>NC_139465.1:24037500-24422500 GCF_057233095.1 Heloderma suspectum | reverse complement strand
AATCCTCCCCATTTTGCCTAAACATATGCTCAGCATGTCTCTTAAACCAGTTTCCTTTTACCTGAGTGGGAAGTGTTAAAACAACTAGACTTAAGAAGGAAAGAGTAATATGCATGTTTAAGCATCAGGAGATTGCTCTCTCCTGAAGAAATACTTTAGTCCCTCCAGCGGTTTGCTACTCCAACGGTGGCCTTCAGGTGGGTCAACTTCCGGTGTGACCCTCTCTGGTGCAGGTGATGCCTTTATGTGGGTATGATGGGTCCACTTCTTTCCTCCAGCAACCTTTACAGCCGTGTGAGTGGTGAGTAGAACATGAAACGGACCCTTTCACTTCTCAGTAAGTGGTTAATCTTTCCAGGACCGGATCAGCACCCAGTCACCAGGACTGAAATTATGCACTGGAGCATCCAAAGGCAAGGATTGGTATGGTGCTGCAAACCTGTGAAGACAAGACAAAACAGACTGTAAAGCAGTAACATATCTAGATCTCTAAACATATCATATCTTTAGATCTCTAAAGCCCCTACTTCTAAGTTTATATTTAAACTATCAGCCATAGGTAATATCCGAGGTGGGCGCCCATATAAAATTTCAAACGGTGTCAATTTAATACTTCCCCTGGGGGTGCACCGTATTCGGGTTAAGGCGATTGGCAGGGCCTGTGGCCATTTCAACTTAGTCTCTGAACAAATTTTAGTAAGCATTGACTTTAGGTTGCGATTCATCCTCTCAACTTGATTTGAAGATTGAGGCCTCCAAGGGGAGTGTAGTTTCCAGTTGATCTGTAGTGCCTGAGCCACTGCTCGCATCACCTGTCCAACAAAATGGGGTCCCTGATCCGATTCAATCTCCTCAGGTAACAAGAACCTAGGGACTACTTATTTTCACAGGATCTTGGCTACTATTTGTGCAGTGGCTGTGCGAGTAGGGTAAGCCTCAACCCACACAGTCAATTGGTCTACTATTACTAATAAATATCGATATCCATGAGCCCGGGGCAACTCTGAAAAATCTATTTGAAGTCTCTGGAAAGGATAGTAAGCCTATGGGTGACCTCCCATTTGAGTTAGGGGTTTGGACACCTTTGGGTTATTTTTGAGGCACAAAGGGCAATTAGCCACCACTCTCTGGGTCTCAACATACAATCCTGGGGCCACAATATGTCTCTCAAGCAAAGCCCCCATTGCAGTTCCTCCTAAATGTGTAGCCTGGTGCAAGTCTCTCACTATAAAACTCAAAAGAGGCTTGGGTATGAACACTTTGCCTCCTGGGACTATCCACCATTCAACTTCAGTTTGCTTTGCCTTGTATTTAAGAGCTCTCTCATTCTCAGCTGGAGAGTAGATTGGAACCAAGTCTGTACTCAAATATGGGATTAGGGCTCCTTCATAATGCACCTTCTCACCTCCCATCTGTGCGGCTTCCTTTGCAGCCTTATCTGCCAAAGCATTGCCTCTTCTTTCTTCTGGGATTGGCACACTTTCCATGCGCCTTCATGTGCATCACAGCTACTTCTTTTGGCTTCATCAGGGCATCTAAAAGTTTCATGATCTGGGATCCGTTTGCAATCCTCTATCCTGAAGCAGTAATGAAACCCCTTTCTTTCTACAGCACTCCGTTTGCATGTACCATGCTGAAAGCATATCGCAAACCTATAAAGTTTTTTTTTTTCCTTCTCCTATTTCTAGGGCTCAAGTCAAAGCTGTTAGCTCTGCTGCTTGTGCTGACCAATGGCTGGGAAGATGCTCTTTCCATAAGGCCTTCTCGAGAGTAACTACTGCTCATTCTATGTATCTTTTTCCATCTATCACACAGCTGGAGCCATCTACAAACACCTCAAGGTCTGGCTTTGGTAACAAGGAATCAGTGAGGTCAGGCCTGCAAAGTCACATGACTTAAAATCTCTAAACAGTCATGACAATTTAGATCTGGCTTAGGGAGGAAGGTGGCAGGATTCAAAAGATTGCTCTTCTTATATGTGAGGCCTCGGCTTGAAAGCAAGGAGATCTCATAGCGTGACTGGCGTGACGGATTCAAAAACTTATCTCCATTGCTTCCCAGGATCTGAGGTATGCCATGAGAAGTATGCACCTCCATATCTGCTCCCATCACAATTTTTTGGGCTTCTTCCACTAAAAGCGCAGTCGTTGCCACAGCTCTCAAGCAAGCCGGCCATCCCTTTGCAGTTGGATCCAGAGTCTTGGCATAGTATCCTACAGGTCTCCAGAAAGGACCTGTCCTTTGGGTTAAAACCCCTGATGCCACTCCTTTATTTTCATGTACATAAAGCTGGTATGGTTTGTTGGGATCTGGTAAGGCCAGAGCAGGTGGTGACACCAAGGCTTGCTTCAGTTCAAGAAAAGCCTTTTCCATTTCATTTGTACATTTCCAGTGGATGACATTTTTCTTTGTCAAAGCTTCATACAAGGGCTTTGCCTTCCCTCCATAATCAGGTATCCACATTCTACAAAACCTGGTGAGACCAAGGAAGGCTTGCAACTCTCGAGGGTCTTTAGGCCTTGGTGTCTTCTGTATGATGTCCAACCCAGCAGTGCTCAGGTCTCTGGTTCCCTTCCGAATCTGGTAGCCCAAGGAGGTGACATGGGTCTGGCAAATCTGAACCTTTTCTCTTGACACTTTATAGCCTTTCAAGTTCAATTCTTGCAGGAGGGAGATAGTAGCTTTAGCACATGAGTCCTCTGTCTGGGTGGCCAGAAGAAGGTCATCTGAATATTGAAGCAAGGACACCCACGGCCGGTCCTCTTTCCATTGCCTTAGGTCATTTTGCAATGCACCCGTGAAGATCATTGGACTCATGGTCAGTCCCTGTGGAAGGACAGCCCATAAGAGCTGAACCTTAATATGGGTATTGGGATCTTCCCATTCAAATGCAAATATTTTCTGACTGTCCTCATGTAAAGGGATTGAAAAGAATGCATCCTTTAAGTCCAGCACTGAAAACCATCTGGCCTCTTTGGGAATTTGGGTTATAATGGTGTGTGGGTTTGGAACCACAGGATGATCTGCACTAATAATATTGTTGATGGCCCTTAAGTCTTGGACTAGGCAGAACTCAATCCCCTTTCTAGGTTTGGGGGGTTTCTTTACTCCAATTATAGGGGTATTAAAGGGTGAAGTTCCTTCTTTCAACCAACCATATCGTTTAAACTTTTCAATCAAAGGTTTCAGTCTCTTTCTGGCTTCTAGTAACAAGGGGTATTGTCTAATCTTTACTGGTTGAGCTCCAGGCTTAAGGTTGATCTGCACAGGCTTAACAAACTTGGGCCTTGCAGGTGCCTTCCCTGACCATACATCTTCAGGGGTCCTTTTTGCCACATTGGCTCCCCGGTAGGGATCTGCTGTACATCGCATGTTCTCATCCACATAAGCTTGCAAACACATCTGATAGTTAGCTCCTTGCTGCTTTGGCAACCTAACAACCATCTTGTCATCTCGAAAGAAAATTTCTGCTTGTAACTTTGTCAACAAGTCCCAACCAAGAAGTACAACTGGGCACCTTTCAGACCCAACAAATTCATGCTCCAAATGACAACTTCCAACCTTTGTGAGAAGGGGAAAGGTATAAGGGACCTTAGTGGGTTGGCCTTCAATCCCTTGAATTATTACAGTTCTATCTTTATTAATTTGTGGCTTTGGTGCTTTTGGCAGCATGGAATAAGTTGCCCCTGTGTCAATAAGTCCCATTATTTCTCTTCCCTCCACCCTTATTGTAACCAGAGGGTCCTTCAGAGCCAGACAGCTCTTCAGGGTGGAGGTCTCGGACCCTGGTCCCCGTCAATCTGATCCTTCTCCTTCCATGGCTACCATTGCCCCCCTCTTCTCCCCCTTTATCTTTTGGCAGTCTTTTCACCAGTGTCCCCTCTCTTTACAGTAAGCACATTCATCTCTCCCCAAACGCTGCTTTCTCCGAGTCCCAAAATCCTTCTTCAAACCTTTATCTGCCCAATCAGGGGCTTGCCCTGTCTGCCATTGCAATCAAAGCTGCATTCTGTCTGACCTTCTTATCTGCTTCCTTCTTCTCTACTTTCTCACAGTTCACAAACACCTTATAAGCAATCTCCATCAACTGAGGCAGAGGCATCGCCGCTGCCCCATCAGTCTTTTGCAACTTTCTCTTAATATCTGTTGCCGCTTGAGCAATAAACATCATGTTAACCATCCTTAAATTCTCTTGAGCATCAGGGTTAATATCACTATACTGACGGAATGCATCAAACAACCTCTGAAGGTATGCACTAGGATCTTCAGTCAGTCCCAACCTCCCCTCCCAACCTAACAGGCCGAATAGGATGGGGAAAGCTCAGCACACCTTGGGCAGGGTCTCCTTCCATATGACCTGAATTGGGGAGAACAGGAACCTTGGATTTCACCTCGGAGCATACCATCATGGCTTTACGATATTGACCTTTACATTTTCTTATCCAGTCAGGATTTTTCAATATCCACATTTGCCAAGCATCAATATAAGGGAGCTGATCCCCATGGTTATCAACAATCACTTTATTATAAACCTTGGACACAACATTTTTTTCCCAGCTTCCCCCAGTTGGCCAGCCAACACCAAATGTCACCCACTCCCCATTACAAAACTTTATGAGCTCTTCTTTTGTCATCTTGACACCATAATCCAACTTAAACAACTTAAAATTCTTAAGCATGCATCCCAGTGGGTCTTGGCTATGTTCTCCTATGGAATGTTTCGATCCCATCCCTGTCAGGCCTATATATTTTTTCTTCTTTATCCAATTGCTGCTGCTTGAGCAAGGCCAAATTGGACAAGATTGGGAGATTTGCACTCCCCAGTTGGCCCAGACAGTGCGATCTAACTTACCTTGTAGCTCAGCCTCCAAACGATCCCAGAGTCTGACAGCATTTCATCCTGTCCTCCAAAGACCGCCACTCACCTTGCCTCTTCAGGAGTCCTTTGCTAGCCAGGTTGCCAGGCAACAGCCACCTCAAACTCCCTGTGTAACCAAATGGTGAACCAAACAAGGTCCAGGGCGCCCTCCGCTTGGGTTGATTTCGCATTTGCCCAGCTCCCAGGTTACACAGGGAGTCCCATCTGAGTCGCCAGAAATTGTTACAAAAATTGTGTTCTTTCCCTGGTAGACTTTCCAATTTGTTTACCAAGAACAAGAGGAGGCAGAGATCTGGTCTAACACGATTTTATTCTGCAGAATAAGGCAACCCTTGGGGCTAACGCTCCAACAAAGGTCACAATCAAGTAATGTGATCCAAAAGTTTATATAGGCAAGACCTTTGGGGGGCTGTCTTACTCTTGCGCTGTACTAATCTCTTTGTCTAGCTGAGAAGGAGACAGAAAGCAGGCAGCGCCTTTCACATACCCAGGCATGCGCAGAGAGGTAGTCTTGTACTCTAACGTAAATACATTCTTGGCATTCCTGAGTCTCCGATAAGGCACTGTGTCTTTGTTTGGCATGACAATTTCACACAGAGGTAGAATAGACATAGCCTAGCTTATAAAATCATGGGATAACAGACATTTTACAACTGAAATTTCTATAACAGTAACAGTACTGCCATTGGTGTGATCCAGCAAGGAAATTTAGTCACACACTGGCCACAACCTAGCACAGAATTAGGTGTGCACAAGCCCATTTTTAATTGCAGTTCTATGCTGAATTCTAGCTGGCTCCCTAACTCTGCCCGATAGATGCTTAAGTTCAGAAGCAGCCTACGAATGTCATGAACAATGTAAATCTGAGGATTCAAGCTGAAGTGCCCCTCCATCCAAGCCTTCCAGGGGGGTTTGGAAGGAATTATATTTTCTGTGCACAGCCCTATTATTCAGTGGCATACTACTTCTCAAGTTAGAGGTTGCATATAGGCATCATGACTAATAGCCATTATTCATATAGACTTATCCCCTATGCATTTTATTTATTTATTTATTTAATTTTAGTTGTTAGATTTGTATACTGCCCAACTGGCAAGTGCCCTTGGGGTATGTGAAGAACTGCTATGTAGATAAAAGTGTATGTTCTGTAATGTTTATATACTTTATGTGAACTTAGTAGGCTATAATGTATCTGAGTAGGCCAGAAGCCTAGCTTTGCCTCAGTATGGGGCTTAAACAGTTGTGGTTGCCTTGGTTATGGTGGCTTATGAAGGGAGGTTTTAGGCAGTTTAAGATGTTTAGGGGGAGAAGTTACCTTTGTTTTAATTAGTCAGGTTGGTCAGCAAAGATGATTGGTAGTTGGAAGTTCCATGGGCAATATGATTGGCCAGGAGTTTTTGAAAAGGTCAGGATGGTTGACAATTATAAAACCAAACCAAATGAACAAAGTAACCAAACAAAAATATAACAGTGAAAGTATCAAAATAATGCAATATATTAAACACTAAAAGCATTTTTAAAACATTAAAAACATTAAGGAGCCAGCAGTAAGATTAATAGAGCAACAGATTAAAGAATAATGCTTGATGGGAGAGGAAAGTCTTAGCCTGCTGTCTAACTTTATACAATGAAAAAGCCAGGCAGATCTCTCTGGGAAGGGCCTTCCCTAGACGAGAGCCCATGAAAGCAAAAGCTTTTTCCCTGGTAGCCACCCGTCACACCATTGTGAGTGGTGGCACCCAGGGAACAGCCAATAATTCTCTTTGAAAGCCATCTACGCTAAAGACTGTTACTACAACTTGAGGCAGAAATTTGATACCACAAGATATAATGACGACACCAACTTGAACAACTTTAAAGGGGGATTATTAGACAATTCTTTGAATGGCTGCTACTCATGATGACTACATATCACTGCAAGTATCAGATGCAGTATATGTCATGGCCCAGGACTGACATTTCTCAGAAACTGAAGTCTCCAGTGACAGTGACTCTAGGGAGGCATCAGAACCAGTCCCTGGTCCTTCTGAAGTGGGTTTACTGCCTCGGACCCCATGTCTTGTCCACACAACCCCCACGAGATGCCAATACCCTCTGATGCTGAAGACTGGACTTTGGACTCCTCTAGTGAACTGGGGACTCTGGCCAGCAGTCCCCAAATGGCTGCCCCCTTCTCTAACCTTCATTACCTTGGAGAGGCCGATGCCTGCAGGAAAAGGCTGCTGGCCCTTTAACAGCCAGTCGCAGCACCTGAAGGGGTGGCATTTCCAGAGAGACTCTCCTGGCATGACCATAAAAGCCTGCCAGTTGCTCCCAGACACTGCTGGGGTAACTTGCTAGGGCTCTAGCTCCACGATTGTTGACCAAGTTTATGAAACCTAACTTTAGTTCAAGACCTAACCCAGCCACCTTGACCACACTGAGCCTCCTTGCCTGAGCTGTTGCCCAGGATGGATGACAGATTTCCTGATGGAGCATGACAGTATGCCTCTGAATGCCAGTTGTATAGCAGTTGCTGGGGAAGATGAGTAAGAGGGTGCTACTGCACTCATGTTCTGCTTGAGGGCTTCCCATTGGGGCATCTCATTGGTCACTGTTGAAACAGAATGCTGGATTAGTTAGGTCTTTGGCCTGATCCAGCATGGCTGTTCTTATGTGGAGCAGTTACTGAGACTGCTTCCCTGCTTGCCCTTGATAGTGCATGGATGTTTTGTAGTGTGCTTTTTTTTCTTTTTTTTTTCTTTTTTGCACTTTGCAAGTCCTTGTCTCACTCACCTGTTCTCTCTTTCCAGGGACAGTCCCCACTGACAGTGGAGCTCTGTGTACAAGGGATCCTGAACACCCTTGCCCATCTCTCCGAGAAAGACAATGGCACTTTTGTGAACTGGGAGGGGAAAAGCCTTCCCTGGTGAGACACCCAAATGCCTGCTCATCTGCACTGCAGGAGGAACACCTCACCATGGGCAGTGGAAATTCCTTAATAGCCTTGTTGTTTTCTTCAATAAATACACCATGTTCTGCTGAAAACCTTAGAAATCTCTCTTCCTTCCAACTGCTCTATATGCTGAGGTTCATCTTGGGTGCCATACAAGTTCTCCCTTGCTTATGCGCTCTTTGAAGATACAGGCACAATAGTGCAACTTGGCCTGCCTGGTACAAAGTCTTTCATGGCGCAATCCCATGCATGTTTAGTCAGAAAAAGTGCTTCAGCTCCCAGCATGCCCCAGTCAGCTATGTTGTAGGACTTTTTCTGTCTAAACATGCATAGGAGCATTCCATTCCCAAACACTGCTGTTTTTCTTCAAGGTGTAAGCAGGAATGGAACTTTTCTTCCAGTCCTCTGGAGTCCCCATTACTGGAGCCTGGCAGTTCATGCTTTCCCATGGCCAGCCCAATGGTGAAAAGTCCTCCAAGGTTGGCCAGAGACATTTTGTTGCCTCATGCTCCCCCCAACCCCACTCCCACTTCCTCCTGAGTGAATAGTCAAGAGGATGCGGGGGGAGAGATATTGAAAAGTTATACATCTACAATAATTCAAAGGGGTTATAGGGCATCATACAGATGTGGGCATTGCAAAACGTGTGGGCATTTCTGCATAAGAACCTAAGAAGAACCCTGCTGGATCAGACCAAGGGTCCATCTAGTCCAGCATTCTGATCACATGGTGGCCAACCAGCTGCCCATGGGAAACCCACAAGCAGGACTCTAGTGCAACAGCACCCTCTCACCCATGTTCCCCAGCAACTGGTGTACATAGGCATACTGCCTCTGATACTGGACTATTACAATACAATACAAGGACTATTAGCCATTGATAGCCTTCTCCTCCATGAATTTGTCTAACCTCCTTTTAAAGCCATCCAAATGGGTGGCCATCACTAAATCTTGTGAAGGCGAATTCCGTAGTTTGACAATGTGCTGTGTGAAGAAGTCCTTCATTTTATCTTTCCCGAATCTCCCACCAATCAGCTTCATCAGATGACTCTGGGTTCTAGTATTATGACAGAGGGAGAAAAATGTCTCCCTGTCCACTTCCCCCACACCATGCATTATTTTGTACCCCTCTCTCATGTCTCCCCTTACTCGCCTTTTCTCCAAGCTAAACAATCCCAGCTGTTGTAACCTTCCCTCATATGGGAGTTGCTCCAACCCCTTAATCATTTTAGTTGCCCATTTCTGCACTTTTTCCAACTCTTTTTTTAAGGTCTGGTGATCTGCAGTAGATGAGTAACTGAATGCTGGGGTGGAGATTTCAAAATTTACTGGCATGCGACTGATTAAACATGCGTGCCTCAAGGCTGAGGATTCCAGCAAATAAAACAATAAAACAGTGTGCTGACTCAAAACCCCCACCAAGCTTGAACATAAGGTGAATTTTGAACCTGACAGGCAAGGGAATGATGGGAAGGATGTATGAACACAGAGGTTGAGTTAGTGCTTTGATGGGACCCCACATGTTCTCAATTTCCAGCTCCTTTAATGGTGAATTCCAAGCTAGGATGTGGGTAAGAGCCCTGGAACCTGTTGCAAATGCTAAGACCTGTCAGTCATGGAGTGTTCATTTTTCTTAAGTAAGTAAGTAAGTAAGTAAGTAAGTAAATAAATAAATCTATTTATATTCCCACCACCTGGCTTAAAATGGCCCTCAGAGAAGGTTATACATTTATTTGAAAAGCCCATATAACTGTAATGAATAACAAGAAAAAAATGGAACAATGGAAACTAATTAAAACCTATAGTAGCACAATGGTCCCTTGGTAGAAAACAGTTGGAGGTTCACTTAAAATGGTTCCCGAGGGAGAGAATGCATCTCGAGATACTGGAAAAGATTAGTTTATTCTTAAGGAAGCCCAATGCATTTTGTCCCTGATAATTTTAGGGGCCTTCTTCAGGAGCTATAAAACAGACAATACATATAATAAAATTTCTTAGAATAAGCAATAGGATGCAATAAGTAAAATTAACACAAACAGCATAATCGTCTATGTATACTTAACTAGCTTTAAATCTGCATTCAGAGAACTCGTGAAAGATACGACTCTTCAACTCAATAACTGGCAAGTACAATTATTGCTGAAAGCAAAAGATTAAATATTATTTGCACAAATGTTGGCAGTCCTTCACTCAGATGATAGCAATTTCAGAGAGATTAGAAGTCAGGGTTATCCTGGTTAGCTAACCTCATAAAACTAAGGGGGTGCCACCAAAGTAAAAAGCCCCAATTACAGTAAAGGAAAGAATGAGGAATTATAAATATATCTCCAGAATCTTTCTAGGCAATCCTCAGCAAATCTGTTTTCCTCTGATAGATACAGAATCTGAGCAGACACAGGAGCCAAAGACTCTTCACAACCCTTACAAAAGGAAGTAGATGCTAGAATCTGGTAGGGTTGAGCTGCCACAGGGTTTTGTTAGTTAGGCCTGGACAGGCGAGAACTTTTAGATTCCTGATTTCTTCCGTCTGTCGAATTCCCTGTCCAACAAGGCAACTAGCCATCCTTCTCCAGCTTCTTCCAGTGACCCCCACATCAGACCCCAGTTTTGCTTCCTTTTTGTTGTATTGCAGGCAGTTTGCCTCAGGGCTATTGCCATATACAGAGACTGGGCTGAAACAAAACCAAGCACCTTACGCAAGCCTGGGTGGAGGAGCCTGGAGCTAGATATAGCTGGGGATGGACTGTCAAAGGGCTTTTCCAGTTGGGCGTAAGCTGGCAAGAGGGATGGCCATGCTGAAGGTGCGCAGCATCCTGGTGGCCGGGTCCAACCGGGGCATTGGCTTGGGGCTAGTCAGGCAGCTGGTGGAGAAAAGCAACCGGCTGGAATGGATCTTTGCCACCTGCTGAGACCCAGAGGGACCATGTGCCCAGGTGAGCCCCAGGGGGGAGTCAGCTGTACCTTGGGCTGGGTGCCTCTAGATGGGACCCCCTCCCCCTCATCATGTGCGAAGGGGATTGTGCCCAGGGCAGTGGAGGTGTCTTGTGAGGCTTTTAAAGTAAGAATGCACGAGAGTTTCATTTTCATTCTTTTTCTACTCAAATTTGCCCCATTTGCAGCCCCGAATGTGAATGCGAATGTGAATGGGAGCGAAATTCTCCAGGGAAGCTTACACATACCCTGAACTAATGTTCATGTTAGAAAAATATGTTCACAAGAAAAATGCTCATTTTAAAATGCAAATCTTTTTAAAAAATATACACTTTCACACATTTGTATATGGGGGGGAAGTGCATATTTTGGGTACACGCGTTAAGAAATGCACATTGAAATGTGCACTTTTCTGGTTCAAAAAAAGTTCTCACATTTGGGAAAGAGACAAACTAAGCTCCGAAGTGGAAATTGGAGCACCCTGACAATCTTGAACTTCGTTGGCTCTCCCATCCCTGTTTTTAACTTCCCATTTGCAGTTCAGGTTTGGTACTTTGGTAACAGTTCAGTTAAACACAAATTAGTTCCCCTTCCATGTGCTTTGACCACTGTTTTCTTTGCAGAATTTAGGAGGAATGAGTAGCAGTGAGGACAATTGATCTGAGGAGCATTTAAAGGGAGAAGTGATGATCTAATATTTTACTGGGGGGGCTGTCTTCAGGAGCAATTTAGTGCAAAGTTAGAGCAGACTGAATTCCTTCATGACAGATGACGTTGTCACCAATCCCCTGCCAACCAGTCACTTCCCTTTTGAAAAGGCGCATTTTCTTAAACTACTTTTACTCCAACTTTTTTACTGAAACTGGCTCCCTGGTGGTTTTACTACAGTGTGCCATGTCGTCCCCATCCCCCATCCCCCCCCCCCACACACACACACCACATTAAATCCTGGGCGTGCCTCTGTGACCTGGCAGTGACACGGTCAAGGGGGTGGGACACCTTATTCCCTCTTGTTTCCCCAATGGAAGTCGTTTTTCCGATTGAGAAAAGCCTCAGGAACGCAGCAGAGACCCCTCACATTACTGCAATAGTGGGGACACTCATTTACCTTAGGTAGCCCGCTTTTAATCTTTAACATATCCACCCTTCTGCGCATGTGTACTCAGAAGTAAGAAATAAATCTCACTCCCCTGCAGTGAAAGGGTAAAAGGTTAACTTTAGTAACTCACCCTGAAGCACTTTTTTGCTCCTCTGATGCTCTCTTAAATTGCTATTATGATGCTTTGCTTCTTTTATATTCTGTAGTTTCAAGTCATTTCTCCATTGTTACATAAAGTCCCTTCCCTACTTTATCACAGTAACAACATTTCAGGTTTATAGAAACTTATTGCGAGCAGAGGGAAGGGAGAAAGGGGGGGTTGTTGGAAGTAATAATTCTGGGGCAGAGTGCTGGAATGGGGCAAAATTGAGGGGCTGAGCTGCTCTCAGGTCGGGGCCTTCAGATGCTGCACTTGAGAACTGGGGATTTTGGCTTCTTCAGGGAAATCTGCACACATGGGGAAAATTAGTTGCTCTCTATTCATAATAATGTAGTAGCAAAGGGGGAGCCTGGAGGGGGGTGGGATGACAAGTGAAGTCTGGGCGCTTCCTTTAATCTGCATTTGTGGAGAGCCTAGTCACTAGCTTTGTGATACGTTCAGCGAACTAAAATGGACAGGCATGGGCAAATTTAATTCAGGTGACCATCATATCTACTTCTGTGGGCAAGAATCCCTTAGAAGAAATGGAGTAGCACTCATAGTCAACAAAAGGGTGGGAAAAGCAGTACTGGGGTACAATCTCAAACAACAATAGAATGATCTCAGTACGAATCCAAGGCAAACCATTCAACATCACAGTAATTCAAGTCTATGCCCCAACCACTGAAGCCGAAGAAGCTGAGGTTGATCGGTTCTATGAAGACCTACAACACCTTCTAGAATGAACACCAAAAAAAGATTGGAGTCATAGGGTGTTGGAATGCTAAAGTAGGAAATCAAGAAATCACCGGGGTAACAGGCAAGCATGGCCTTGGTGTACATGAAGCAGGACAAAGGCTAATAGCTTTGCCAAGAGAACACGCTGATCATAGCAAACACTCTTTTCCAACAGCACAAGAGGCGACTCTACACAGGGACATCACCAGATGGTCAATATCGAATTCAGATTGATTATGTCCTTTGCAGCCAAAGATGAAGAAGCTCCATACAGTCAGTCAAAACAAGACCTGGAGCTGACTGTGGCACAGATCATGAGCTTCTTGTTGCAGAATTTTGGCTTAAATTGAAGAACGTAGGGAAAACCACTAAACCATTCAGGTATGACCTAAATCATATCCTTTATGAATATACAGTGGAGGTGACAAATAGATTTAAGGGATTAGACCTGATAGACAGAGTGCCTGAGGAACTATGGACGGAGGTCCGTAACATTGTTCAGGAGGCAGCAACGAAATCCATCCCAAAGAAAAAGAAATGCAAGAAAGCCAAGTGGCTGTCTGATGAGGCTTTACAAGTAGCTGAGGAAAGAAAGGAAGTGAAAAGCAAGCGAGAAAGGGGAAGATATATCCAACTGAATGCAGAGTTCCAGAGAATAGCAAGGAGAGACAAGAAGGCCTTCTTAAATGAACAATGCAAAGAAATCAAGGAAAACAACAGAATGGGAAAGACTAGAGATCTCTTCAAGAAAATCGGAGATATCAAGGGAACTTTTGTGCAAAGATGGGCATGATAAAGGACAAAGAAGGCAGGGACCTAACAGAAGCAGAGGAGATCAAGAAGAGGTGGAAAGAATACACAGAAGAACTATACAGGAAAGATCTGAATGTCCCTGATAGCCATGATAGTGCGGTCACTGAACTTGAGCCGGACATCCTCGAGAGTGAAGTCAAGTGGGCCTTAGGAAGCATTACTAACAACAAAGCTAGTGGAGATGACAGTCTTCCAGCTGAGCTATTTAAGATCCTAAAAGATGATGCTGTTAAAGTGCTGCACTCAATATGCCAGCAAATTTGGAACACTCAACAGTGGCCACAAGACTGGAAAAGGTCAGTTTACATTCCAATTCCAAAGAAGGGCAATGCCAAAGAGTGTTCAAACTACCGTACAATTGTGCTCATTTCACATGCCAGCAAGGTGATGCTCAAAATCCTACAAGCTACGCTTCAGCAGTATGCGAACCAAGAACTACCGGAAGTACAAGCTGGGTTTCGCAGAGGCAGAGGAACTAGAGATCAAATCACCAACATCTGCTGGATCATGGAGAAAGCAAGAGACTTCCAGAAAATCTATTTCTGCTTCATTGACTATGCTAAAGCCTTTGATTGTGTGGATCACAACAAACTGTGGCAAATTCTTAAAGAGATGGGAGTACCAGACCACCTTACCTGTCTCCTGAGAAACCTGTACGAGGGTCAAGAAGCAACAGTAAGAACCGGATATGGAACAACCGATTGGTTCAAAATTGGGAAAGGAGTATGACAAGGTTGCATATTGTCGCCCTGCTTATTTAACTTATATGCAGAGTACATCATGAGAAACGCCGGGCTGGATGAATCACAGGTCGGAATTAAGATTGCTGGGAGAATTATCAACAACCTCAGATATGCAGATGATACCACCCTAATGGCAGAAAGTGAAGAGGATCTCAAGAGCCTCTTGTTGAGGGTGAAAGAGGAGAGTGCAAAAGCTGGTTTGAAAGTCAACATTAAAAAAACTAAGATCATGGCATCTGGCCCCATCACTTCCTGGCATATAGAAGGGGAAGAAATGGAAGCAGTGTCAGATTTTATGTTCTTGGGCTCCAAGATCACCGCAGACAGTGACTGTAGCCATGAAATTAAAAGACGCTTGCTCCTTGGGAGGAAAGCTATGGCCAACCTAGACAGCATAGTAAGAAGCAGAGACATCACCTTGCCGACAAAGGTCCGTCTAATCAAAGCTATGGTTTTCCCAGTAGTAATGTATGGCTGTGAGAGCTGGACTACAAGGAAGGCTGAGCGCCGAAGGATAGATGCTTTTGAACTGTGGTGCTGGAGAAGACTCTTACGAGTCCCCTGGACTGCAAGGAGGTCAAATCAGTCCATCCTAAAGGAAATCAACCCTGAGTGCTCATTGGAAGGACAGATACTGAAGCTGAAGCTCAAATATTTTGACCACCTAATGCGAAGAGAAAACTCTCTGGAAAAGACCCTGATGCTGGGAAAGACTGAAGACAAAAGGAGAAGGGGACGGCAGAGGATGAGATGGCTAGATAGCATCACTGATGCAATGAATATGGACTTGAGCACACTCCGGGAGAGAGTGGAGGACAGGAAGGCCTGGCATGGTATGGTCCATGGGGTCACGAAGAGTCGGACGCGACTGAATGACTGAACAACAACAAAAAATTAAATACAATATAAGAAGTTTAAAATCCATTTACATAAAAGCTTATGCCCCTGCCAATTCCCTTCTTCCCCACTGATTCCCTTCTATGAGCAGTGGGTCCCACCAATTCTGTTGCGCAAGCACGGCCCACCGCTTATGCAATGGAGATTTAGCACTGTTTAGAGGAAGCCCTGAAACAAACATGAGCAATGCTCATTTCAGGATTGGGACAGGTCAGCAGAGCTTTCTTATGAAAGCTCTGCTGAATGGCCCCCTTCCAGAAACGAGCATTTCTGCTCATTTTGGGTTGCTCTGGAAGTGCTAAATTGCCTTTGTTGAAGGGGTGGGGGCCACTTGCACAATGGAATCGGTGGGGCGGAAGAGAATCAGCAGCCCCACTGGATACTGCGCCTTGAATGTGAATTTTCCAAAAAATATGCATTTCCAAGGTTTAGTCTATGGGGGGAAAGTACGCATTGGGGTGAGCACTTAAAAAAATGCATATGAAATGAGCACTTTCCCCGTTCGAAGGAAAAGGAAAACAGATCACCACTGGAAACAGGAGTGAGGCAGTCCAAGCTGCAAGGTGAAGTTTAGAGAATCTACTGAGCTTGAGCATCACCGATTCTCCCATACCCAGTAAGCATGCATGTGTTTGGGCTGATCCTCACAGCTTCCCATGCTCCTTCATCTGGATGCAGATGAAGACTCATTGCAGCAGGTCTGGTTGGTCTAAGAGCTGCTGATCCCACAGTTGACTGTGAGTTTTGAGGCCATGGAAAAAAACTGGTTTTTTTTTTCAGAAAAAAACAGAAACTTGGGGAGAAATTGAAAAATAAGCAAAATTTATTTTTGTAATGCTCTTTACAGATCTAAAGTCACTTTGTTGCTTTAAGACAGCCTTCCCCAACCTGGTGCCCTCCAGCTATTTTGGACTTCAGCTCCCATCAGCCTCAGGCAACATGTCCAATGGTCTGGAATGCTGGGCACCATAGTCCAAAAAACATCCAGAGGGCACCAGGTTGGGGAGGGCTGCTTTAGGAACATTAAGCAGCCTTTCTGTTCCTAAAGTTATTTTATGTATAACTTAGTTTGCTCATGAAATTATCATTATATTTTAAAACTCAGTAGATTTGTGATTATTGTTTGAATAGATTAGAACTACATTAAATGAACACAGGGCAGGAACGTCACAGTGGCTGCCACTACATCCTATGGCAGCGAATTCCATCGTTTGATTATGAGCTGTGAAGAAGCCCTCTTCTTTTGTCTCTCCTGGATCTCCCACCATTTGGCTTCATTGGATGACCCTGGGTTCTAGTATTATGAGAGAGGGAGAAAAACTTCTCCTTATCCACTTTCTCCACACTATGCTTAACTTTATACACCTCTATAATTTCCCCTCTTACTTGCTTGTTTTCTAAGCTAAAAAGCCGCAAACTTGTCACCTTTCCTTACAAGGCAGATGCTCTAGCCCCTTGGTTGCCCTTTTCTGCCCCTTCTCCAACAAAACAGTATTCATTTTGAGTTACAGTGTCCAGAACTGTACAAAGTATTCCAAGTATAGTCACACTATAGATCTGTATAAGGCCAGTATGGTATTGGCAGTTTTGTTTTCAATTTCCTTTCCTAATAAATTTGCCCTTTTCACAGCAGCTATACACTGGATCAACATTTTCATTGAGCTGTCCACTACAGTCCCAAAATCACTATCCTGGTCAGTCACCACTAGATCAGACCCTGTCAGCATGTATGTGAAGTTCAGATTTTTTGCCCCAGCGTGCATCATTTTACACTTGCTTACGCTGAACCTCATTTGCCAATTTAATGCACATTTCCCTCCACTTTGGAGAGATCCTTTTGGAGCTTCTTGCTATTGCTTTTTTGTTTTAACCACCCTAAATAATTTGGTGTCATCTCTCCCACTGTAGATTCTGGAGGAAAAGAAGAGGCAAGCAAATAACCTATCCCACCATTTCTCATTCTGTGTTCAAGTCCCAGAGACCTTTAAATTTCCTACCACTCAGAGTCTGTGACAAGAATGCTGATTTACACGGCTGTGGCCAAGACGAGAGAAGAGTGACACAAGACTTGCATTGTTCAAAAACAAAGTTTGGTAATATGAGATGTAACACAGCTAACAGGAACCCCAGCACTCAGGGCAGCTGGAATGAAGACAGGCTAGCAAGTTTTTTCAGCGGAAAATGTGTTTATTGCGGTCAAAGACTCAGCCCTTCAGGCATTTGCCTTATCCCCACCAAGGAGCCCCTCCTGAAGTGCAGACTAGTAGAAAGTTGGGTGTCTCACCAGGGAAGAATTTTCCCTTCCCAGCTCACAAAAATGCCATTGTCTTTCTCTGAGAGACAGGCAAGCGTGTTCAGGATGGTTCGCACACCCTCATCCACTGTTGTTGGGGCTGGTTGCTGGAAAGAGAGAAATGGTAAGTGACACAAGGATTTATAGAGTAGAAAACAAAAGTGACAAAACATGGGTAACATCTTCCAAGAGCATAACATCTTTGCCTCAACAGCATAATGTCCTTGCCCCATGAACAGCTTGCAGAGGCAAACAAGCATTCTCGATAGCTCTTTCACATTCCACGGCTGAGCGCATTTGGAAGCAGTGTAACATATTTGGAACTGGGTAGTAGTTGGTGGGCAGAGAGTTTGGGCTTTTCCACATGAAGCTTTTAACCCGTCATTTTACCAAGGCTTCTGCTTCCAGATTCTTTGTGGTATTAAAATCGGCTCCTTTACACATGCTTTTTTTCTGGGGGTTTTCTTTCTCTGCCTTTCCATTACACAACCACTAGGTGGCACTGTTATATCCCAGAACTGTGGAAATACATGAGGGTTTCATGCTGCCATTCAGGATATACCAGTCTTTCCTCATTAGGAAAATTTTTTTTAAAATGGTTGTAAAGCACGGGGAAGGCCCTGGACGATGACGGTGTCATGTAAAGCACTTGCAAGCTACTATGAGTGAGGAATCACAAGTACACAATGTATGCCTCATGTAGAAAGGCTGTTTATTAAGTATCTTCTATTTTAAAAAAAAAATTCTCCACGCAAGGTATAATTGACATCAGCCCCGGCCCAAGCCGTGCTGTCCCCTCAGACAAGATGACACTGCTGCCCTTGGCACCGGCGGTGTTGCTGCCAACCCCGCCACAGCGCCCGCCCCACTTCTAGGCAGGCAGCTGGCTGGTGGTGGTAGTAGCTCCTTTCCTCCCTGCTCACTGGCTGGCCACTCCCACCTTCTGTCGCAGCCATGGGGCTCCTGGGAACCAGCTGAAATGGCATGAGAGGTCTTGCGAGAGTTCAGGACCTCTCGTGATATTTCGCCTCACTCTCCCAGGAGCCTCGTGGGCCGCGGCTGAGACAGAAGGTAGGAATGGCTGGACAATGAGCAGGGAGGGAGGTGGAGGAGGAGGAGGAGCTGCCTAGGCAGGCGGGCAGGCACAAACTGTTGGCCGGTTGGCGTGCCAGCCAAGCAAGGAGGGAGGGAGGTGGCAGCAGCAGCAGCATGGCTGGGCAGGTGACAGGCCCTTTGCATGGGAAGAGTGGCACAATTTGCCACTCTTCCCATTCCACGCCACCTGATGCACCCATATCAGGCTGCCTCATTATAGGGCTGGCCCAGATTAACATAGAGTTCTTTGCCACAAAATGTGCTGTTGGGCACTGACTTTCTTTTAAAGGATTGGACAGATACATGAAATAAATTACATCTGTCCATGGCTATCAGCCACAACAGGCAAGAATAGAACCTCCTTATCCAGCTCTCTACACCTCTAAATATCTGATGATGGGGACAAACAACAGGGGACATTCATGATCTTCACAGGCCATCCGTGAACTTCCAGGAGCATCTGTAAAGCCAGGGTGACGTGAGAGACCCAGCCACAACTCAGCCCAGATTTAAAATCTAATCAAATGTGAGGGACTGGGGGAAGAACTGCATTTGAGCCCCTTTTCATGTGCGAGGCAGGATCATGCCAGTGTTTTTGCCAAATGCCTTTGTTGTTCTGGGGACCCATGCAGACGAATACAGTGCGGTATCCAACAATCGAGTGCCACACACAAACGCACTTTTGGGAGAATTTGGAGGAGCTGGAAAGGGCACCGGTGCTCAGTCGTTTGCATGTGTCATGCAAGTGCATGGCACTAGCCTCAGGGCACTGCTGCAATTATGAGGGAAATGGGAGGCCAGGCCATGCTGCCCTCCCAGTTGCCTTTCTCTCTCTTTTTTGAGTCTGCTGTCTGCATGAGTACCTCTGTTGGTGCACAACAATGGAGGTTTCAAAAGAAATGGCACGATAACTCATGGAGGAGGAGAGAAGGGTTGCAGGGGGGAATGTGGGGAAGTTGTGGTGCTGCTGCCATCCTCTCTCTGCACAGGTTGGCATCATGAGGTGACGCCAATGATATCAGCTTCCAGAGGAGGCAGGGGGCTGGACACCCATGAGCAGTCTGGGTCTCTTCCTCAACCACAGCAGAGTGAAGAAACGCCACTGGCTAACCCTCTCCCTTTCCTCAAAGTTCCCTCTCACCCTTCATGCTCTCCTGTTCTGTGTTACCCCATTGTCTTGTCTCATTCCTGTTCCCCATCAGACTTACCCAGGAGTAAGCAGCACTGAAGATAATGCAACTTAGTTCTGAGTAGACACCTATATTAGCATGTTCTCAGCTAGTAGTTTTTTGAGGCAAGGAAATAAAAAGGAAAGGGGGGGGGGATAAATTGGAAGGCTTGAAAAGACTTCCAAACTTCTTTTTTTTCCAGAGGAGGGTGTGTGTGAGGGGAAGCACCACTGATTTCATTCTCCATTTCACTGGACAAGGCAAAGAGAAAGAGACAGAGGGGGGAGGGAGGAATAGGAGGAGGAGGAAAGCCCTTTAGAAGGAGGGAGGGAAGGAGAGGGGAGGAAGCTGTCAAGAAAGGCTGATCACCCTCTTTCTCCTCCGCAAAGCCACAGCTGTTTTGGTTGTGGTTCAGCCATTTATTTTTTTCAACAAGAATTTTTCAGTGGCACATCCAAAGGCCCATACCTGCCCAGGAACACTTCAAGAAGAAAAATGTATGATTTGCAGATAAGGAGCTCTGTGTGGGCACGCTGGAAGCAGGGTTAAAACAAATTTAAAAATAACTGGCTGATGATGTTTCCTCCTGGCTCGCAGCCATCAAATACAGGACAGCAATGAATAACACCGCTTTCTTCCTGCTCCCTCACCCACCCACCCACCACCCAGTTCTATAGGCTGAAACTATTGGCAGCAAGATACAATACCACAAGCTTAGCACACACCAGAATATATACTGCAAGAAAACAACAACTGGTGTTTTTTGTTTTAAATGTGATAAAAGCAGTTTGAAGAAATCTATGATATAAGGGCAGAAATAGCATAAGGAGAGTGGTTTGGGGCGTGTGCAGTGCACCTCACAAGTGAGTCCAATATTACCATGCCGCTAAAAAAACCCCCACAGGTTTCCTTGCAGAATCAATCCAAAGATTTTAACTTAGAGGCAGTGTTTAAAAATATTTTTGCAATAGCAAAAAGTTAATTGTTGTATTATTATCAGCTCTTGGATGTGGGCCCAAATAGTCCAATAAATGAGATGGCCTCATTAAACTACCTATAAAGAATATCTCCCGCAATCTCTCTAATGGGTAATGTAAGAGGCAATTTGCCACACTGTGAGGTAGTCCTAATTTTGTTGCTAGCAGTGTGCCTAGAAATAGAACAACACTGGAAAACTGGTTCGGCTGCACGATGCAGGGCTGGTTCACCAATATCTGGGAAATTCACTTTCAGAGAGACTAACCCACCATGGCGGAGCTCTGAGAGAGCTGGCCAAACATGACCACTTCATGGAAATCAGGTTTCCCTTTACTGCATTTGTAAACAAAGGGTTGGTGGCTTATAAACCTCTGATATCTCAAACTTCATTTTGGAGGGATCTAATTAAATGAGGGGTGCTCTAAGAACATTCTACTCTTAATGTAACTCAAACAAGAATGGGGTTTCTTTTTATTTTGTTTGAATTCATTCATTCATTTTCATTCATTTATTATATTTCTATACTGCCCTATAGCCGAAGCTCTCTGGGCGGTTCACAAATACATTTAAAATACATTAAAATACATTATATAAAGTATAAAACCATTCACATAATAATATAGAACAACTGAATAACTGACCTTTATTGTATTTGTTGACCATAAGCTCATTGAACTATGCACAATAATTAAATAAAACAAAGTACTAAATAAATACATGTGATGACCTCTAGGAATGACATTCCACCATGAGTCACCTACCACACTGTTTCCCATGTCTGTCTGTAGCCACCCAGGATGCAACGTAATGCACAGGATCTGGTCTTTGGCAAATCCCAGGGACTGACACCGTGTGAGCATGTTCAGAGCAGCCTGGGAGGGAGACAAAGTGGAGGGATGGAGGTGAATGATACCTCTCAGTCCTTTGAGGTGGCAGCAGGTCAAAAGAAGAGCCCTGCAGGTCTGAGACATGTTATTTCGTTCGTTCGTTCGTTCGTTCGTTCATTCATTCATTCAATTTACAGTAAGGGCCAGAAATATTGGAACAAGGATAACGTTTTGGCACTTGGCCTCTGTACACCACCACATTGAAGTGGAAAGGAAGCACACCCAGATGGGAACAAAGTCAGGACTGTCAGCTGTAAATTCAAGGGGTTTGACAAAAGTGGGGCACTAACCATTCAGGAAGGACAGCCAGTGGCATACACACACACCCATCGTTGGTGGCTCATAAGTAATGGAACGAATGGCTGGCAAGCAGCTGCATGGCCAGGTGTGGCCTGTTTCCTGGCTACCCCATGACCAATCAAGCAGATAAAAGACCTAGAGGTGGTTCTGAGTGTTACATTTGCATTTGGGAGCTGTTCACTGGAACTCCCAACATGAGGTCCAAAGAACTGTCCATGCGAGTGAAGGAGGCCATCATTAGGCCGAGGAAAAAAACTAATCCCATCAGAGAGAGAGCAAAAACAGTGGGAGTGGCCAATACAACAGTTTGGAACATCCTGAACAAGAAGGAATTAACTGGCAAGCTCAACAACAGCAAAAGGCCTGGAAGACCACGGAAGACAACTAAAGGGGATGACCGCAGAATTCTGCTCAGGGTGAAGAGGAACCCTTTCACAACATCTAGCCAGGTCAAGAATGCTCTTGCATCTTGCGGAGGTTGGCATGTCATTGTCAACATCTATAGTCAAGAGACGGCTTTATGAATGTAAATACAGAGGCTTCACAACAAAGTGCAAACCGCTGGTAATGCTCAAGAACAGAAAGGCCAGATTAGCCTTTGCCAGCAAACACCTAAAAAAGCCTGCCCAGTTCTGGAATAAGATTCTTTGGATTGATGAAACCGAGATTAACTTGTACCAGAATGATGGGAAGAGAAAAGTATAAAGAAGGAAAGGATCAGCTCATGATCCAAAGCATACCGCATCATCTGTCAAACATGGTGGAGGCAGTGTTATGGCATAGGCATGTATGGCTGCCAATGGAACCGGGTCACTGGTGTTTATTGATGACCTGACTGCTGATAAAAGCAGCAGAATGAATTCTGAAGTGTATAGGGCTATACTTTCTGTTCAGATTCAGCTGAATGCTGCCAAACTGATAGGATGCCGCTTCATATTGAAGATGGATAATGACCCAAAACATACAGCAACCCAAGCTACCCAAGAGTTTCTGAAGGCAAAGAAGTGGGATATCCTTCAATGACCAAGTCAGTCACCTGATCTCAACCCAATAGATCATGCTTTTCACTTACTGAAGATAAGACTGAAGGCAGAAAGACTAGGGATGGCAGAGAATTCCTCCATGGATTCCGTGGCGGAACGGCCTCCTGCCACCCCACCCCCCTGCGAAATCCCCCCGGGACAGCACTTACCTGGGGCAGATGCGGCAGATGCGGCAGCGGCAGCGGCAGTTCTGGCGCCTGGTCTCCTGGCCGGCCGAGGCCGGGCTGCTGCCGCCGCCATTGCCATCCTTGAAGCCGTGATAGGCTACGTAAATTCTTATGTAGCCTATCACGGCTAACCCCCCCCCCAAAAAAAAACCAGCGTACACAAATGGCGGTGGCTACAGCGACCGCCGTTTGCGTTCCCTATTTTTCACCAATTTATCTTACGTAAATATTTACATAAGATAAAATGGCGAAAAAAGGGGGAACACAAATAGCGTAGTGGGCGCTATTTGCGTTCCTTTATTTTTCGCCGTTCTAGCCTACGTAAATATTTACGTAAGATAAATCAGCGAAAAATAGGGAATGCAAATGTGGCCACCGGAGCCACCGCCATTTGCGTACGCCGTTGTTGTTGTTTTGCCCAGCCGTGATAGGCTACATAAAGACTTACGTAGCCTATCATGGCTCCCCGGCTGGACGCAAATGGCGGCTGCTACGGCGGCCGCCATTTGTGTCCGCACCAGCCAGTCTGCAGCCGGAAATCCGGCTGCAGACGGCCCTGGCTGGCTGCTCCATGGAGCCACCGCCGAGCAGAGCCAGCAGTTGAGGATTCCAGGGGGGAGGACCAGACCGCCTCCCCTCCCGTCAAGGATTCCGGGGGGAGGGACGGAGCACCTCCCCCCCACGAACACAATCTGCGAAAAGGTAAGTGATTTTCGTACATCCCTAAGAAAGACCCACAAACAAGCAGCAGCTGAAGGCAGCTGCAATAAAGGCCTGGCAAAGCATCTCAAGGGAGGAAACTCAGCATTTGGTCTTGTCCATGGGTTCCAGACTTCAGGCAGTCATTGACTACGAAGGATTTTCATCCAGGTATTAAAGGCGATTCTTAAGTTTCAAATGATGTTTGTTTGTTCCATTACTTATGAGCCACCAACGACAGGGTGTGTGCGTGTGTATGCTACTGGCTGTACCTCCTGAATGGTTAGTGCCCCACTTTTGTCAAACCCCTTGAATTACAGCTGACAGCCCTGACTTCGCTCCCATCTGGGTGTGTTTCCTTTCCACTTCAATGTGGTGGTGTACAGAGGCCAACTGCCAAAACAGTTATCCTTGTTCCAATATTTCTGGCCCTGACTGTATAACCCGCCTATATACAAATACTCTAGGTGGTGTACATAGTTAAAAACAATTTAACAAAAAATCCAACAATAAAACAATACAGCATAAGAACAGTATACAAGAGTCTGAGGAATAAGAGTTCTAAAAAGGGAAAGCCTGTTGGAATAATAGAGTCTTTAATTCCTGCTTTAAAACCTTCAGAGGTCAGCAGGAGCATTTCAACCAACAGGTCCTTCCACAACTGAACTGAGGGGTTTGTTTGCTGTTTGCTGTTTTCCCTTCAGATTTTTTTTTTCACCTCTAAATAACGAAGGAGGAGGACGAGGAGGGATACCTGCCCCACAAGAAACTTACTTTCTAAAACTAGACACTGACAATGGGGTGGGGATGGAGAGAACAAAGGAAAGATGTGGACTGAGGACTGGGAAGAAATACATAAAGAAAAGATAGTTCCTTCTTCATTTAATGATCTGCTCTGGGATTGGGTTCAGTCTGAAAAATCTCCCTCAGGATCCCTTCCAACCCTGCAATTCTTGATTCTAAGATCTCTGTGACTAGACTAGAGCTATCTGTGGGGGTTGCCCTGAGGCAATACCTTTTATGTCCTGACAAAAGACAGATGATAGCCCCAAATATTCAGGTGATATCTCAGTGGGAGCTATGATGGCCCAAGAAGGTGATGACCTGGTTCTCACATAACAAGAGGTCACTGGCTGGCTGCGATGGCAGTTGCAATTTTTTAATATTTGAGTCACATCGGGGGCACTCTGTAGCTTGTTCTTACATGTGAACCTGGCAGGACTGGGTTGTTGGGGTGCTTGACAAGTGAACCACAACCCTAAAACAGCCCATGGCTTGTGGGTGGCTTGTCAGGCACCCCAACAACCCACCCTCACCAGGTTCACACATAAAGACAAGCTACAGCATGCCCCTACCTTGACTCAAATATTCAAAATGGCAGCTGCTGTGATAAGAAGACCCGTGGGAAAATTCTCCGAAGGTGGCTTCTCTTTACGTGTGAGCCCACTCACAGAAGATGATGGGCAGAGGTGACTTGGCATCATCTCACCCCAGCAGCCAGGGGGTGTCACAAGTCAAGTTTGTGTGAAGCTGTAGACATTGGAGAAGCCAGCAGGGGGCTGGAAGAAACACACAAAGAACACCCCATGCCAGAAACCTAATGGAGGAGCAGTAGCTGTTGGGGCGTTGACACTCTGAGCCTTCACTTATACACTCACATAGATGTGTAAATACACCATATATCAGAAAAACACCATCAGCCTCCAGTACCTCATTCCAGGGGAGACAAAACCCTGAGTACAACCTGCACTCCTGGAGTTCTCACTGCTCAGAGAATTGGGGTGCAAGAGCATTAAAATATTAACAGAGGTAATACTTCACCACTGAATCACTGATATTCCGTACCTTGCTGCAACGGTAATTGATGACCTGTCCAATATCCCACGCAAGGATATTTGTGATGGAGCCGCATTCGCTGGACATGTTGACGATGGCTGCTTTGCTGCAGCTCATCCCTTTATGGGGGCTTTCTTGAGCTGCCTTCCTCAGCAAGGGCAGGAATGCCTGGAGAAGGAGAGGGAAGAATCAGGGACAGCCACACACTCTCTGCAGAGAGGACTGGGCTTCTCTTCACCCATTCAAAGGGCATAATGTAAGTGCAAATAAGCAGTAACTCACCAGCAGCATGCCAGAGTTTTCATGTAGTTTGTACAATTCTGGGTTAACAGGTGTAAAAGTCCACCACCTCACTAACTAGGAAAGCTGTACCTGTTGAAAGTCTGTCTGCTATATAGCTATTAAAGGTTCAGTACACTTGTTGCGGGGCGGGGGGAGAAATCAACCCGGTGACTCCAGTTTCAGAGGGGCAAAGGTTCCATTCTGGGTTTTAGTTACAACCAGCCAGAAGTCTAAAGGAGCTATCCAAGGTGCTGGATCCATTTGGTGGATAGGGTTCAGCGCTGTGGATCGCTTCTTTAGACTTCTGGGTGGTTGTGACTAAAACCCAAAATGGAATCTCCACCCCTCCAAAACTGGAGCCACCAGCTTCCCCTGCCTACCTATGAAGCCATCACCAAAGGTTAAGGGCTCTGCAACATGATGAGATGTTTCTGTGGCGAAGGGACCACAGGATGGGCTTACCTGGCTCATCACCAAGGGCCCGATCACGTTGGTCTTGTACACCTCAATCATGTCCTCCGGCGTCTCAGATTCCAGACTGCTTGCCTTTACAATCCCTGCATTGTTTATCAGCAGATTCAACCCAGCTCCTTTCAGTCGCTCAGTGATGCTGGCTGCAGCAGCCCTGATGCTGGATGGCTCAGAAGTGTCTAAAGCAGCAAAGGCAAAGATTTTAAAGTGATGAAAGTGAGCCTGGATCTAGTCCTGCAGGCTGCCTGGCAGTTACCTAACTGTACCATGCACTGCTTTGTTTATTTATTAGATATATATTCCTCCTTTCCTCCAACAAGCTCAAGACAGGGTAGATGGTTCCCCCCTCCTTGCATTTTGTCCTCATAACAACCACTCTGGAAGTGCAGAGAACTGAAGATCGCTCTGAACCCATCTCCCTAATATATCTAAACTTACATCTCAAAAGCACCAGCAAATTTGAACCAGTTAGCCTATTATAAAAACGAGCTTACATTTTTGGATGCATATTGGAGGAGGAGAAAAGTGAGATAAGCCTTGAATGACATTTTCTTGGTAGAAAGTCAGGGTACCAATCAAGTACATAAATAAAATTCAGGCAAGTGCCAACTTGCATATAGGGATTTGTCACAATGAATTTGAAAGGAATTAAATAAAGCTCCCTGTCCAAAGGGCTTACAATCTGAAAACAGACAGGAGGAAGACAGCAGAAACAGAGGAGGGAAACAGACATAGGGTAAACAGAGTGAAAATATGCAGTTATTTCAGTTACACGTACATAGGCTTAGATATATTAGGGTAATGGGACATCATGGAGTATACATCACACTTGTCTAGCAGAATGTTAACTATCTTTCTTTGGTACTAGATCCAACAATTTTGCAAGTGTTTAAAATCCTGGAAAATTACCATATTTGACTTGTTAACCATGCAATGTGGCTTATTTTCTCAAACAAGCCCCCTTAAGAGCCCATGGTTTGTTGCTGGGTTGTTCAGGGTGGTTAACAAGCCCCACTGCATAGTTAACAAGCCCCCCTGGCTGCATTCAGACATCATGATAACCCACCCTGCAGAAAATGTGCTGAGTTCAGACAATATGCTAACCCACCATTCAACAAATCACCCACGGTTCAAAACAACCCATATTCAACTACTGAGAGTGGGTTAGAGTGTTGTGTGAACTGAACGGTCCCATTATCTAGGTATAAAAATATACATGTGTTTGTAAACCTATGTTCAACAATTACGATTAGAAAAGTGTTTGAATGGATTGCTAGAAGACACATTTACCACCTTTCATAAGGATAAACTTGCAATCTCGGTCACACTCACTTGAGAATAAATTCACCTGGAACCTGCAACAAAATGTTGCAGTGGGGAATATTCCTATTCAGGTTCCAGCCACCAAGTCCATGCCTTTTCTTTTTCAGAAGGTCAGCATTTCATGTCCAGTAAGCATGCTCAGTCCACATTGGCCTGGTTTGGAGTCTATCCCTCCTCCCTCTTTAGGGTTTTCCGCTCCTGAACTCCTGTCATTCTACCCCCCCCCAATCTTGCTGATACCTCCCCCTAGTGCATGGGTGGTGCCATTTTGACTACATCAGGACCGGCACTCAGAGCATTAAGTTTGATATTAGAATATATGAATGAACTCAGTGAGACTGATCTCCAAATAAAGATGCATAAATTTGGACTGTGCGGCTGCAATCCTAAACATGCATGCAGCTTCTTCCTAGGGGTGTTTCCTTGGAAGTAAGTTCCATCGTGTTGTCAAAAGGACTTGCTTCCAGAGAAGTGAGTGTAGGATTGCAGCCTCACTGACATAAGTAAAGAGCACAGAAATCAGTATTAACTTCTGCCTCAGCACATTCAGGATCAGAGTTGGAGCAAAGTGGCTTGGTCTCACCATGTGAGGAACTTTGCAGTGATCCCCAACTGCTCAGTGGAGGCTGGTGGTTCCGATGTCAGTGGGGTGGTGAATCCGCTCCGGGTTGCAGTCAGAACCAGGCTAAGCACAAAGCACCTTGAACTCCATTAGAGTTCTGACCGGTTCTGACTGAAGACCGGATAGGATTTACCACCCCACTGACATCAGAGCCACCAGCCTCCACTGTAACTGCTGGACTGGAACGCTCCAGCAGATTTTCTGTGGTATGAAAAAAGATGGATGAAACATTGGGGGGGGGGGGCAGGAGAACAATGTGATGATAATGTTATGGAAGATTCCCTGTAAAATGGGAGTGAACAATGTGTGGTAAAATTCCAGAGTAAATACCGGTCTGGTACTACTCCTTTGTAACTCACTCTCCTATCCAACAAGAAATGGAAGGGGCGGTCTTTAGGCATAAGTCCCTTTGCCCTGGGAATCTTCCCTGTCAAGGGCTCTGATTGTATCATACAGCATCCTATTCAGACATGCCCACTTCCCACTCACTCTACAGAAGGATTCCCTTGCATGCATACTTCCTGCCTTTGGCTGCCTGAACTCAGCAGAAAGAAAGTCAGACAAGAAGGATAGGAAAGGGTTGGGAATACTGTAACCTTGTCTGCAAGTTACAGGAAGGGGGCAGTGTTGCAGTTAGCTAGGTAATGCATGGGGATTTGGGGCACAGATAGCCTTTGGATCTCTATAGCCTACAGTGGTTTCCTGTTCCTCCCCTTCGTTCCTCTCTCTTGCCTGTGTAAAGGAACACAAAATGGACTGAACCAGCTTTCTTGTAAATCTACGCTGTGCCTGCATAGTATGTCCAAGAATACTTGTGAGTAAAGCTGTTTTTCTTCACTAAAGAAAGGTGTGGTCTCTATTTCTTTTAGCCTTGTGTGCATATGTGGGACTGGTAAACACTCATTCTGTTTTGCCTTTTTATTTTTCTCTGCTAACTGCCTTTTTAACAGGAGGCAGCAATACCAATATTTCCCATCACTAAGGTCATGATCCTATCCATGTTTAGGCAGAAAAAAGTTCTACAACTTCCTGCATGGCTGGCTGGAGAATGCAGGGAGCTGTGGGACTTCTTTCTGTCTTGATAGGCATAGGATTGCGCTCTAAAATGATTAAGGGTCTAGAGCAACTCTTCTAAGTTTCCTCTTAGAAGAGTTGCTCTCTAGACCCTTAATCATTTATGGAGCCTGGGACTCTTTAGCTTAGAAAAAAGGAGAGTAAAGGGAGATATGATTGAAGTGTGCAAAATTATGCATGGTGTGGAGAAAATGGCTAGGAAGCCATTTTTCTCCTCTCATAATACTAGACCCCAGGGTCTTCCCATGAAGCTGATTGGTGGGAAATTCAGGACATAGAATTGGTGGGAAATTCAGGACATAAAAGGAAGGGCTTCTTCACACAGTGCATAGTTAAACTATGGAATTTCCTTCCACAAGATGTAGTGATGGCCACCAACTTGGATGGTTTTAAAAGGGGATTGGACAAATGCATGGATAATTTTCATGGCTGCCTTTACCGTGATAGGCTACATAAATACTTACGTAGCCTATCACGGCAAAGAGCAGGGGTGCAAATGGCGTAGGAGCCGCCATTTGCGTCCCTGCTCTTTGCTGTGATAGGCTACGTAAATACTTTCGTAGCCTATCACGGCTGACTGCAAGGATGCAAATGGCAGCCGCTATGACGGCCGCCATTTACAGCCGCAGCAGCCCAGCCGCGGCCGGAACTCTGGCTGCAGCCAGCCCTGGCCGGCGGCTCTGCGGAGCTGCTGTGGAGCAGAGCCAGCCAGGGAGGATTCCGGCGGGAGGGACGGAGCGCCTCCCCCCACCGTGGATTGCCCGGCACGGAGCCAGGTAAGACTTTCCTACATCTCTAATTCAGGATGTAGGGATTTTATAAAATCAATTCCATCTGCATTTTGTGGATTGCCAGGTGCCTTTCATTCTGTCATCTGCTCATTGACAGAATCAGATTTTTTCCAATTTCCTAAATTTGTAGAAATGCACATTTGTGGAAATTCGCATTTGTGGAAATTTGTACTTGTAGAAATGTGCAAATCCCTCCCCAATGTGCAAATGCCCCCAAAATGCATATCTTGAGGGCACCAGGTTGGAGAAGGATGGCATCGGGGGTCGATCAATATCATCAGAATGTAAGTCTTCTACCACTCCCCACCACCGCCACCACCCTTGCTTTTTAAAAATGGAGATGCATGTTCTGCTGTGGGACTAGCTGGGAGAAAAATATTCCAAAGCATCAATGCATGTTTGAGCAACTAATGTGGCTGAGCAATTCAGTCAGAAATGAACCCAATCACTCCATGTGACCTTGGGTTGGCAAACACAATTCATACTGATGGGCAAGTTCATGGTAGCTTGCAGCTCCAAACACAAACTGTTCAGGAGTCGAGGACATTTTGCTGAGCTCACAGAGAAGAGGTGCTCACATGGAGGTACCACTTATATCAGCTAGCACCTCAGATCAAGCTCTGCATGTGGACTTTATAACTTGCACAATCGCAAAAAATGGCTTATCAAAATCAAGGTATGGAAAAGGGGTATATAAAGAAATAGGGGGACATTTTGTGAAAATATGTACAATGTAATGCAAAGTCTTTACTGACGATCACCTGGGAGAGCTTCCCTGCACGCACCTTCCTTCCTTCCTTCCTTCCTTCCTTCCTTCTCTCTTTCTCTCTCCATTGCCCCCTGCTTTTTTCATCCAGTCTTACTTGTTTTCGTATTGATCTGTTTGTTACGTGTATAAATGGTGGTTGAATGTGGAGCAAGCTCGTTTTTTAAAAAAAATAAAAATCCATGCCTTTTAATTGGGAGGAACTTTTACAGGGAGTCTGAAACTGCAAGGACAGTGTTGAAAAAGAGGGTAAGAAGGCGGTGGGAGAACTAAATGAGGATGAGGAAATATGCATAGGGTAAGTTGTTTAAAACTGAGTATATTGGTCAACAGTATGAACTAAGGGCCAAACTAGATGGCAAAACAACATTCACACATGTAGCCTTTGTGTGAATGGATATTTAAAAGTAAATAGCAGGTAACAGGTGACCAAATCCATTCTAACCCTTTGCCTCTGCTATGGTCCCAATCTGGATTGAGCCCCCCCATGCCTGTTATTTACTTTTAGAAAAAAAAAACACCCAAAGCTATTCATACAGTTTATAATTGTATGAATGGCATCTCGTCCAGTTTGTTCCTAAGATTAATGCCATGTAAATAAATAATTATTATTTGAGCACAATTATTTACACTTTTTTTTTTAACCCCTACAGTTTGTGCAAATAGCAGCACCAGCTGGTGTGAAATGGTCCTAGGAATGCACTGCCAGGCAGATGAAGTACACGTCCTAAGATCCAAATAGTAATCTTTCTGAAAGTGAGATATCCCAGTAACATGACTGGGCAAAAGACATGAGGACTGAGCACTACAAATGGTGAACCAGTGCTCATTTACGCCTGCAAAATAATAATAATAATAATAATAATAATAATAGAAATGGTCCTGTAGAATCTCAGCTTCTGTCTCAAATCTCAGCTCTTGTCCCCATCAGTGTAGAAAGAGGGGATGGGGTGGGGGAGGGTGTCAGGAACATACCCAGTGAGATTATCTCCACCCCCTGGTACTTGGCAGCCAAATTCTTCAAGTTCTGAAAGATACCAAAACCAGAAAGTTAGGACGCAACTTCAAGGTCTGGATTATCTGAGATGGGAAAGGAAGAGAAGACAGAAAGAGGCTAAGTTCCACCTGGTTTCAGTTCTCAACTGGAGATGCATTTGATGCATTGTTGTGGCTCAGGAAAAGTGCCCTGAGAATGGGAAGTTAAAAAGTCTTGTTTAGGCAACCTAAAATACAGTTGATCCCACCCTGGGGCTCACCTGGGCACTTGGTCCCTCTGGGTCCCGGCAGGTAGCAAAGATCCATTCTGGCCGGTTGCTTTTCTCCGCCAACTGCTTGACTAGCTCCAAGCCAATGCCCCGGTTGGACCCGGTCACCAGGACACTACGCACATTCAGCACTTTCATCTCGACTGCCAGCCTGTGTCCAGCGGATAAAGCTTTATATCAGCCCCACCCAAGCTGTAGCTAGTTCTCAGCTCCTCCAGTCAGGCTTGCATAAGTTGTTTGGCTTCTTTGTTCACTGAGAGTCACTAATGGGCAACAGTCCAGGGCCACACAGCCACTTGCAGCACAAAAGAAAGGATGAGAAATAGGATTTGGTTGGGGGACTACTGTAGAGGGGTGCTAGCAAGAGGCTAGCAAAAGGCTAAATATGACTCATTACCTAGCTAGTGAAGGGATTTGGCAGAGAGAGAGAAAGGTGTGTGTGTGTGTGTGTGTGTGTGAGAGAGAGAGAGAGAGAGAGAGAGAGAGAGAGACTATTGAGAAGCTTTGGATTTGTAAAGTCTTCTGGGTTCCCTTTGGACAGAGGAGGGATCAAATGTGAAGGAGGAAGTCTCTGCTGTGCCCGCCTTCCCTGTTCCAGAAGTACAGACAGGGAAAGGGCTAAAAGAAAGCACCAGTCCAGGCTGTCTCAGGTTTAGATTTTCAGCCATAATTTGGAGCAGGAAGAAACAGAGTGCGTTCCTCGATCCAGCTCCTGGTTTCTTGGGAAAGTGTCGGTTGGTGTAAGATAGAAAAACAAAACAAAAACACTTCACCGCCCTCTCAAAGAGACCAAAGGTGAAGTTGCTCTGTGATATGGATCTTGGCATCTACTATACACATTCAATTTTTATTTTAGATGTATACTCAGGAAGTTTTAAAATGCACAGTATGAAAGAGCCAAGACTGGGGACTGTTCCCTGAGGAGTTTACATTTGTGTGCTCTGTATAATGTGTGCAATGGCTGCAAAACAGCAAGGGTAACTCAAAGCAGATGCCCAGAAGTTGGGAGTGTCAGAGCTTCAGTTCATTAACAAATTTGACCTAATTTCTCAGGATATGAGTTAAGGCGTATGGGCTGCTCTCTCACTACAAAAAATAAACTGTGTTCCACTATATTATACTCAGATTAGTGATGTTCCTGTCAGAATGATGGGCTATATTTCCTCACATGGAAAGAGATGAGTTCCTTAGGAATCAAGGACTTGGACATTAAACTAGTAAGGTGGAGTGGATGGAGTGTTGGTTTAGGATTTCGGACACCCAAGTTCAAATCCTTGCTCAGTCTGGTTGTGACCCTCATGTCACGTAAAATCATACAAGGGCCTCTGTCAAGAATGGGTTAATAGAGTAAGGAGTTGGAGGACTAGCGGGATACACAGCAGACACCTGGAGACTATTGGGCCTGGGCCAGTATTCAGCCGGGCAGCTCAAGCCCATAAAGTTGCTCTGCACAAGGGGGGGAGGAGATAACAACGGTGCCTGGCAGAATGAGGTACCTTCCTTAGATGGGCAGGATGGGGTGAACTGGAATTGAGCTGGGATTGGGCGCTGCCAAAATCTGCCTGGAGTTGCTAGGGCCAGACCTTAAAAGGAGAACAAAGAAAGAGGTGAGCATCTTGTCTTGCCCTGACGATACCAGGAGATGCTGCTGGTCGTTGGTTATCCTGGGAGGCCCATACTTTGGTATGTATAGGATAGTCTAGCTAGTTTTATCGTTTTCTTTGGGGAGTATATGCTTGGAGAGTAGTGATCTCTGAATTGGGTTGCAGATTTGTATTTAGTCGATGTACTTGTAAAATCTTGTAACACCCAAACCCTTTCCCCCATCCCCTTCTCTTTGCCCCTTTCCTTACCAATAAACTTTATCCCAACTTTCTGTTGGTGTGACTTGTCTGAGTAACTTCAGTGCTAAATACAGTGCCTTTTGGCCTGGGTGGGAGCTACTGGGTTAATTTGGGAAAATCGGAGACCCAGCTGGGTTGGTTCTACCTTGCAGGATTGTCAGAGAGAGACCAACAATCCTTCACAGCCCCCTTTTGTGTGAAAGCATTCCTGAGGTTTGAATAGAGGAAAGTTGCCAGAAGAAACATGCAGAGTTTCCAGAAGAAAAAGGCTGAAGAACTGAAAACAAACCAACCCAGATGTGTGTATGTGAAATGCTCACTGGGGAATGTGAACAACAAGATGCAGTTAATCACTGAGGTCAAATGAGTGCCAGCAGTAATGTGGTGGTCAAGGCTTCTGGGGGAAAGTCAATGGTCTTTAGCACTGAAAAAAATAAATTTCCAAGAGATAAGATTAGCCCAGTTAATGTACAACCAGGACACATAGTCAATAAACATGTTTTTCCACGTCTTGCAATGATCTGGGAGAAAGAATATATAAGCTACACCAATATCAGCAGAACTCCGAAGAAGACTGGGACGCCATAGAAGCAGCTGCCGGCAGCACACCTCCTGTTCTGAGTACATGTCCTGCCTGGCCACCAGGCTTCATTGCTCCAACTTGGGTAACTACCTGAGTGGATGTGGAAACGCTGTGAATGGATTGAACTGAACTGCATTCTATCTAAATAAAGGTGTTCTAGACATTGCATTTGGATTTTGAGTGTTGGTTTGTATCTCACCCCCTAATCCCAGCTATTCTTAAAACTCACTTGGGGATCTTGAAATAGTCACTCTCCCTCAACCTAACATACCCCACAGGGTTATTGTAAGGATAAAATGCATGGGGGGGAGGGGGGGAGGGAACTTCTGCTTCTAGAATGGCCAGAAAAGAGAAAATGCACCACCAAAAAAGAGGACAGAAGAGAACATGGATTTACATAAAATGTGCCTATGTGGATTTATATGTATAGATGAAAATTTAGAAATAATGGCTGCAATTCCAATAGAAACAGGATACATCTAACTCTTGTGGGAAAAGCTGTGTGCCTGCGGACTCCATCTGCTCTCCATTTGAGGCTAGATGGCCGATTTTGGCTGTCTAGCCGCAGGACGTCGGAGTGTGGGGTGGGGAGGCCAGAAGACGCATAGGAAGTGTTGTACCACCACTTTCGCATTCCTCGCCCCTCCCTGCCCCTGGGAATGCCCCCTTTTGCCCCGCTCCACTCTGCTGTCTGCTCTCATGAGCATGGCAATGATCTGTGCTGCCTACGAGGGAGCGGGGGCAGGGAGGCAGTTCTCCGGAAACCAACCAGTCCTATGGCCGTCCAGCCACTGTCTAGCAGCAATAGGATTGCACCCTTAGGTGCATTTCTTTATTGTTAATTTTTACTTAACTGATATGCAGGTGATGCATGACACAGCATTCCAAAACAAAACAAATTACTACCAGTAGCGCTTCCAGTTTATAAATATATACAGTTTATAAATATATAACATTTATAAAGGTAGGGCACAATCCTATGGCCACTAGACAGCAGCTAGATGGCCATAGGATTTTTCATTTTCTGGCAACCAAGCTCGGAACCAGTGCTCTGAGGCCGGTTCCCAGAAAACCGACTCCCTTCCCCCTCCCCCGTCACCTCGTAGGTGGCACAGTTCGGCCCTGGGTCCGCACTCGTAAGAACAGCATGGAGTGGGGGGAAAGGGGGCATTCTTGGGGGCAGGGAGGGGAGGGGACGGCAGAAGCACCATTACGATGCTTTCCATGCACCATCCGGCCACCCCTGCCTGCTCCGAGGCACCCAAATTAGACAGCCGAAATCGGCCATCTAGCCACAAATGCAGGGTGGCTGGAGCGTAGAGGAGAAGATTCCCTCCATGCTATGCCCACCCTGCATTGGATAGTCAGCCGCCTCCAAGTTCAGAGCGGGTGACTATCCCCATAATATTGCACCCTTATACATTTTAAAAATTTAAATCTTAAAAGCTTAAAAAATAGATCTAAAAAGTTTTAAATGTTCACATTTTAAATTTTTAAATCTATAAATTTATAAACTGTATATATTTATAAACTGGATGGACTACTAGTGGTCATTTGTTTTGTTGTCAATTCCTATTTATTTATTTTTATCCCACTTTTCAGGCCATTATTGTCTCCCAAAGTGACTCACTGTTGCTGAAGTCAAGTCCCTGGATCACTGCTAAATAACGGTAGCTTCCACGCTACCCTTTTCTCTGGAATTTCCCTCCTTTCTCCTGTTGATGAGGAATCCATATGCCATTGCATTCCAGTGTTTTCCTCTAGACATTTTTCCAGACCTGATTTGTTGTAATTTTCTAGCTATAAAATGCTTTCTTCGTGTAGAGTAATATAGAAATGTAAAAAATGTAACAATGACCCAGAAGAGCTGTCCTAGATCAATAGTCTATCTAGCACAGTATTGCCTGCTCCAGCCTTCCTCCAACACATCTGTAGTTCAGATGTGTTGGACTGTAACTCCCATCAGCCCAAGACAGAATGGCCAACAGTCAGTGGTGGTGGGGATTTGTAGTCCAAAATGTCTGGAAAGCACAAAGTTTGTTATTTATTTAATTTATTTATTATATCTTTAGTCTGGCCAGTAAGAAAAAGTTATTTGGGCACATGATAAAAGAAAAAGAACGGTTTGCAATAAAAACAATGCTGATAATCAGAACAGGAAATACGATATAAATATATGTTTATCAAGCAGCCATTACAACACCCCAGAGGTAAATCTAATCTGTAAAATCCAGAGACTAAAATGCCTGGGAAATGCCTATACAGAGTGGAATGAGCTGTCCAAGGTAGAGATATTTCCCAGGCCAAGTAACCCCAAACACTTTAACTGGAGTTGTTTGGGACTGAACCCAAGAAATGCAAAGCATCTGCTGAAGTACCAAGAACTACTGAGCTATGTTTCCTCTCTTCTTTGAACATTTCATCCCCCTGCTCCCCAGGGTCACCAGTTCAATGTAACATAATATAAATAATCAAACCCATCCAGTTACTAGAGCTTAAGTGACAGGATGGCCCCACTGACCCGTAGTCCTGGTGACAGGCTCCAACTGGGGAATTGGGTTGGAGCTGGTGCGACAGGTTGCAGAGATGACAGAACCTCCAGAGCACATCTTCGTGACCTGCCGGAACCCTGCTGGACCCCGAGAGAAGGTGTGTAGAATCAAACGAATGATAAGGGAGCACAGAGTATCTTGGAATGTGTGTTCAGATGTGGTCAGAGCTCCTTGGTGTGTGACCTCAATTTTAATCCTTTATGGTATATATGTTCTCACAAAGCTTCTGACAACTGTGGTTACCCTAAGAACGTCAGAAGAGCCCTGTTGGATCAGACCAAGGGTCCATGTAGTCCAGCATTCTGTTCACACAGTGGCCAACCAGCTGCCCATGGGAAACCCACAAGCAGGACATGAGTGCAACAGCACCTGCCTGCCCATGTTCCCCAGCAACTGGTGTAAACTTTGCTTGGGGTCTGCAGATGTGAAGCTACAGAGCATAATCTCTTCATATCATTCCTTCTATTTCCGATGTTCAAGCTGGGCGTGCTGTTGCCACTGTAGGCAAAAGAGCACCATCCAAGCACAAGAGGGAGATATCAAAAGGCTTGAGGGAACCCCATGGTGTGCAGAAATACAACAAATATTTATGGGGGGATGGACCTAAAAACATCCTGATGAAGACTGACCATGCTCAGTGGTCACAGAATGCCAACTTTCTGAAAGGTGAAAGAGGGGAGAGGGAGAATGCGGTATCAGAGCAATGGCACTCCAAACCTGTCCTGGATCTTCAGCAAATAGCTGATCTTGCTTTGCTGGAATTGCTGGGAAGGCTATTGAGAAATTGCTAACCCACCTCTCACAAAGCAGTGTGAGATACTTGGTTATGAAATGCAAATGCCAAATGTTTAATGACACATAAACAAGGATTTGAAATTGTAAATAAGTAAAGAGAAATAATTGTATTAAGGGGAAGTCACAAAAAGGCACAAACGAGTTCACAAACAATCATGGGTAACTGATATTAAAAAGAGAAAGAAAAAAAGATCAAGATGGTCTGGATAATATCCAGGAAGAGAATGATGAAGCTAAGGCCAAGAGGTTATCTGAAGAATAGAGACTGCACATCTTAGTGGTCAAAGTCAAGTGTTCTCAAAAGGGTTCTAGAATGTGAAGCCTTGTTATTTTCATCCAAGGCCTTCTCAGATATAAGCAGACAGTATTGTAGAAAACACAGACATCCAAAAGTTTGATATATAGCTGCCTAGAAAGATTTGTATTCTTACTAAGTTTTCAGTAAGGAGCAGTATTTTACAGATATGATTCAAAATTAATCTAGCTTGAAAGATATAAGTGCAACCCTCTCTTGTATGCTTCAATTTTTTAGATATGTTTAGTAACCAGTAATTTAGTGGCAAATTCAGAAGGGCAGGGTCCCTTTGTGACAGTCACAGCCATATCCCCTCACAGCCATGCCCCCTTCTAAGATTATACATCCTTGTAAGATATATGGCCTTCAACTGGGATCCAAAAACAGTGCAGCTGAGAGTAAGGCAATGGTATTTCAATTGGACATCTGAGAAAAAATGCAGAGGTGTTAAATCTTTTTCACTCACTCACTCACTCACTCACTCAAACACAAACATTTTAAGTTTCAAAATATGATACTCTATGGAAGCATCACCCTCACTCGGCGGCAGGGAAGGGGAGGAGACAGCTGGAAGAGCTTGGCCCACAGTGGTAGGCTGGGAGTGGAAGGGACCTGGCTGAGACCTGGCTCCTAAAAAAGTCCCGAGTCTTCATCCCTGTGAGACGCCCCACCACTGCACCCCTGTTAGTAACAATAAGATAATTAAGATTGTGAGCCCTATTTAGGGGATGGTTGGTAATATTAAGAATGAGTGAATCTCTACACAGAAAAGGTATAAATATGATCTGATTTTGGAATGAGATGGCTTCTTGAATTCTGCTGAGGGGCTGCAGCCCCTGGTGGGTTCCAGGGGAGGAAATGGCCCCTGGATCCCCAGACAATACTCACGAAGAGAGGGGAATGCATATATATAGGCATGTTTTGAATTGTCCATTGATGTACGTTGCAGCAGGACTTAAAAACAAACAAACAAACAATTGAAACAGGACAAAAATAACCATCATATGAATTGGTTTAACTGCAATCAAATGGGAACTAGACTGGGATGGTTTTAGAAAATACAGTCTGCAAATGGTAAATAAATTGAGTAGGTAGTGGCAAAGTTCAAAGTCTGGGCATTGTGTTGAAGAATAATGCAGAGTATTAAAAAAGCAACGTTTTCCTCTTATCCATTTGATCTATGACTCTTGCCTCAGGATCTTTCTCTCTCCAGTTCCAGGCTCTGCATGATCTGGCTGATAAACACAACATTATTCATGTGGTTCAGCTATGTATAGAATTTATCCCTTGCCTTTTTGTCCCTGAAGGGGACCGTTCCTTCCCTGAATGTTGCAGGGAAGCCTGCCTGGCCATTTAAATTTACACCACTTGCAATTTGACAGCTTCACGTGTATATTGTGCCACCTTCTGGCCTGAGAGGAATCACGGGCTAAAGCCAACATGACCATCTTAAGTCCCATTCATTTCAGTGGGTCTATTCTAAGAAGGACTTGTGTTGGATTTTACCCAGGGACTTGAACTTTACTTTCCTGGACACATCCAAACCCGACACTCTGGCCACCAAGTCACCTTTCTGATGTTTCCAGTCTGATACCTGTTTCATTTGCTCTCATCTCTGCACGGCAGAGGTGGAGGACCAGTCCAGTGTGAAAGTGGCAGTGCCCATGGTGGAAGGCCATCTGAAGGGTCAGGGTCTGAATCTACTCATCAGCAATGCAGGCAAGACCACCGAGATCCCACTGCTGGAGATGGTGGAGCAGCAAGCTGTGCTTTCTACGTTCAACACGAACATAGTGGGGCCCATCCTTGTGGTCAAGGTAAGACTATCTTTGTCTTGTTTGGATAGCAGCAGGAAGGGAAGTCTGTTCTCGAGGAGAGGAAAGATGGAATTTCAAAAGATCGATGACAACAGAGGTCATAACAGGGACAAATTGCCATAGGATTGGACAGGCTTTAGTAGAGGTATGCACTGACACCCAGTGACTCAGACCCCAATTCGGTGCTTTGGAAAACAGCCCGATTTGACTTGGCTCAGTTCAGAGTCTGTCCAGTCAACTGTTGAACCCAAGCTGAGGTTTGGAAATCCAAGGCTTCATGCCTCCTATTGACTATCATGGGAAATAAAATTAAAAAATAGCTATATATTTTTCTCCCTCTCTCATAATACTAGAACCCGGGGTTATCCCATGAAGCTGATTGGTGGGAGATTCTGGACAGATAAAAGGAAGGGCTTCTTCACACAGTGCATAGTCAAACTATGGAATTCGCTGCCACAGGATGTCATGATGGCCGCCAATTTGGATGGCTTTGAAAGGGGGTTAGGCAAATTCATGGAGGAGAAGGCTGTCGGGCTACTAGTTCTGATGGCTATGTGCTATCTCCAGTATCAGAGGCAGTATGGCTATGTACACCAGTTGCTCAGGAACATGGGCTGAAGTGGTCTTGCCTGCATTGTTGATGAGTAGATTCAGGAGGGTGTTGTTGTACTCATGTCCTGCTTGTGGGTTTCCCATGAGCAGTTGGTTGGCCACTGAGCAACCAGAATGCTGGACTAGATGGACCCTTGGTCTGATCCAGCATGGCTCTTCTTATGTTCTTATTGTTTTCTCTTGGTCAGAATTAAATGGTAGTTGCAGGCACAGTAGCTCCTTAGGAGGGGATTACGCATGTGAAATGTCAGAAAACTAGGTGCAGGGATAATTTTTGTGTTCCATGCCTTTATCTTTTAATTTTTTAAGGGAACTGTTAATATTTTTATTTCTGGGCGGAACTGAATGAAAATTGCAGGGATAATTGCCCCTTCAGAGGGGATTCAGTGAGCCAAATTTCAGAACCATAGCAGCAGGAGGTTTTGTACAAGAGCAGCCTTGACATTTTTAGGCTCTCCAAAAGAAGACACACTTATCCCCCTATGTTCGTTGTGGGCCATTGTCCTGAAAATAACAGACTGCCTAGAGGTATCCCTAAGTAAGAAACTTGCAAAGTTTCAGAAGGATAGGTGCAGCAGTTCATGTGGAAAGTGAGTACTCAAATTTGGAGGGGGGGAAGTGATTTGCTCGCCCCCCCCCCATAGTTTTTTGGACAATTTGTATGAAAATGGTTTCAGAAGGATAGGTGCAGGAAGTATGGAGTTATGATGCTTTACAACCAGTTTAAGGCTTTTTCGTAGTGAAGGCAGGTGGCACTGGAAGAATCTTCATCTTGTGGTCTCATCCCACAAAACGCCAAAAATTGGAGAGCCCCCGGTAAAATGTGTCTTGTCAGTCATTCAAAAGTGGACTTATCAGTCATTAAACTGCACTCCCTCCCTGTTCCCTGCCCTACTCATCAGCCTTTCGGAGAAGCAACACTATTTGGAGAGGAAGCAGAATGTCTGTGTCTCTGAGCATGAAATGGTTACAAAGCTTAGTTCTGGGTCAGCTTCAGTTCTCGTGGCTTGTGGAGAGCAGTCCACTTTGCTTGTGAAGCACCAGAAATGATCTAAATGGGGCTGATTCTTCTCAGGCTTCTTCCAAATCTGATGCACATCCCTAGTCGAAAGCCACTGTGGTGTAGTGGCTAAAGTGTTGGATTGGGAATCAGGAGATCCAAGTTCTAGTCCCCACTCAGCCATGGAAGCTCACTGGGTGACTTTGGGCCAGTCACAGAATCTCAGCCCAACCTACCTACCTCACAGGGTCATTGTTGTGAGGATAAAATGGAGAGGAGGAGGATTATGTACACCACCTTGGGTTCCTGAAGGAGGAAAAAAGAGCAGGATATAAATATAATAAGCAAACAAATATTTACCAAGAGTGAAGGAAGTGACAGGCAATCAACAATGAAAAGAGGGTAATGGCTTAGCCATAGCCAATAATGGTAGATATAGAGTAGGCAGTGATCAACCAGAGTGGACAGTAATCAATAAAAAAATTGATGAGGCCAAACATCAACTCATGGGATCAGAGGTACACCAAGAACAAGCCAATGACTAAGATTTGAAAAAGACCAATGAGGACAATAATGGGTCTGGTTGATGCCAATGAAGAAAAGAAATGGAATGAATAGCGACCTTGCATTTAAAATGGATGATGGCCACAATTACCAGGAGATTTCTAAATTGTCAGAGTTCAGAGCCCTAATGTTTCTGTTGTTGTTGTTCAGTCGTTAAGTCGTGTCTGACTCTTCGTGACCCCATGGACCATAGCACGCCAGGCCTTCCTGTCCTCCACTCTCTCCCGGAGTGTGCTCAAGTTCATATTCATTGCAGCAGTGATGCTATCTAGCCATCTCATCCTCTGCCATCCCCTTCTCCTTTTGCCTTCAATCTTTCCCAGCATCAGGGTCTTTTCCAGTGACTTTTCTCTTCGCATTAGGTGGCCAAAATATTTGAGCTTCAGCTTCAGTATCTGCCCTTCCAATGAGCAGTCAGGGTTGATTTCCTTTAGGATGGACTGATTTGACCTCCTTGCAGTCCAGCGGACTCGTAAGAGTCTTCTCCAGCACTACAGTTCGAAAGCATCAATTCTTTGGTGCTCAGCCTTCCTTATAGTCCAGCTCTCACAGCCATACGTTGCTACTGGGGAAACCATAGCTTTGATTATATGGACCTTTGTCGGCAAGGTGATGTCTCTGCTTCTTACTATGCTGTCAAGGTTTGCCATAGCTTTCCTCCCGAGGAGCAAGCGTCTTTTAATTTCATGGCTACAGTCACCGTCTACAGTGATCTTGGAGCCCAAGAACATAAAATCTGTCACTGCTTCCATTTCTTCCCCTTCTATATGCCAGGAAGTGATGGGGCCAGATGCCAGGATCTTCGTTTTTTTAATGTTGAGTTTCAAACCAGCTTTTGCACTCTCCACTTTCACCCTCAACAAGAGGCTCTTTAGATCTTCTTCGCTTTCTGCCATTAGGGTGGTATCATCTGCATATCTGCGGTTGTTGATAATTCTCCTGGCAATCTTAATTCCGACCTGTGATTCATCCAACCCGGCGTTTCTCATGATGTACTCTGCATATAAGTTAAATAAGCAGGGCGACAATATACGGCCTTGTTGAACTCCTTTCCCAATTTTGAACCAATTGGTTGTTCCATGTCCGGTTCTTACTGTTGCTTCTTGATCCTTGTACAGGTTTCTCAGGAGACAGGTAAGGTGGTCTGGTACTCCCATCTCTTTAAGAATTTGCCACAGTTTGTTGTGATCCACACAGTCAAAGCCTTTAGCATAGTCAATGAAGCAGAAATAGACGTTTTTCTGGAATTCTCTTGCTTTCACATTCGAAGAGAAAACTCCCTGGAAAAGACCCTGATGCTGGGAAAGACTGAAGGCAAAAGGAGAAGGGGACGGCAGAGGATGAGATGGCTAGATAGCATCACCGATGCAATGAATATGAACTTGAGCACGCTCCGGGAGAGAGCGCAGGACAGGAAGGCCTGGCGTGCTATGGTCCATGGGGTCAAGAAGAGTCGGACACGACTGAACGACTGAACAACAACAACAACCCCTGCTGAAGAGGGCTGCCATGGAGACAGCAACAGAGGGGATGAGTTGCAGCAAGGCTGCTGTCATCAATGTATCCTCCCTGGCAGGCTCCTTTGGAAGGGGCTTTGACATTTTGGTGCCCCCAGTGTACGCATACCATGTAAGCAAGGTAATATGAATGTTCTGTTATTCTGAATTGTACCCAGTGAGAACCTGGAGGAGATCCAACCATCCAGACTGTCCATCCTTGGACTCAATATCTTTTGACCAATTCAAAGTCTTAGCAAATTCAAATTCATCATGGGCCATGGGGATCAGAAGATAAGTGCCTTGCAGAAGGGAGACTTGTTGAATGTTGGCTTGGTTTTGTAGGCTGCTTTGAATATGATCACTGTATGCCTTGCTGTGGAACTGAAAGAGGATGGGATCATGTGCATTGCAATCCATCCTGGCTGGGTGAAAACGGACATGGGAACAGAGAAGGTACTTGAAGAACGTGTGAAGAGAGCTTTAGCCATTATATTGAATCCCTGACGCCTAGTTCTCAAAAACAGTAGATGTGATAAACCCATGTCTAGATTGCACCATTTCAGACTACAGGTAGAGCACCATTTTGTGGGATGCTCACTTATGAAAAACATTCCCACACATAGAAAACAAGCATGTCAGGGAGAAAGCTAGACTATAACCCTCTGTGATATCTACATTTTCTGTGTGCAGGTGTTTTTTTGAATGGGAGAGCATTCAGTCAAGTGAGCTCCATGCTACATTCTGGAGTGATACAGACATAGGTTTACCACCTCAGCTGCTGTTAGTGAGAAGTGAACTTGGTTTAGGTTTCCTTAAAGGGTCAGTTTCTGGAAATATTCCCATCCCATCTGGATAGGATTACCTTTTTTGGCCTGGCCTGGCCCTATTTTTGCCCCTCTGAACTCAGTGGCTGATAGGCAGGAGAGTATTCCATGGTAAGGAGGATATGTGAACCTTGCTGTCATGAGCTTGGTAGAATCGTCCAGATACTGTTTTACCACTTCACCTGCTGTTGATGAGAACTAGTCCTTAGTTCAGGGGTTCAGAACTTCTTTCAGCTCGAGGGCCAGGCTTCATCTGGGAGAAGCTCTCAGGGGCCTCATTCCAGTAGTGGGCAGGGCCAAAGGCAAATGGGTGGAGCCGAATATACAAAAAATACCAGCATATTTTATCTTAATAGTCTTACTGCCAGTAACTAAGCCTTAGGAGAGGCATTGCAACCTTTTAGAATGAGGGGAAAAAACTGCACAAAAGTTGGAAAACCACCAAATGATTGGTGGTTGGGGGAAAGGGGGTAGAGTCAGGGGGAAGGGGAGTGACTGTCTGAGAAATGCCAGCAGGCCAGATTTGGCCCACGGATCTGAGGTTCCCCACTCCTGCCTTAGTTGCAGTACATAATCAATTCCTTATTATACGCCATTTGATCTAGATTACCTGTTTGGCCTGGTCTAGAGATGAGTATCCCTGGGTAATCCAGTTCTTCTGTCGACAGAGTTCTGTGGCGTGTACGGCTCGCTTTGTCTACGAGCTGAGCTGTGGGTTGTTCCCCGAGCTCCAGGAACTTTTTTTGCACTTGGGGGAGGGGTTCTGCAGTTTACACAAATTTCTGAACAATTTGTACAAATTATGGCCAAATTCATGCAAGTTATGCCTGGGTTTGCACAAATTCAGCCATAATTTGTGAACATTCTGCCGTAATTCACTAAAATTGCTCAGAAATTTGTGCAAATTGCAGGACCTTACCCTGCACACACACACACACACCAAACCACACAAAACTCCCAGAAAATCCACAGACAGGCCCAACTCGCTGCAGATTAAGCCAGGCACCACAATGGGAACTGAAACAAAGTCCAGGGGACCAAGTCTAGGAAAACCCATTGAACTCCACCCACTGAACAGATTTCTCCAACAACCTTGCCTTGGCCTGGACCTATTTGTGCCACCTTCAGCGCAGTGGCTGACAGGCAGAAGAATGGTCCATGGCTGGGAGGATGCGTGAACATAATGGTGCCAGGCACTACAGTTTCTTGTACTATTGCACAGATGAGGAACAAGCAACGTCAGCATCCTTCTGGCAAAGGAGCCCCCTTCTACAGTCACTTTGAGGACTGGACCAGTAGGGCAGTTCTTAGAGCTCTCCTCCCTCCAGACCATAACCCTGCTTTCCCTTCTCTCACAGGCACCTGTGACTGCCCAGGATAGCGTGCAAGGCATCCTCAAGGTGCTTGCGACTTTATCATCAACTGGAGCCTTTCTGAGCTGGGAAGGGAACAGCATCCCCTGGTAAGGGGACCACGTGCATAGGATTTTTTGTTTTCTGGGAACTGAGCTCAGAGCCAGCAATCCAAAGTCAGTTCCCAGAAAACTGTCTCCCTGCCCCCTCCCCCCCACCTCGTAGGCAGCACGGTTTGTCCCTCGCTCTGTGCTCATAAGAGCAGCACGGAGTGGCCAAATGGGGGGCGTTCCGGGGAGCAGGGAGCGGATGGCAGAAGCGCCATTATGATGCTTCCTATGCACTGTCCAGCCTCTCCCCCCCACCCCCCGCTCTGAGGCGCCGTGGCTAGACAACTGAAATCGGCTGTCTAGCTGCAAATGCAAGGTGGCCGGAGTGCGGAGAAGATCCCCACCCCCTGCCCCCCTGCATTGGATAGTTGGTCGCCTCTGAGTTTGGAGGCGGCCAACTATCCCCACAGGATTGTGCCCTAACAGAAACTTTTATCCACTATATAAAAATCTTAAGGCAGACGTCAAATCATGGAAGCAGTTGAAGCTTTTCTGGCTCGGTAGAATGGCTGCCATCAAGATGGTGTCTCTCCCTAGATTCTTATTTTTAGTTCAAAGTTTTCAATAAAAATCATTCCTATATTCTTTAAAAAGTGGCAGAAAGTTGGAAATGTTTAGTACTGAGGGTAAAAAATTACACATAAGTTAAATATACATTGTACAGACAAACAAAAAGTGGAGGCTTTGGTTTTCCTGATTTAAAAATGTATTATGATTCCTTTCAACTTGAACAGGTTACACCGCTAATACAGACAGACTATACTGTGCCATGGGTAGCCATAGAGCTTCCCCACAACAGCCACAATATCAGATCTCTCCTTTTTCATCTCTAAAGAAGGCGGCATTGGAAATGATAAAAAAATCATTACTTAAAAAATACAATGAGAGTGTGAACCTCCTGGAACAAAGTTCGTGTTTCTCCTGAATCCCCACTTATCCCCTTTCTGGACTATCCAGATCTAGATAAATATAAACAATACAAAAACTGGGAGGAAAAAGGAATACACAGACTTAAAGACATCATACAGGAAGGAAAGCCAATTTCAACAGAAAGATTGCAAGCGAGATTACAAGATAGAGAAAGGAGCTGGTTTTAAATCACTCAAATACAAAGCTTTGCTTCAAAAGTAATACGGAAGGAATGAGAACCCAGTCCTTCACCATATTTGAAAAAGAATGTGCCAGTTTGCAAGGCAGGTCTAAATGTTTAGTCTTTCATATCTATAGCTGGTTAATAACACATCATAGCAGAACAAGAGGAGGATTAAAAATAGTTTGGGAGAATAATGTTGGGGAACAGATTACAGACACACAACGAAATACAATCTGGGAAAAGAACCCACAAGTCTATTTCAGCAGCAATTTAGAATTAATACATAGGTGGCATCTGACACCCGTGAAACTAAATCATATTAACACAAATCTTTCCCCAAATTTTTGGAGAGGTTGTCAGATCAAAGATACTTCATTCCATATGTGGTGGGCTTGTGAACATGTGCAAGGATTTTGGACAGCCATTTTCAATTCTGTTTCTCAAATAACAAAACAAACAGTTCATGGCACACCATTCTTAGTTCGTCTCTCTATTTTTAATGACACACAAAAGCAGCTGTTACATAAAGGCCTAATTTTACTATTACTAGCAGCAGCAAGAATGGTTATAGCATGATACTGGAAAACAAAACTAGGATACATTGTGCATGGATGGTTTCTGAAAATCTGGGAGGTGGCTCTTGCTGAAGATCTACCACCTGTTGTGCTCAATGAGGCTTGGAGCTCATTGGGAGGCTTGTCTTACAAATGCACACATCAGGAGTGTCTCTTTCGCCCTTCTGTTATCACGATCAAGCGCAGCAGTGGGCTACAAAGGGGGCTTATTGGGAAGCTTGTCTTACAAATGTGCACAAGGGGAAGTAACTACTTCACACTTTACTTATGGAGTCTAGAGTGGGGGGGAAGCCTCTCTTGTTGGTTGAGCAGCCCCTGCGACTCAGATGACATTCACTCCACCACCACCCTATCCAGAAGTAAGTTATGTGAAGCCACTTAGAATGGTGCGGTGTACACCCTCGTGGAACCCTGCCCGGACCAAAAGCGGATCCTACAAAACTGCGTGTGAGCCACTCCTCCCTTCTCCTTCCATTGTCATGGAAACAGCCCCTGGTGATCAGTCAGCTAGACCCACTGAAGAAATTGAGCAACTCCTGTGTTTTTAAAAAAAGAGAATTAAAATCAAAATGGCTGCTTGTGGACATATCGAAGAGTTTGATGTTAGTCAACCTGCTTCCTGGGATTCTTATGCAGAACAGCTTCATTCTATCTTGAAGTAAATAAGACAGCCAATGCTGAAAAAAAAGCGAGCTCTTAACTCTTTGCTCTTAACTGTTTGTGGGCCACAGACATTTGCTATAATAAGATCCCTCACTGTTCCTGCCTCACCCAAAACTAAGACATTAGATAAACTTTAAAGATTGTTCAAGATACATTTCTCAACAAATCCTTCCGTTATTGCATAGAGATTTAAATTTCACAAACGAATACAGCAACCTAGAGAGGGCATTGCCACTTATATTGCAGAACTACTGTATGCCATCTTTTTCAACACTGCAACTTTGGGGATTTTCTAGAGGATATGTTGAGAGATTGCCTTGTCTGTGGGATTTATGATGAAGCACTACAACGATGCCTCGTATCCAAGCCAAACTTGACATTTGCAATGGCTCAAGAACAAGCATTAGCCAGTGAGACTGCATCACTATATGTCACAGAACTCAAGAGAGATGCAAATGATGTAAATGCCATCCAGAGCAAGCAGGCTGAGAATTCTGAGCAGCAAGGTCAACGGAACACAAGAAATGCACCTTCCATAAAATCTGCAGATAAACCAGGGCCTATCTATTCCTACCCAGACTGTGGACAACCACATCAGTGCTCTCTGTGCAGATTCCAAGATGCTGAGTGCAGGTTTTGCAAGAGGAAGGGTCACCTTGAGTGAGTCTGCCATTCTAAATCTGTCAGCACAAGGCCAAAAAACTATAACAAAGCGTCACTCCACCTAGCATTTCATGGGGTTGATTATCCACAGGGTGATGAAACTCAACAGCTTTATCACATTCAGAAAGTCTGTGTCAAGGAACCTCATGATTCTGTGTTGTATGCAATAGTGTTAATCAATGTCCAGAAGTGCAAAATGGAAGTAGATTCCGGGTCTGGAGTATCCATAATTAACAGTCACCTTTAAGCACATATTTTCTGAGACCCTTTCTCCAAAGCTGTCAAGTCCATCATGCATTCTGCATTATTACAATCAAAGAAGGTTGATATCATTGGATGAGGCACTCTAGATGTACAGTACAGCTCCTTCCAAGGGAAGCTTCCACTTATAATTGTAGAGGGACAGAAGAAAAACCTCTTAGGGAGAAACTGGTTCTCATCAATAGGGATTAGCATTCAAGGAATTCACGCCCTTGGTATAGGTCAGCTTGCAGCAATTGTTAATAAATTTCCAAAGGTATTTTCTGAAATATTGAGAGAATACAAAGGGAAGCCAGTGTCACTCCATCTAGATCTATCTATTTCACCAATTTGCATAAAAGCCACGAATGTGCCTTTTGCATTGTGGGGAAAAAACTGAAGAAGAGCTTGAGCATCTGATCAAGCAAAGTGTGCTAGAACCAGTTACACAGACCCAGTGGGCTACACCCATTGTTTTGTGCCAGTATTAAAGCCTAATGGGAAAGTGAGACTATGTGAGAATTACAAGTGCACTGTGAATAAGGCACTTAAACAGCATCCATACCCAGTGCCTGCTGTCAATCAACTCCTTGCTGTTCTTAGTGGAGGGAAAGTCTTTGAAAAACTTGATCTGGCCCAAGCATAGCAACAGTTGGTCATCACTGATTCTACAGCAGATGCCCAAACAATAATCACCGAGGGGCATTCTGAGTAAAGCGTTTGCAATTCAGAATTTATGTGGCCCCTGGACTGTTCCAACAATTCATGGAAGCCCTACTTTCTAAAATACTTTCCAGGTGTTGTACTGTATTTTGATGATGTCCTGCTCATAAGATCAGCAGAGGAAGAGCTTGCTGAATGACTTCAAGAAGTCCTACATCATTTTGACACATCCAGAAACTGGAACTTCCAGCATAACATTTTTAAGCTATCATATTGATGCTTCTGGCATTCATCCCACTGACAAAAAAAATACATGCAATTCACAATGCACCTGCTCCAAAAACAAAGCAGGAACTTCAAGCATTCTTAGGACTTCTCAATTTCTACCACATGTTTCTTCCACAAAAGGCTACCATTGCTGAGCAACTGCATCATTTGCTGGGGAAGGGAGTTCCATGGAAATAGACCAGCCAGCAGGAGAATGCTTAACAGAATGTCAAACACTTGTTAAGTTCAAATTCTGTGCTTGTACATTATGATGAAAAAACGACTAATCCTTACTACTGATGCTTATGGGGTTGGTGCTGTGCTAAGCCACAAATTCCCGGATGGTACAGAGGCACCAACTGCTTATTATTCAAAGACTATGTCATCCACTGAAAAGAACTTTGCACAAATTGACAGAGAAGCCTTGGCTGTTATTGCAGGAGTCAAAAGTTCCACAACTATCTCTATAGCTATACTCTTGAAATACGCACAGACCACAAGCCTCTTCTAAAAAAACCTCTCTCCTGGTAAGCCTACTCCCTGCATACTATCACCTCTCATGCAGCATTGGAGCATTCTGCTCAATGCTTCTGATTATACACTTGTCTACAAGCCAGGAAAGGCAGTAGCTAATGCCAGTAAATTGAGTTAGGTACTACTTCAGATTCCAGATTTTGTTGCACCTCCTCCACTAGAAGTCTTAATGCTAAAAGCCCTTCCTGACCCACCTGTTCAGACTGATCAAATTGCTAGGCTGACTGCTTGAGATCCTGTACTTACTCGTGTTTTAAACCGAGTATAAAAGAGATAGCCAGATGCTATAGCCTCAGACAATGGGATTGCTTTTACATCTGCTGAATTTAAAACATTTGCAGACAAGAACTTTATTCGGGCTTTTACCATTGCACCTCATCATCCTTGAGGAAAGGGCCAAGCTGAACAGATGGTGCAGACAACAAAAGTTGCCGTGAAGCGCACTGCGGGGAAGACTGGCCAACACGCCTTGCCAGGTTTCTTGTTGCTCAACATGTTACTCCTTGCAACAATAGGAGTCAGTCCTGCAGAATGACTTATGGAGCGGCGTCTAAAAATTTGCTTTGACCATCTCCCCCCAGATTTAGCTGAAGACTTACAAAGCAAACAGGAGCAAGCTCTGGATGCTGCCTTCTCAGCTCCTACTCTCCATTCATTTGCTCCACAAGATCAGGTGATTGCTAGGAACTATGGTGCTGGACCAAGGTAGGTTCCTTCTTCTATCATTGAGGTCACTAGACCTGTGACATACAAGGTCCAGGGTGCAGATGGGCCAGTGTGGCATCAACATGTTGACCAGTGGAGAAGGCATTCTGGCCATAGTGGGTTGTCATTGTTAGATAAAAAGTTCTTGCTTTCAGTTGGAAGAAAAGGATGCCAGGCAGGCAGCAGTGGATCCAACACTATTTTATTGATCGTTTTGCAAAACGGGTACAGAGCAGTCTGGGCCCCGAGGCACGTGTGCAAGAACCTTTTATACCTTATCACTTCTATTGTTCTTGCCAATAACCAATGAGACAGTCAGTACATCAGCTTACCAAGCCATTAGTCATGAGCGCGTCAGTATGGTTCTCTTTTTGCCCCGCCTACATTTTTCCCGCCACTTGGGCTCTTACGTAACTGAGGCACCAACCGGTTATGGAGTCTCTTTTTCTAACAATTCCCTCCTTTAAGTCTTTACTCATGTCTTAAAGCATTTAAAACGGAGTCTCTTTTTTGGTACAATAAAGCAAGAGCATCTGTTTTGACAGAGCGGTTTCAATTAATCGCTGGGATAAGCCTCTGACACAAGGGATAATGCAACAACCAAATAATACTAAGACTCCGGCCATTATTACAAGCGAGATAAGGATCGAGGCCACTAGGTGTTTCCATTTTCCAAACCATCTTTCTAACCAGGCGGTCACGGGGTTGTTAATTCCTGAATTCTCGGCTAACTCCTCAGATAAGGCGGTGAGGCCCCGCAAGGCCCTTGTTACTGTGCCGTCTGGAGCAGTGTTGTTAGGGATGAAGGTGCAACATCGCCCACCTAGCATAACACATACCCCTCCTTTTTCTGCTAACATCATATCAAGAACATGCCGATTTTCCCAGGCCATTTGGCTAGTGGCATCTAGCTGCTCAGCCAATCCCTTTACAGCATCATGGGTGTAGTTTATAAACCTTTGGAGCGGCCCCCAACATTAATTTTGACCATGGGGTCCCGTCTTGCCTCGGAGATGGCCAAGAGGGGGCCGGGCCCCGGTCTGTCCTAATCTCTTTCTTGTTCATACAACACTCTTTGTTCCTCCCCCCCTGCTTTCTTTCTCTTTCTGTTTTAGGGCTTCACAGTCTTGCTTCCAGTGCCCAATCTTTCTACAAAAAGCGCACTGATCCTTTCCTAAGGGAGGCCCTTTTCTGTTCCCCTTTCCACCCTTCTTAGTCCCTCCTTGCTCTGGCTTGAGAACAGCAGCAAGTAGTTTTGCCTGCCTCTTATCTTTTTCTTTTTCTTCTTCCTCCTCTCACCTTTCATAGACCTTCTGGGCTACCTCAACCAGGACTCCCAAATCAGCCGCCAGTCCTCCTTCGACTTTTTGTAACTTCTTTCTGATATCTTGGCAGCTATTTCCTACAAACTGCGTTGTGAGAATTCGTAGGTTATTTGGGTCATTCAGGTCGATGTCAGTATATTTAGCAAAACCTTCTCTCAGCCTTTGGAGGAAGATGGCGGGGGGTTCGCTTTTGTCCTGTTTTAACATCAAGACCTTTTGCAGATTGGGGGCCCTTCAAGCGGCTTGTTTCATGCCCGCTAAAATAAGCCGAAAGTATTCGGTATGTAATTGCCTTTGCGCTGCCGTGGCCACTCCCCAGTCAGGCCTCCCAATGGGCAAAACCTCTGCCATCCACTCTTCAGTCGCCTGGGGGTTCTCGTCTCTAAATCTAGTTCACGCCCCCGCAAGAATAGTCGGTTTCTGACTAAGGAAGCAAGTGTTTAACAACATCTGTGTGTCATCCCAGGTAGGATTGTGTGTAAGCCTCACATTTTCCATTAAGGACAACAATGGACCGGGGTCCTCCTCAAAGGGAGGATTGAACTGTTTCCAATTGTACAGATCCGACGTCGTAAAGAGGACGTAAACAAACATTGTCCCCTGAGGGTGTTGGGCGGTAGGATCAGGGACCTCTCTAATAGGGAAGGTCAATTTTACTGGTGGTTGAGGGTCCTTTTGTAAATTGTAATTAAGCCCTCCTTTGATTTCCCCCTCTTTATCAGGCACCTTTTCCTCAGTTCAAAGCCCCCAAGCACCCTTCACCTTCAGAAATTTTTCTCGAGGGCGTCCAAACGATCTTGGAGAGTGTCCGTGAACTCAGTCATAGACCCAATCTCGGGAATTTTTAACGGTTGCAACTCTTGGGCAGACTCCCTTGGAGGAAATGGAGGCTGGGGCGGGCGTGGTCCCCCCGCGACAGCCATCCCGTAGGGAGGAGGAAGCAATGGGTCCTCGGGGGCCGTAGCTACCACCCTAGGTGTCCCCTTCCTCATCAATTTTTCCTCAGTCATCACAGGGAGGGCCAAGGACATACGTTTAACTACCCACGGGGCAGGTCTGCCGCCGAGGGGTACGCAAGTTGCCCATGAATCAATATAGGGGAACTGATCCCAACATCCCCTCTGTGTTACTATTATATGCACAGCAGACACCAGGGTTGGGTCAAAAGACCCCTCGGGTGGCCATTTGGGTTCTAATCGGCCATTCCCAGGCACAAAGGAGGACAAGTCGATCCTTCGTCATCTTAGTTCCATAATCTTGCTTAAAATGTGACCCGTTGCGCAAACAACACTCCAAGGGCGTATGGGACTCTTCCGTAGGCCTGGATTGGGACCCGCCCATGACGGTGGGATTTCACTCAACAAATCTCGCGCTTCGCCCTCCTCTGACCCAGCCCGTCGCTGGGATAGAGAAATGCTGATCGGGGCTCCCCACTTGCTTCGCCCATAGGCATCTCACACAATCACAAAAGTACCACCGTCCCGCGTGTATCCCCTAATGTAAGCTGTTTCACTTACCCCAAGGCCTCCTCTGTCCCGCCCGCAGCCGCGTCCAGCTGCCTATTGATCCACTGCTGGTGCCAAAAAGTAGTGATCACGTCTCCCTCTCCCTCTGGCATTGGTCCCCAAGCGCCTTCGCCGCCACCGACATGAGGAGAAGGCAGTGTAAAACAACCGCCTGTGGCCACTCCTCCTCCGCGGCCCCTCGGCTCAGCCCAAAGGGGACGTGCCCCGAAGCAGGATCCGAGTCACGGCACCAAATTGTTAGATAAAAAGTTCTTGCTTTCGGTTGGAAGAAAAGGATGCCAGGCAGGCAGCAGTGGATCCAACACTATTTTATAGTGACCCCGAGGCACGTGTGCAAGAACCTTTTATACCTTATCACTTCTATTGTTCTTGCCAATAACCAATGAGACAGTCAGTACATCAGTTTACCAAGCCAATAGCCAATAAACAGTCAGTACATCAGTTTACCAAGCCGTTAGTCATGAGCGCGTCAGTATGGTTCTCTTTTTGCCCCGCCTACATTTTTCCCGCCACTTGGGCTCTTACGTGACTGAGGCACCAACCGGTTATGGAGTCTCTTTTTCTAACATCAGCAGCAGAGGTAGCTGCTGAAGATCTATCTGGAACAGATGTGTTTCTCTCACCACCAGCTGAAGCACCAGAACCACTAAGTGCTGAGAGCAATACTTCTTCCTTACCTATGGCAGTTGGGAAAGAAAGAAAGAAAGAAAGAAAGAAAGAAAGAAAGAAAGAAAGAAAGAAAGAAAGACATCTGAGCAAGCTGCACCCACTAGTCGAGTGCAGAGACCGTGCTGTGAAAGAGAACTTCCTCACTGGTTAGAAGACTATGATAGCTGGGGGTGGGGGGGGGTGTTATGTATCCTAAGGGGGGGTACTGTGGCTTAACTATTGTTCTGAACCATGGCAGCTCCTTCTGCTAAGTGGTCACTTCTGTGTCTGTGCTGAATTAAAAAGTTGTTGTGTTTGAGGCCTGCTGATTCTGTAGTCGTTCCTTCTGCCTATACCACAGACGGCCAGGTGACATTGAGTGCTTCCAGACAAAGGGATCGTAACACTAACAGCCAGAAGGCCTGGTGCAGCTTTTCCATCTTTTTATACTTAATGGATTTTCCATGATAAGAAAAATGTGGTGGGAAAACACAGGAGTGTATGAGAGGAAGATGGCAATGGTTTATCTCGGTAAAATTCCATGAACAAGGCAGGGTGATGGTGCCATAGAAACCTCACCTGGAAGCAGCCATTGTGACCACGCAGCCCTTTTCCTGTGTTTTCAGTGCTGATTCTGTTTTTGTTTTTGAAGCTCATAAAATCTGAGGGCGCTTCTGTCATGCAATTGCCCTGAGTCATTGCTTGCCGATGCATTTCCTGGTTGCACAGCCATCACGTGTCTTCCAACAGTTCTTTCCCCTTTAGGCTTTTGTCTTTGCTTTTTATTTTATTTTTATTTTTTAAAAACTCCCCACACTCCATGAGGCAGAGCTTTCCAAACTGTGTGTCGCGACACATTAGTGTGTCGGCAGTAGTGCGTAGGTGTGTCGCGCGAAATGCAGAAAACTGTGCGGAAGGGCACCGCGGAGCTCCCTTACTCGTGTTTGCTTCCCTTGGCCCCTCCCCCGGAACTTCCTAAAGCAGCTAGTGTTAAAGCAGCTAAGGCTTAGCTGCTTTAACATTAGCTGCTTTAGGATCATGTGGCATCTTAACGTAGGACTCACTTGATTGGCAGTGGTGGAGCAGTATGGCGAGGTAGAGGCGTGGGGCAAAGAGAGGGGAGGGGAGGCCCCGCCCTGGGAGCAGAACTTGGCCGACACCGGCGCGACGTGGCAGCGGCCACCAGCCCTGCGAGATTTCAAGCGTGCCCTTCGCGGACTTCTGCACCACGCTCCTGCATGGGTGGAAACGCCGCCTGGGACTGGGACTGCACCAAGCAGGCCATCCGCCATCTTGGCCAGTCAGAACGGAGCTCAGTGGAGACCAGAAGCCTCAGAATCAACGAGCTCCCAATCACCCAGGCGAGCGCAGCTGCAGGCTGTCACCCAGTCAACCCACCTGCTGCTGGCTGAAGGGAGGCCACCCTCCCAAACCCAATGTGGCAAACAGCAAGCCACCCACCACGTGGCACTTATAATTTGATTTCTGCCATTTATTTTTATTTTTACTCTGCTGTAATTGTGGTTTAACCACCCACTGGCAGTGCACCACCGGAGCGTGCTGGAACTGGACTCTGGACATAGGCATTGCAAATATTTACAGCAATATAGCCTTGTAGTGAGACATATATATTTACACCATTTTTGTTGGACTTTTGCTTCTCTACTTCATGTGTTTTTGCAGCTGAGCTCCTACCTGGGCCTATGTGTCCTAATATGTATTGTAAATACTTTAGTTAATTTTGTTTATTTTTCACATTTTCTTGCACTTATTTACATACTGTTACTCATAAATGACAACAATGTATGTTATTATCTTATAAATCATATATTTTTAAAAATATAAATGAAAGGTTTTCATGAGATATGTTCTATCCCCATACATTTCATTATTACAATTTATGTATGTGTCTGAATCTCTTATAACAGGTTAGTTTAACCTCCGGTTTGCTAGTAAAACTGAATTACTGTGTCACGAAATGATGCATGTCTAAAAAGTGTGTCACCAACATGAAAAGTTTGGAAAGCTCTACCATGAGGGAACACTGCATGACTGATTCTCCATGGGGCTACAGTGGCCAGGTCTAATGTTGTTTCCTATAACTGCCACCACCACCACCACATGGCAGTTAGTTCAGCATCCATCCATCTTCGTGCTGTGCACTGGTGATGAGACTGAGAGCCGTTCCTCTAGAGACTGCTTTGTGGGGAGCAACAGTTACACAAAGGGACTGGCTCCAATGTTGGCTTCCTCCAAAGCACTCTTTGCTGGGGAGGGGCACCTTACCTAGCCTTCTCTAGCCCATGCAGAGCTCCAAAGCTTGGAAAGAAGCAAGACATTCTCTCAGGGCTGCGAGGGCCAAAGAAGGCTTGAAGAAGAAGGCGGGGGAACCCTCCTCACCTGAACCAGTATGGAAAGTTTTACAAAACATCACCTCGGCCCCAACAGAGTGAAGTGAGCTAGAGTTGGGGTGGCTGTCACCCTCTCCACCCCATTCCTTTTGGCATAAAAAGTAGACATACCACATCATGGGACTTTGCTGAGTTAAAATGTTTTTGATTCTTTCTTGTTGTCGTTTTGAAAACCAGCAGAGCCAAGAGCTCAGCAGTCTTTGCTCTGCTCTGCCCCACCCCAGCAAGTGCACTGTGAAGAAAAAGAGTTGGGGAGGAAGAGGGTGGTGGTGAATTGTCATTTCCCCGCCGAGGTGGCTATGCAGTTATGAGCACCCGCTAATGTGGACAGACCATATTGGGATGTATACACACAAAAAGCACTATGTCCCTGGCCACATGCAAACTCGATTGCTATTCCACTTGCACCTTGTGGCGGAACAGCAATAATTCAGGAGCACAAAGGGTGCTTACAGACAGGTGGCTCCTAGCACTATCAGTCAAAAGGCATTAGGTGTTATTCCACCTTTCTTTCCTTAGTGGGTTTTTTGTGTGGTAAGAAAAACATGGAAGAAATGGAAGACAATAGCATCTGCACACACAAACCCCAATCTTTGTGAATGAGTCAGAGTGGCTGCACAATAAAAGCCTTGTCTGGAAGCAGCCTAGGAGCTGTCCATTTTGAAGCATCCATAGCCCCTTTCTTGGAGCCTTTCTATACGAGAGATTTATTGCACTCTCATGATTCCTCACTCACGATAGTTTGCAGGTGCTATACATGATGTCATCATCCTCCAGAGCCTCTTCCGTTCTTTTCAAGCATTTCTGCCACTCTTTGCAAGCATTTCCGTGGTTTTTTTTAAATTGAGGAAAGTCTGGTAATATCTTCAAATGGCAGACTGAAATCCTAGTGCAGTTGAGCAACTCCACTATACCACAGCACCACCTAGTGCTTATGTGATGTAACATATAGAAAGGCAGAGAAAGAAAAACCCTGGGGGGAAAAAATATGTGTAAAGGAGCCGATCTTAATTCCACAACGAATCCGGAAGCAGAAGCCTCGGCAAAGTGGCGGGTTAACGGCCTCATTTTGAAAAGCCCCTGCTCTTAGGTTGTTGTTTTCTTCATGCTTGCTTTCCCATCAAGTCCAAGCAAGCGCTGGCTGGCCAGCTGCTTCTTTGGCTTGTCCTCCATTAGTTGCTTTGTTCAACTTGGGGCACCCTAGCACATTGCACGACACATATAGGGACACCTTCTAACCTAGAGCAAAGTATTAAACTCTGTTTAAAATAGGGGTGGAGAACCTCAGGCCTGGGGGCCAAATCCAGCTCTCTGGGATTCCCCAGATGGTTCCACCCCCTTTCCCCCAACTACCAATTGGTTTCTGGCCTGCTCTAGATAGAGTCTTGGCTGTTTGCAAGCAAATACAGAGAGCCATGCAATAGAGTAGTCAAGTTGGCAAGCAAATGGTCAAGCACACAGGTTTTGGTCCAAAGAGGTTTAGGCTAAGGCAGGAGCGGTCAAAATCCAGGCAGAGGTCAGAAGAAGGCAGGCAGGCAGGCAACAAGGATCATGCAGCAGCAGCAGCAGCAAAGACAATGAGCAAGAGGTCAGACACAGTAGTTCAGTCAGGTACGTTATGTGGTCCAGAAGCAGGGTCCCTGAGCAATCCAAAAGGTCAGGAAACAGAGCAGCAGTCACAGGGCATGATTCAGGAGGTGCACAGCAGAGGCTGGATGGACCAAGTTGTTCCAACCCTGGCTGGGTTTCCAGGGAAGGCTTTTAAGCCCAAAGCCAGCCAGACCCCACCCAGAGCTCAGCTGCAGCAATCAGAGCCCCCTTTCCAGAGCCTACTCCTGAGGAGCCCCTTTCTCCTGAGGAGACCTCTTCTGGAGGCGAGCACTCCTTCGCCCAGGAGCCCTGCTAGCCTGTCGCTTGAGCTGACGATGCTCCCAGGGATCAGGGGGTGGCTCAGCCTCTGCCCCAGAGGCAGAGTCCCTCTCTCCTGACAGGGATGACCCTGCCGCCACTTCCCCCGAGGGTTCAGGCTCCTGTGGGTCTAGTGGCAGCCCCTGGTCTGGGGTACCTGGGCTTCTGGGGCCTCTAGCTCCTCCTCTGAGGAGGGCTCCTCCAGTCGGGGTATGGCAGTTTCCTAGCTTTCGTGCAGTTTTTTCCCCATTCCAAAAGGCTGAAATGCCTCTCCTAAGGCTGAGTTACTGGGCAGTAAGAGCTTTAAGCTACAAAATGCTGGTATGTTTTCTATCTTTGGCCCTGCCCCCTTTGCCTCTGGCCCTGCCCCCTTTGCCTCTGGTCCCACCCACTACTGGAATGCGACCCCAGAGAACTTCTCTGAATTCAGCCCAAGGGGCTGGAAGTAGTTCCCCATCCCTCCTTCGAAGCAATGCCTTTGGGCTCCTTACGCCACCTGCTGCAGATTGTGGAAGCAAAGAAGAGACAGGCAAGTCTCCTCCCCGCACGCACACACACATGCACGCACGCACTATCTCTCACCCTGTGCCCATCATATGCAGAGGCCCTTTCCTTGCCCCCCACGCAGTGTCTATGTGAAAGGGTGACTGATTCGTACCACTGGGGCTTGTAGTTTGAAAAAGAAAACAGGCGAATGATTCAAGCCTTGCACTGCACACACAAAAAGGGAAATAATACAGGGGTACGGTCACATGAGATAACGAGAGGGAACCTCGTCATGCAGGGCAACTGGAAGGAAAAGGGAGTTGCGAGATGTTCAGTAGAATATGGTGCATTTATTGACGACAGCAGCACAGGTATTTCAACAGTCACGTGACCCCCAGTAAGGGTCTTCCTCCAGTGCAAACAAGTAGGAAGTTGGGTGGCTTTATCATGGGAGACTTTTTTCCTCCCAGTTCACAAACGTGCCGTGTTGTTCTCAGAAAGATGGGCAACAGTGTTTCAGTGAGGAGTCTCCTCACCAGGGGAGGCTGTTTCCTTCCCAGTCCAGAAAGGCTCCTGTTGATGATAAATTAGCAAGCACTTTGAGGATGCCTTCCACACTGCACTGCACAGTCAAGGGCGCCTGTGGGAAAAAAGAAAGGCAGGGTTACGTTCCTGAAGGAGGAGAGCTTTAAGGGCTGCACCACTGGTTCAGTCCTCACAGTCAGGCTGTCAGGGCAAAACTTTGAAGATGAAGCCCTACAACCCACTCAGCAGAAAGAGCAGGAGAGTCCCCAAATGCAGCAGGGATGGCTTATTTTGAAGTAAGAGAAGTAATGCCCAGTACTATTTGATGAGCAACCCCACCCAACCCCATCACACCATCTAAGGCTCTCCTTCAGGTGCCTCCTCTGAGGGAGGCTCAGAGGATGCCAACAAGGGAGAGGGCCTTCTCAGTGGTGGCCCCCCCATTATGGAATTATCTCCCCGATGAGGCCCGCCTGGCACCATCATCAGTGCCAGGTTAAAAATGCCATCTTCTCTCAGGCATTTGGCAGCATATAATAAATCCTAATCAGGTCCTGGATTGACTTTGGTTGATGGTTTAAAAATTGTTTTAGATATATGTTGTCTGTGTGTATGCTATCTGTTTATATGTTTTTATGTAAATGGTTTTGCATAAACCTGTGTCACCCTTAATGCCATTAAATTAAATATTATCCCAACCACAGAATATTCTCCTGCCTGTCAGCCTTTGAGTCAATGCAGAGAAAAACCAAAAATAAAATCCAGACTTCTCCATGAATATCTCCGGGAACTAAGCAAGCCTTATAATGTAATTTTGGCCTAGTTCTCACAAACAGCAGGTGAAGGGTAACCTTGAGTCTGGGCTGAACCATCTAGGGTGACCAGGTGAAAAAGAGGACAGGGCTCTTGCTCTGTTAATAGTTTTGTACAAGAGGGAATTTCAGCGGGTGTCATTTGTCAGGACTCCTGTCCTCTTTTTCACTCGGGGTGCTTCCAGACAGAAGGATCCTAGAGCTACAAAGTCTGCTTCCATATGAAGTGTTTACTGCAGTATTGCCATGGCATGTCCCCTCGTATTTTACAGGGTGGGAAGCACATGATGTTGGGTGCTTCCAGATGGAGAGTTGCTAGCACTATCAAGTTGGAGACAATGTGCAGCTATTCTGTCTTTTTCTGCTGAATGGATTTTCTGTGGTGACAAAAAAGACAGAAGAAGTCAAAAAAGGACTGCAATTAGAAGATGACAATATCTGGACCCCCTCCCCCTAAAATTCCTTGAAGGCAGCAGGGTGATGGGGCCATAAAATCTTTGTCTGGGAGCACCCACAGAGTTTTACAAGGGTACCAGATGGAGAAATTTTACATTTGTAACCCTCCCATATTTTCCCATCCCTTCTTCACTCTTTTTTTTTAGAAAATACAATAAGTCTATTAAGGAGGGCAAGACAGAACAGCTGCACAATGCTTTTTTGACTGGTAGCACTAGGATCCCTCCATTTTGAACCACCCCCGATACTTCAGTTTTCTAACAGCTTTTCTTCATCAGACTTTTAACCCACCACTTTAGCGAGGCTTCTGCTTCCACATTCTTTGTAAAATTAAAATAGGCTCCTTTACACATGCTTTTCGGGGGGGGGTATTTCCTTGCCTTTCTAAATGTTCCATTACACAACCACTAGGTGGCGCTGTGGTATAGCGGAATTGCAGAACTACACTAGGGTTTCATGCTGCCATTTCCAGATAATACCAGACTTTCCTCAATCTAAAAAAAGCCATGGAAATGCTTGCAAAGAGTGGGAGAGACTCTGGAGGATGACGACTTCGTGTAAAGCACCTGGAAACTACCATGAGTGAGGAATCATGAGCACACAATAAATGCCTTGTGTAGAGAGGCTCTAAGTGTTGGAATTATTTTTCCTTAGGTGAGCATTCCATCCTTGAACCTCCACTTCTAGTCTGAAGTGGTGTGATTTTTCGCAGTACCTGCTATTTGACCCCAAAGACTCAGCCCAGAGTGGCTGGAGGGGCCGTCTAGCGATGTGGCTCCCATGCTCCCATAGTACCTGCTCTGTTCCCATGTCCGTTTTCACCCAGCCAGGATGGATCACAGTGCACAAGATCCCGTCCCCTTTCAGTTCCAGAGAAAGGCATACAGTAACCATATTCAAGGCAGCCTACAAAAGAAAAGAAAAGAAAAGAAAAGAAAGGGGAGAGCCAATCTTTTAACAAGGGCTACTTGGTACTCTTTTTCCTGCTTCCAACTTGCAATGGCTTTAAATTTATTAAAGGATATGGGGATCAAGGACTGGCAGATTGGACAACTGGGTATATGTCCTGGGCTCCCGTTGGGTTACTGTTCGGAATGAAGGAACATTGGGCCCTCTACAAGGAAGGCTTACCTTGCTTGCACGGTATGGGTACATTGGGATCTCTGAAACTTCAAAGCCCCGTTGAAAGGAAGCGAACTTGGTGGTTAAATTGATGACGGCTGCCTTGGCACAGCTCATCCCCTCTGTCACTGTCTCCTTAGCTGCCCTCTTCAGCAGGGGCAGGAATTCCTGAAATGCACAGTAAGCACCAGGTCACAAGAATTAGGGCTCTGATTCACAAACGGATTGGCTATTTTTGGTGCCATACGTTTTCTAACGCAAGGGCGTTACTCATCCCCTCTACTGCCCCTGCTAATGGCGCCCTCTCTCCCTTCCAAATATTCTTTGGCAAAATCCAGCCCCATTCTCTGTTCCCAGGGGACTCTTTCGTATCCTCACTGCTGTCTCTCTTTAGGTGCCACCTCTGATCGCACTGGTTGATGCTTGACCTCATCCATAGTTTTCGGGGCTACTGTCAAGTCCTGTTGATCACCGTCTACTGAGTCCATCCTCCCGCAACCTGGTGTCCTCCAGATGCGTTGGACTGCAACTCCCATCACACCCAACCAGCATGGCCATTGATTGCATGGGAGTTGCAGTCCAACACATCTGGAGGACACCAGACTGGGAAAGGCTAGACTAGTCTATATCCATTGGCTACGAGCCAACACCTCCTCTCTTCTTCTTGTTTATTGTCTGTCACAGTCACCGCCACCACTGAATTCTGTTCAGTCCCATTGACCATTCCCTGTCGCACACCTCTGCCATCAGAGGTGTTAGAGGCACTCTGCCTTTTGTATGCCAGTTGCTGGGGCGCATGGGCGGGAGGGTGCTGTTGCAGCTGGTTTTCTCTGGGCAGCTGGTTGGCCACTGTGTGAACAGAATGCTGGACTAGATGGACCCTTGGTCTGATCCAGCATGGCTCTTGTTATGTTCTTATCAGCATTTACTCCTGAGCCCCAATCCCTTCTGCCTTTAACTATCACATGGCAGTTCACCTCATTTCATTTATTACATTTCTATACCGCCTAATAGCCAAAGGTCTCTGAACAGTTTACAAAGATTAAAAACCTTAAAAAATACAATATTGTGCATAATATAAAAACAGTTTAGCTACAGACATATAAACAGACAGCGTACACACACACCATATCCCATGACCTGATTAAAAACCCAGCATATGCTGCCAAATGCCTGGGAGTAGAGGAAGGTCTGTACTCCTGGAGCCAAAAAGATAACAATGATGGCACCAGGAGGGTTTCACTGGGGAGTTCATTCCACAATTGGAGGGCTGCCACTGAGAAGGCCTTCTCCCTTGTTGCGACCCTCTGAGCCACCCTGAGGAGGGCCTCAGACGATGAGCGTAATGTATGGGTCAGTTCCTGCTAGGAAAGGCATTCCATCACGTACTGTAGCCCCGAGCTGTGTAAAGTTTTATAGATCAAAACCAGCACCTCGAATTGGGCTGGGAAATCAGTGTCCCTACACCAAGAAGACTGTTTTGTTTTTAAATGTATGAGGCCAAATTGCCCATTCTCTCCCTTCTTCCTGCCCAAATCAGAGACAAGACAAGGATATTTTCTTACCTTCACCACAAGGATGGGGCCCACAGCATTGGTGTTGAACACAGATAGCATCTCTTCCTGCTCCACAGTTTGCAGTGTAGCATAGGAGTTCACGCCTGCATTGTTGATGAGCAGATTCAAGCCCTTGCCTCTCAGGTGGGATTCCACCACGGGCACTGCTGCCTTCACACTGGACTGGTCCACCACATCTGCCATGCAGTGATGAGAGCAAGTGAGGGTTATCAGACCAATGAGGGAAAAGTCCAGGTGGTAGGTTGAACCAAGGTCCAAATCCCCACTAGTTGATTCATGCTTTACATTTTGAACAGAGGTACAAATGTTTAAATGGCAAAACATGCATGTGGAGAGTCAAATTGTAAGTAGCACATGGGCATTTAAATGGCCAGGTTTCCCTGCTGGCATTCAGGGAAGGATTGGGTCTTTGCTGGGGCAGAAAGAGAACTAATAAAGTCCATACCTAGCTGGACCACATGAATGTTGGGGTGCTTGGCAGCCAGATCATGCAGGGCCTGAAAATGGAGACAGAAAGAAAGCTGAGATAACAGTAGTGGGCCAAATGGGCAGGGGGAAAGTTATATTTGTTATACTCTGAGTTGTTCTATGATGCAATATCCCAGTCCATGTGAACCACCCAGAGAGCTTCGGCTTTGTTATAGAAATGTAATAAAGAAATATAACTGCCAACTTCTCTTCAATACTTTGACCTTATGGGGACTGTATTTCTGAAACCAGCCCAGACTGGTTGCCACCTGGACAGATTTAAACAGGGATGGGGAATATCTGGCTTTCCAGATGTTGTTGGACTGCAACTCCCATCATCCCTGACAATTAGCCATGCTGGCTAGGGTTGATGGGAGTTGTAGTCCAACAGCATCTGGGGGGTCACACATTTCCTGGTTTAAAACAATCCAACTCTGATTTTTGTTTCATCTTTTTAAAGGCTCACTTTGACAAATGCACATCAATGGCCATTTTAAAACATTTCTATGTAGGCAGGCAACCAAGGACCAGGTTTCCTATCTTGCTTTGAGGGTCCGGACACCCTTTTCCCTGTGATGGCTCTCCTTGTCCTACCTTTGCTATTCCGTTCACATAGACCCTGTTTGGCAGATCATGACATCTTCTCTGCTGTCTGTTGAAACACCTCCATTGTTGGAGGTGAGTCAGGTGGCTTGCAGGGAGAGGACATTTCCAGCTGTGGTGATCTGCCTATGAAATTTTCTCCTCAGGGAGGCTGGGACTGCTTAAGACCTGTGTACCCTGAGGGATGGCTGAACCAAGGAAACCCAGGTCAGGGAGCTCATGCCTAGGACCTGAAATGACCTTCACTCGGCCTTCAATCTGGTGTTTGTTTGGATGGGATTTTGGGGGGGAACATTTGTTTGTTAGTTTCAGTTTTTAAAAATGGTAAACTGCCTTGGCAGAAAGGTGGAATAGGAAAGTATGAAATAAATAAAATATCATTTCAGCACCAGGCAAATGCCTTTTCAGAATCTGGCCCTTATTTTATGGTTATTTTATGTCGAATTTCTGTTACTGTTTGTAATTTGTTTGTATTGTTGTAAACCAGCCTGGAACCTTATGAAGCTGAGTGGTGACATAAATAAATACACTGAAATAAATTATCACTCTGTCTTCAAATCTCAAGTCTCTGGCAACATCCTGGTAATTACAAAACTTGTGCTGCAATGGCCGTTCACCAAGAAACTCGGAAAACACCAGAACATGCCTTCAAAATCCCTCTGTGCTTTTGCTCTGAGGAAGCTGGCAGTCTTGGCCCTATGATGGCTTTTTCTTTATTATCTGTACCTTACCTAACAGGTTATGCCATCTCTATAACTTCAGATTTGCATTCTCTAAGCAAATTACCACAGTCGTTGGAAACTCTGTGAAAACTGTATCATAAGGAGCTTAAAGGAAACTCTGGCTACAAAAGAACACACATGTGAAGATACTCTGTGCTTCCCTGCCATTATCTTTGATTTTTAAAATATTTTTTACAGACCTTCCCTTTGGGTCCGGCAGGCGTCCGGCAGGTTGCAAAAATGTGTTCTGGAGGATCACTCATCCCTGCAAGCTGTCGCACCAGCTCCAGCCCAATTCCCCGGTTGGAGCCCGTCACTAGGATGCTACGAGCCAGCGGAGCCATTCTGTCACTTAGCTCACACTCTTGGAGTAACTGGACTTTGCTCAGTAATTTGGTAAATTGAGGTGTGCCTACCTTTTGCTGCCTGGGGCTTTTATACCTGCGTCTTACACTGGGAGGAGCATGGCTTGATTAACTACTTCTGTGAAACTGAGTATCCTTGTGAGGTGATGAAATTATGTAAGGAAAGAGAGGCCCTGGTACAGTAGTCCATAGTTCAGTAGTACATAGGGATGCTGGAGAAATTTGAGACGGACTAAAATGAGTTCGGATTGATAAGAATCCAACCTTTGGAATCCACTGTGGAGCGACCCCCTCAGGACCCGCAGAGTCTGTGGACTTTCAGATTTTTTTTTCTACTTCCCTGAAATTTGCGCATATTTATTCATAGGAAAATGCGCACGTTTCCGCTGAGGAAAAGTTGAATGGAATGGGGAACAATATGCTAAATGTTACATACTAAGGTAAATTATGTAAATTGTTACGAAACTTCTTACGTAATTATTTGCATATTTTTCCACATGACAAAAAAAATAGTAATTCGCATCTGTCTGTGGGCAGATGACAGAACAAAAGGCGCCTGACAATCCACAAAACACAGACGGAGTGGATTTTACACAGTCTGTACATCCCTAGTAGTGCAGCACATGCTTTGCATGTTTAAGATTCAATCCATGACATTTCCAGCAAAAGTATCTGGAGTCACAGAGCTGGGAAAAATCTCTGCCTGAGCCCCTGGAGAACTGCAGTCAATCAGAGCAGGCAGTACTGGGCCAGCTAGACTACTGATCTAGGACAGATGTTTGTGTTGGCAAGGCATTTCATGTTCTGTACAGTGTTCTATTTTTAACCTTTCAATATCACCTAGTATCCCCTTCATGGATCACTGCCTTGTTGTGGCGAAGGGGCTTGCGTAACTCAGTGAAGCCATAAGCTATGCCGTGCAGGGCCACCCAAGACGTCATGGTGGAGAGTTCTGACAAAATGTGGTCCACTGGAGAAGGAAATGGCAACCCACTCCAGTACTCTTGCCAAGAAAACCCCATGGAACGTATCACAAGGCTAAAAGATATGATGCCGGAAGATGAGCCCCTCAGGTTGGAAGGTGTCCAATATACTACTGGGGAAGAGCAGAGGGAATTTCCAAGTAGTGCCAGAAAGAGTGAAGCGGCTGGGCGAAAGCCAAAAGGACACTCAGCTGTGGATGTGTCTGGTGGTGAAAAGAAAGTCCGATGCTGTAAAGAACAATATTGTTTAGGAACCTGGAATGTAAGATCAATGAATCAAGGTAAGCTGGAGGTGGTCAAACATGAGATGGTAAGATTGAACATCAACATCGTGGGAATCAGCGAACTAAAATGGACAAGCATGGGCGAATTTAATTCAGGTGACCATCATATCTACTACTGTGGGCAAGAATCCCTTAGAAGAAATGCAGTAGCACTCATAGTCAACAAAAGGGTGGGAAAAGCAGTACTGGGGTACCATCTCAAAAATGATAGAATGATCTCAGTATGAATCCAAGGCAAACCATTCAACATCACAGTAATTCAACTCTATGCCCCAACCACTGAGGCCGAAGAACCTGAGGTTGATCTGTTCTATGAAGACCTACAACACCTTCTAGAATAAACACCAAAAAAAGATGTCCTCTTCATCATAGGGGATTGGAATGCTAAAGTAGGAAGTCAAGAAATCACTGGGATAAGAGGCAAGCATGGCCTTGGTGTACAAAATGAAGCAGGACAAAGGCTAATAGAGTTTTGCCAAGGGAACACGCTGATCATAGCAAACACTCTTTTCCAACAGCACAAGAGGCAACTCTACACATGGATATCACCAGATGGTCAGTATCAAAATCAGATTGATTATGTACTTTGCAGCCAAAGATGGAGAAGCTCCATACAGTCAGTAAAAACAAGACCTGGAGCTGACTGTGGCTCAGATCATGAGCTTCTTGTTGCAAAATTTCAGCTTAAATTGAAGAACGTAGGGAAAACCACTAAACCATTCAGGTATGACCTAAATCATATCCCTGATGAATATACAGTGGAGGTGACAAATAGATTTAAGGGATTAGACCTGATAGACAGAGTGCCTATGGACAGAGGTCCGTAACATTGTTCAGGAGGCAGCAACTCAATCCATCCCAAAGAAAAAGAAATGCAAGAAAGCAAAGTGGCTGTCTGATGAGGCTTTACAAGTAGCTGAGGAAAGAACGGAAGTGAAAAGCAAGGGAGAAAGGGGAAGATATATCCAACTGAATGCAGATTTCCAGAGAATAGCAAGGAGAGACAAGAAGGCCTTCTTAAATGAACAATGCAAAGAAATCAAGGAAAACAATAGAATGGGAAAGACCAGAGATCTTTTCAAGAAAATCGGAGATATCAGGTGAACATTTTGTGCAAAGACAGGCATGATAAAGGACAAAGAAGGCAGGGACCTAACAGAAGCAGATGAGATTAAGAAGAGGTGGCAAGAATACACAGAAGAACTATACAGGAAAGATCTGAATGTCCCTGATAGCCATGATACTGTGGTCACTGAACTTGAGCCGGACATCCTCGAGAGTGAAGTCAAGTGGGCCTTAGGAAGCAATAGTAACAACAAAGCTAGCGGAGATGACAGTCTTCCAGCTGAGCTATTTAAAATCCTAAAAGATGATGCTGTTAAAGTGCTGCATTCAATATGCCAACAAATCTGGAACACTCAGCAGTGGCCACAAGACTGGAAAAGGTCAGTTTACATTCCAATTCCAAAGAAGGGCAATGCCAAAGAGTGTTCAAACTACCGCACAATTGCGCTCATTTCACATGCCAGCAAGGTGATGCTCAAAATCCTACAAGCTAGGCTTCAGCAGGATGCGAACCGAGAACTACCGGAAGTACAAGCTGGGTTCCGAAGAGGCAGAGGAACTAGAGATCAAATCGCCAACATTCGCTGCATCATGGAGAAAGCAAGAGAATTCCAGAAAAACGTCTATTTCTGCTTCATTGACTACGCTAAAGCCTTTGATTGTGTGGATCACAACAAACTGTGGCAAATTCTTAAAGTGATGGGAGTACCAGACCACCTTACCTGTCTCCTGAGAAACCTGTACGAGGGTCAAGAAGCAACAGTAAGAACCAGACATGGAACAACCGATTGGTTCAAAATTGGGAAAGGAGTACGACAAGGCTGTTTATTGTTGCCCTGCTTATTTAACGTATATGCAGAGTACATCATAAGAAACGCCAGGTTGGATGAATCACAGGTCGGAATTAAGATTGCCAGGAGAATTATCAACAACCTCAGATACGCAGATGATACCACCCTAATGGCAGAAAGCGAAGAGGATCTAAAGAGCCTTTTGTTGGGGGTGAAAGAGGACAGTGCAAAAGCTGGTTTGAAATTCAACATTAAGAAAACGAAGATCATGGCATCTGGCCCCATCACTTCCTGGCAAGGGGGAAGAAATGGAAGCAGTGACAGATTTTATTTTCTTGGGCTCCAAGATTACCGCAGACGGTGACTGTAGCCATGAAATTAAAAGACGCTTGCTCCTTGGGAGGAAAGCTATGGCAAACCTAGACAGCATAGTAAGAAGCAGAGACATCACCTTGCCGACAAAGATTTGTATAATCAAAGCTATGGTTTTCCCAGTAGTAATGTATGGCTGTGAGAGCTGGACTATAAGGAAGGCTGAGCGCCAAAGAATTGATACCTTTGAACTGTGGTGCTGGAGAAGACTCTTATGAGTCCCCTGGACTGCAAGGAGGTCAAATCAGTCCATCCTAAAGGAAATCAACCCTGACTGCTCATTGGAAGGACAGATACTGAAGCTGAAGCTCAAATATTTTGGCCACCTAATGCAAAGAGAAAACTCCCTGGAAAAGACCTTGATGCTGGGAAATATTGAAGGCAAAAGGAGAAGGGGACAGCAGAGGATGAGATGGCTAGATAGCATCACCGATGCAATGAATATGAATTTGAGCACACTCCGGGAGAGAGCGGAGGACAGGAAGGCCTGGCGTGCTATGGTCCATGGGGTCACGAAGAGTCGGACATGACTTAACGACCGAGCAACAACAATCACCTAGTATACAAAATGAATGAGAGATATAGTTCAAAGTAGTGAAATGAGTCTGGCCTAGAATGACAGGTGGAGAAGAGGAGCCCTTTTACCTTTTCTGACAGCCCCCTAAATTACTCTTTTTGGAAGGCTACACAGGGCTGTGGCTTGGCTAAAATTGGGGTGGGGGTGTCATAGTATGTTTTTTCTGGAGTTCTTACATGCCCCCTTCTCTTATTTCTCATAATTTGGACAGTGTTGAATTCAGTGGGGGCTGGTGGCTCCAATGTCAGTGGGGCGGTGAATCTGCTCTGGGTTTCAGCCAGAACCTTGGATAGATCCTTTAGAGTTTTGACTGGTTTTGACCAAAACCCGGAGCAGATTCACTGCCCCACTGTTATTGGAGCCACCAGCCACCACTGGTTAAACCTTGATGAATGAATCCTGGCTTTATATCCCTGCTGAGCCACAAATCTCATCACATGGCATTAGGCGATGCTATCTCTCAGCACAGAGTGAATCATACGTTATTTAATTCTTTGGAATTGTATATATATCCAGCCTGTTATCCAGCACAGATGTGCTTACACCCATTTTCTTAAATCTTAAAGTCTGTGCTGAATTGTGGCTGGAACTTCAGCTCTGGGAGCTTTTCTACACAAGGCATTTATTGTGTGCTCGGGATTCCTTACTCATGGTTGTTTACAGTTTCTTTAGATGATGTTGTGAACCTCCAGTTTCACTTCTGTTTTTTAAGAGCACTTTCCTGGGGCTGGGGGCGGAGAAAATATAGTATTATTTCAGAAAGCAAAAGAAAAGGTAGTTTCCTACTTGGATAATTGTAATATTCCACTGTAGCACCACCTAGTGGTTATGTAGCAGGAAAGCAGGACAGGAAAAGCTGTGTAAAGCTTGGATCTCGATTCTGCGACAAAACTGAAAGCAGATACGGCGATTAACAGCCTTGTGTAGAAAAGCTCTGGATCTTACAGATGCTCCTGGGAAGTCCACAAGCAACAGTGGGATGACCATCCCGTGTTATTTGACCACAGCAGCAGATAATTTGAGGTATTTTTAAAAGCCATCCAAACGAATGCCCACCAGAACATCTCCGGCAGTGAATTCTGTGCTAATTATATACACCTTGCTTGAAGAAATACTTTATCTTGTCTATAAGATGCTTAAGTTTAGTCTCTGACCACAAAATACTAACCAAAATGGGTGCAGTAAAATAGCTGTCAAAAATGCACCTCTCTTTGTCTTTGATAGTGAAACTCAGTGCAAGGATGTTGTGAAATGTGCTTTCGGGTGACCTCATTCCATTTCCCCTCAGCATCTGCCACTGCATCACCCCACCAAATGGTAGGGCCGGCCTTCATAATAACTACTAATATGCCTGAGGCTGTTGTATCTGCTTCTAGCACTGGGAGGAGCGTGGCTTGAATTAACCCTTAATGTGATGTTTAAACTGAATGGGTGCTCTTGGGGCTGCAATTATGAAGAGAAAGAGTTCAGTTATCTATTGTTTGGTAGTACCTCATATGCTTTGCATGTATAATACTTTATTTATTTATTTATTTATTTATTACATTTATATCCTGCCTTTTTTCCTCCTTAAGGAACCCAAGGTGGCATACATAATCCTCTTCCTCCTCCATTTTATTCTCACAACAACAACCCTGTGAGGTAGGTTGGGCTGAGAGTCTGTGACTGGCCCAAAGTCACCCAGTGAGCTTCCATGGCCGAGTGGGGCCTAGAACCTGGATCTCCCGATTCCCAATCCAACACTCTAGTCACTACACTACACTGGCTCTGCTTTTCAGATATCCCCAGTAGGGGCTGTTTTTAGAACACTACACAGGGCCATGACTTGTCTAAAATTGAGGGAGAGTCGGGGGGGGGGGGGCTTGTGGGTTTCATTATGTGCTCCCTTCCCTTTTCCCTCATAATTTGGACAGTGTGTGCTTCCAGATTAGGCTTTTATTGGGCAATTGCCCCAACTCATTTGTAGAATTTTGCAGGGGGTCCAGACAACAGAGCTCCATAATGACCGTTGACTGGTAGCACTAGGAGTCGTGAGGACAAATATGTAGGTTTCACTTTCTCCTGTGGGTTTTGCTTTCCCCTGCATTCTTTTTTGCTTACAACCAAGTTATTTCCATCACATATATGAAGACATTTGCAAACTTTGGTGAATCCTTATAAAAAATGAGCTGTGATGAATTTCCTACCCATCTGCAATTCAATAGCTATAACTATTTCTAGCATGGAGAGGACCATGTTGTATCCGCCTGCCATATAGCTGAGGAGCCTGTCAGAGAAAAAGGGGTGGTGACCCTAAGCGACAAGCATGGCTGAATACACAGGGATGCAAACCCAAACTTTTAAGAGTGAAGTATTCAAAACCTTAGGCCTGGACAGAAAAATCTGTCCGTTTTGGTTTTGCCCACCAAAATTTTTCAGTCTCAAGTTCTTTCCATCCCGTTTATAATTTGCATGCTTTGGTAAGTTCTTATAAAAAAAGAAAACGGACCACATTCTCATCCTAGGATCTGTCCATCTGGGAACACTCCGTGCTGAACTTTGATCAGGAAGGTCTTATTTAGCCATGAACTCACTTTAGAACTGCGGTCCCTCTACCTAACTACATCCCATCGTACATTTATGATGAGAATCAAATGGGATAACCCCAGGCCATTGCCCTCAGCTTCATAGAAAAGGTGGAGGAACATTTTTCCTGTGAGGGCACATTGACTCATGGAACCTGCAAGGTAGAGTCAGAGCTGATGGTGGGTGAAACTAGAATCGAAAGTGAATGTTTGCAGCATTGCATAGCTTGATTGCTATCTCTGTCACTCTCTTTCTCTCTCTGAGCATCTCTACATGAGGCTTTTAGCATGTGCTCATGATTGGTCACTCACGGAAGTTTGCAGGTCCTTTACATGACATCGTCAACCTCCGGGAGCTCTTTATGACCTTTATCCTGTTTTTGTTTAAAGTTTGGGGAAAGTCCAGCCTTTTTTCTAGAACCCTGATAAAGTGCTACAATGGCTGCATGTACTTCTGCAATTCTGCTTTACCACTGCGCCATCTAGTGGCTGTATAATGAAACATATAGAACTTGCAGAGAAAGGACCCCCCCCCCCAGCATATTTAAGCACATGTAAAGGAGACAATCTTAATCTCACAATGAATCTCGAAGCAGGAGCCTGAGTAAAGAACTTTACTCAGTATTGAACTGAGAAAAGAACTTTACTAAAGTACTGAGTAAAGGTGTGGGAGAAAACTCTGGTGTAGTGAAGCCATCTCTCTGGGGCTGTTCAGTGGTTGATTGTGGGTTGTTTTGAACTGTGGGTTGTTTGTTGAACTGTGGGTTAGAATGTTGTCTGAATGCAGCCAGGGTGGCTTGTTAACCATGCAGTGTGGCTTGCTAACCACCCTGAACAACCGAATAACAAACCATGGGCTTTCAAGGTGGCTTGCTCGAGAAAGAAAGCCACACGGCATGGTTAACAAGCCACCCTGGGTTGCTCTGCATTCAGACACTAACACACGGTTCAACAAACAACCCACAGTTCAAAACAACCCACACTCAATCACTGAGTGTGGATTAGCATGTTGTGTGAACAGCCCCCCCCCCACCTTACCACATGAAAATAGGGTAGCATCCAGCCCACAGGGTCTCTATCCCAGCCTTAGAAGAATAGGAGGATGTCACAGCTATGATGAGCAAAACCTCCCACAGCCCAGCAAATGGCTGCTGTGTTTCCTTCACCTCTTATTGCTCCATCTCTGGTAGGTGAATGCCACTTGTCCTTCTAAGAAGCTGTTACCTGCACCTGTCAGTATAGAGTAGACACACACTGAGCCAGTCAGTGTAGCATCTATGCAGCCCCAGACATCTAAAGCCATCACAGACCTGGTATTGCTCAGTCTCCAGTGGCTGAACACCACTTGTCTCTCCAAAAAGTTGTTACCTGCACCTATGTTTCCCTCAACATTTCGATGGCGAACTAGGAACCATCCATCTCGGTATGGAGAAGCTTAAAATGCTGTAACATGCTCAGTGTGAAGAAGCAGAATTACCATGTTCTCTGCACAGCTATAGATCTCAAATATGGAGTGGGTCACTGGTTGTGTGTGTTTGCAGTCTGGAAGAGGAATTATGGCTGGAATCACCAAGGATGGCTTGGAATAGTTTAATCCACTTGATTGAGTTAAATCCACTCCCTGGGCCTTCTGGCAAGGACTTGACATGAAAACCCAGCCTGCAACCATATTATTCAAGACCCAATTTCTATTTTCATTGTATATAAAAGCTATTTCTGTGTACAAAAGCCAAAAACAAAACAAAAATACCAGCATTATTTAGCTTAAAGCTATCCCTGCCGGTAACTAAGCCTTTGGAGAGCCCACAGCCCAGAAAATGGCTGCTGTGTTTCCCTCACCTCTTATTGCTCCATCTTTGGTGGGTGAATACCATTTGTCCCTCTAAGAAGCTGTTACCCGCATAATTTAGCTTAAAGCTTTTCCTGCCAGTAACTAAGCCTTAGGAGAGCCACTTCAGCCTTTTAGAATGGGGGAGGTGGGGGAAATACACCAAAACGGGGAGACCAAATAATTGGGGGAAAGGAGGTGAGACCAGGGAAGTGTTTGTGGCCTTCTGGGGAACCCCAGAGGGCTGGATCAGAACCCCTGAAGGTTGGATTTGGCCTCAGTCCTGAGGTTCTACAGCCCTGATGTACAGGAAGAAGAAATGTTGCTGTAACTGTTACAGTTTACTAAGAATAAGAATAAATAGATATGTGCCTAGCAACAGCAGAGACTGAAAATGACCCTTCTTTTCCTTCGCTTACTCTTACCAAGCAGGATTTTCACTGGGTTGATTTCCCCCTTTTTAGATCCCTCTTGCCAGCCACAAAAATCTTGCCTTAACACAGCAAGTCTTTGAAGCATGAGAAGATGATAGTCCTTATTTGGGTGGGAGATGGGAGAGGAAAGCATTCAGGATCTAACCTTTCGTTTCCATCTCTTGGGGCCACAAAAATATGTAATAGGGAGGGGTGGAGTGGTGGAGAGCACCATCCAGGTGGAAGGAGTGCTGGACTGGAAAGGAGAGGGCATGGAAGATACGTAGTCTGATGTGTGTTTTGGCACTCGTTTGGGGACTAGGAGATGGAATGGAGAGGGGGATGGTAGGTGAACTGCAGCTCTGTTCACTTTTGGGGGGGCGCTCATCTTGGGCCCCAAAGAAGATCAGACAGACTTGGGGTGGTGCTTAAAATTAGTAGTGAGGCACCATCTGTCTCATAATCCCCACCCTTTAACCCGATTTATGTGGGAACAGGCTGGGGTGTATGGTAGATGGAGGGAGCAATCCTGTGGCACCTAGACATTGTCTGAGGGGCCAGAGAATATTGGGGATTCCTCCCTCCAAACTTGGAGACAGTGCTCTGACCTCAGAAAGGGACGTTGGAGATCCAACCCCTCTCCCCCTTGCAGCCAGTGCAGAAAGAACCACACTGGCTGGCCACTGAGGTCAGAAAGGTGACCTTGGAGACGGGGGAAAGGGGACATTTCGAGTTGAGGGAAGGAGAATGGAGAGGCCAGGATACAAGCTATTCCCTCTCCGCTCCGAAGCACTGACACTAGAAAGGCTAAAATGCTCATCTAGCGAAAAATGCAGGGCAGGAGTACGGCTTCTCCTCCCGCCATATAATAGACAATCGGAAGCCTCTAAGTTCAAGGGCTTCCGATTACCAAGGGTGCAATCAATAAGACTGCACCCTTAGTAAACCAAACATTTTATCCTGCAAATTGACAGCAAAAGGCAGGGGATACACAGAGTCCAGCTCAGTAGAGTAGGGGAAGGAAGGAACAGAGCTCCCATCTTCCATCCTCATAAAGATGGCAACTTCCTCACTTTTCAGTGCCTGACAAGATTTTGGATTCTGCCAGATGTCAACAGTGCTAACAAGGACGACAGGAGAGAGTGTGAAAATAGCTGTAGGAACAGATAAATGAGGTCATCATCACCAAGAGGGAACGATTTCAGAGTCTCTCCAGAAAAGCAGTTTTCAACCAACTTTATAGTTCTTTTTAATGAAAACTGTAACAGCTACAGCAACCATTATTTTGTCCATAGCTATTGACTGAGTCCCCTTCATGGATCACTGCCTTGTTGTGGCGAAGGGGCTTGCGTAACTCAGTGAAGCCATAAGCTATGCCGTGCAGGGCCACCCAAGACGGACAGGTCATGGCAGGGAGTTCTGACAAAATGTGGTCCACTGGAGAAGGAAATGGCAACCCACTCCAGTATTCTTGCCAAGAAAACCCCATGGAACGTATCACAAGGCTAAAAGAGATGACGCCAGAAGATGAGCCCCTCAGGTCGGAAGGTGTCCAATATGCTACTGGGGAAGAGCAGAGGGTATTTCCAAGTAGCGCCAGAAAGAGTGAAGCGGCTGGGCCAAAGCCGAAAGGACACTCAGCTGTGGATGTGTCTGGTGGTGAAAAGAAAATCCGATGCTGTAAAGAACAATATTGTTTAGGAACCTGGAATGTCAGATCAATGAATCAAGGTAAGCTGGAGGTGGTCAAACATGAGATGGCAAGATTGAACATCGACATCTTGGGAATCAGCGAACTAAAATGGACAGGCATGGGCGAATTTAATTCAGGTGACCATCATATCTACTATTGTGGGCAAGAATCCCTTAGAAGAAATGGAGTAGCGCTCATAGTCAACAAAAGGGTGGGAAAAGCAGTACTGGGGTACAATCTTAAAAATGATAGAATGATCTCAGTACGAATCCAAGGCAAACCATTCAACATCACAGTAATTCAAGTCTATGCCCCAACCACTGAGGCCGAAGAAGCTGAGGTTGATCGGTTCTATGAAGACCTACAACACCTTCTAGAACTAACACCAAAAAAAGATGTCCTCTTCATCATAGGGGATTGGAATGCTAAAGTAGGAAGTCAAGAAATCACCGGGATAACAGGCAGGCATGGCCTTGGTGTACAAAATGAAGCAGGACAAAAGCTAATAGAGTTTTGCCAAGAGAACATGCTGATCATAGCAAACACTCTTTTCCAACAGCACAAGAGGCGACTCTACACATGGACGTCACCAGATGGTCAATATCGAAATCAGATTGATTATGTCCTTTGCAGCCAAAGATGGAGAAGCTCCATACAGTCAGTCAAAACAAGACCTGGAGCTGACTGTGGCTCAGATCATGAGCTGCTTCTTGCAAAATTTCGGCTGAAATTGAAGAACGTCGGGAAAACCACTAAACCGTTCAGGTATGACCTAAATCATATCCCTGATGAATATACAGTGGAGGTGAGGAATAGATTTCAGGGATTAGACCTGATAGACAGAGTGCCTGAGGAACTATGGACGGAGGTCCGTAACATTGTTCAGGAGGCAGCAACTCAATCCATCCCAAAGAAAAAGAAATGCAAGAAAGCCAAGTGGCTGTCTGATGAGGCTTTACAAGTAACTGAGGAAAGAAGGGAAGCGAAAAGCAAGGGAGAAAGGGGAAGATATACCCAACTGAATGCAGATTTCCAGAGAATAGCAAGGAGAGACAAGAAGGCCTTCTTAAATGAACAATGCAAAGAAATCAAGGAAAACAACAGAATGGGAAAGACTAGAGATCTCTTCAAGAAAATTGGAGATCTCAAGGGAACGTTTTGTGCAAAGACGGGCATGATAAAGGACAAAGAAGGCAGGGACCTAACAGAAGCAGATGAGATTAAGAAGAGGTGGCAAGAATACACAGAAGAACTATACAGGAAAGATCTTCATGTCCCTGATAGCCATGATAGTGCGGTCACTGAACTTGAGCCGGACATCCTCGAGAGTGAAGTCAAGTGGGCCTTAGGAAGCATTAGTAACGACAAAGCTAGCGGAGATGACAGTATTCCAGCCGAGCTATTTAAAATCCTAAAAGATGATGCTGTTAAAGTGCTGCATTCAATATGCCAACAAATCTGGAACACTCAACAGTGGCCACAAGACTGGAAAAGGTCAGTTTACATTCCAATTCCAAAGAAGGGCAACGCCAAAGAGTGTTCAAACTACCGCACAATTGCGCTCATTTCACATGCCAGCAAGGTGATGCTCAAAATCCTACAAGCTAGGCTTCAGCAGCATGTGAACCGAGAACTACCGGAAGTACAAGCTGGGTTTAGAAGAGGCAGAGGAACTAGAGATCAAATCGCCAACATTCGCTGCATCATGGAGAAAGCAAGAGAATTCCAGAAAAACGTCTATTTCTGCTTCATTGACTATGCTAAAGCCTTTGATTGTGTGGATCACAACAAACTGTGGCAAATTCTTAAAGTGATGGGAGTACCAGACCACCTTACCTGTCTCCTGAGAAACCTGTACGAGGGTCAAGAAGCAACAGTAAGAACCAGACATGGAACAACCGATTGGTTCAAAATTGGGAAAGGAGTACGACAAGGCTGCATATTGTCACCCTGCTTATTTAACTTATATGCAGAGTACATCATGAGAAATGCCGGGTTGGATGAATCAGAGGTCGGAATTAAGATTGCTGGGAGAATTATCAACAACCTCCGATATGCAGACGATACCACCCTAATGGCAGAAAGCGAAGAGGATCTCAAGAGCCTCTTGTTGAGGGTGAAAGAGGAGAGTGCAAAAGCTGGTTTGAAACTCAACATTAAAAAAACGAAGATCATGGCATCTGGCCCCATCACTTCCTGGCATATAGAAGGGGAAGAAATGGAAGCAGTGACAGATTTTACTTTCTTGGGCTCCAAGATTACCGCAGACGGTGACTGTAGCCATGAAATTAAAAGACGCTTGCTCCTTGGGAGGAAAGCTATGGCCAACCTAGACAGCATAGTAAGAAGCAGAGACATCACCTTGCCGACAAAGGTCCGTCTAATCAAAGCTATGGTTTTCCCAGTAGTAATGTATGGCTGTGAGAGCTGGACTATAAGGAAGGCTGAGCGCCGAAGAATTGATGCTTTCGAACTGTGGTGCTGGAGAAGACGCTTACGAGTCCCCTGGACTGCAAGGAGGTCAAATCAGTCCATCCTAAAGGAAATCAACCCTGAGTGCTCATTGGAAGGACAGATACTGAAGCTGAAGCTCCAATATTTTGGCCACCTAATGCGAAGAGAAAAGTCCCTGGAAAAGACCCTGATGCTGGGAAAGACTGAAGGCAAAAGGAGAAGGGGACGGCAGAGGATGAGATGGCTAGATAGCATCACCGATGCAATGAATATGAACTTGAGCACGCTCCGGGAGAGAGCGCAGGACAGGAAGGCCTGGCGTGCTATGGTCCATGGGGTCACGAAGAGTCGGACACGACTGAACGACTGAACAACAACAACAAAATTGACTGAGTAACTCTTGACACACGATGAAATATGAAAATTAGGAGCAACCCCCATTCAGGGCAGCATTAAAAACAAATACCCAGATGCTAGCATGTGACTTCCAGGGAAGAAGAGGTGAAATCTCTTTTGTCAGAGGTAAAAAACAGAACAGCCCCTTCATGCTCTAGGTGCTACTTGAGTTTGATATGGTTGATTCCTGCCTAGCAAAGAAGGAGTGGCTGGAGATAAGACGCTGTGTACACATTTGCTGCTAGCACTGTTTGAATGCAATATCTTATTTAGCAATGATCTACAGGCCTAGGGACTGGCTATGAGAAACAAGAATAGCAAGGCAGACAATTTTGTGCAAGTCCCTTTCAGACATTTCACTCTGCTTCTTGTATTGTCTCATGAATTTGGAGGGAGGAACAGTGGCCCCTTTGTGCCTATTTCTCCAAGAGCCTGCTGGAGCTTATCTTTCTGGTATGAGTGGCAAGAGAACCAGAGTGGAGTGGATAGGAGAGGTTTTATGGCTCTTCCACGTTGGAGGAGATGGGATGGAAGGGATGGGGGAAGTGATACACGCATCTGTATGAGTGTAGGGCAGGAAGCCTATGCTGGAGCAAAGTAAGGTGTTGAAGACAGGGGAGTGGGAATGAATGGGAGAGAGATGGGAACAAATGGAAAAGAGAATCAAATGAGAAAGAGTCCTGTTTTGTGTGTGTGTTTAACTTAATTTTAATTTGTGCATATAAGTATTTAAATGCCTTGTTGGCTGCTCAGAGCCTCTGGGATTGTATGGACTAAACCAATACCTTCAATTTCACAAAGCAATAAACAAATAATCTGCTTTTCGTCTATTAGTAAATATCTTCAATTCATCCTCCATTCTGTAACTTAGGTAGCCTACACCAGTAAGGTGAAACAATAATGGTGCAATCCTATGCATGTTTAGACAGAAAAAGTCCAGCTCCTAGCATGTCCCAGCTGTAGGACATTTTTCTGTCTAAGCATGCATAGGATTGCACCCTAACTAGTTTTATTTCTTGGTCTTTCTTCATACAGTTCTCCATTTGGCAACCATCTTGGAACCTCATTAAATGAACAGAATGGGAGCATGCTCAGTCCCAATTTTTCTAATGAAATACTTGCCTTTGGACCACCAGGCGGCAACAAAATAAACATATATTGCACATTCCACCACCTTTCTCCTATCAGAATAGGCTTTCTTTCTTTCTTTCTTTCTTTCTTTCTTTCTTTCCTTCTCTTAACCAAGCTGCATCTACTTGATAATTTCTTGTTTATAGTGATTTCTCATTTTGCTACATATTTTCCCTCCCAGGTGTGTGATAACCTTTGTCATTACATTCCTCACTTTTCCGTGCTTTTATTGCTTCTGTTTGTGGTGCTACTGTTATATGTCCTTTCCTATAACCTACACCAGAAAAGTTTCACCTAAAACTGAAAGAGGCTTCTATGTAGAACTCACTTCTGTCTTGACATAGGCTACTATTCAAAATGATTTAGATCTTATAAATGATTCCCCCACACACACACTCATTTTTTAAATTCTTCATCATTATGCATGCATACCTTAATATGATGCTGTTTTTCTCTTTTTAATATATACAAATCGTTTTTTAAAAGTAAAAACATACAGGAGCAATCTACCAAGGGATTTGTAGCCAAGATTTAGCTCCACGTCAGTTTCTAATTTTATAGTTGTCAGGTGTTAATGAAGCATTCTTGCATTTTGTAGAAGAAACTATTTTGCTGACTCACCCAAAGAAACCAAAGCAAGTCAAATCATCAAGTCCCCCTGAAAAACCTGAGCAGACCACACAGATAATCCCAATGACAATGCTTAAGCCCTGAAATTCCATCCCTTGGGAGGCTCCTCTCTTAGAGCTTTTCTATACAAAGCTGTTAATCCATTGTTAATCCGCAGTATTTACTTTTGGTTTTGTCACAGAATTGTGATCCAACCACTACATGAGCAGTGCTTCCTTTCCTGTTTTCTACTACATAAGCTCTTGATGGCACTGTTATATATCAGAAATAGCACAAATACACAAGAGGAAATCATGCTTTCTTTCACTTTCACAATTAAATGCTGCATCTTCCCTGCTCTAAAAAAACCTCCCCCAAAGTGCTGGTTAGACACAGAAGCAAAAATGAAGGGTCACATTGTCATTTAAAGAACCAGTAAACAATCATGAGTAGGGAATGACAAACAGATGATAAATGCCTCTTGTAGAAAAGCCCTTAGTCTCTTCATAGGAACAGAGGAAGGTGCCTTATGTTTGATTAGGACTTTGATCCATCCAGCTCAGTGTTGTTTACACTGACTGGCAACAACTCTCCAGGGTTACAGAAGCCTGGGTCCTCCTTCTCGTCCTTGGTATAACCTCTCAGTCCTAGTCGGTCATAAATTATAATAACCCATAAAAACCTCCACAGAATCGCCAGTTCTCTTTCCCATCTCTACTGGGAGACGCCAGGAATCGAAGCTGAAATCTTTTGTATGCAGAAGTGCTCTACCACCACTTCAGAAAGAATTGTTTCATTTGAATGTGCACTTGATCTCCACAGCTGATTATTATCATGCTGCTGTTTTAGTGTTTCAACTATTGCTTGTAACTGATGTTTATCCTTTGGATTGGTATTATTTTGTTATGTTCGTGAGCTGCTTTGAGAGCCCTGCACAGGGCACAAAGAGATGTATACATGTTTACATAAACAAGCAAACAAACCTACTTATTTCATGAAGCAGAATTCATTCGATAAGATCCATTAAAAGGGACAGGGTAGCCTGATTGAAGTGCCTGAAGGTGTGTGACACTTCGATGAGGACTTAGAAGATGTTTTTGAAGAGTGAAAGCTGTGGTTATACAGGAAGAGGAGCTGGCCGGGTGAGACAATAAGGAAGAAAGAACCCAGCACTGAGTCTTTTTCATTGTTCTTACTAAACATAAAAGTCGCGTTTTAGCTGCTGTTGCTTTTTCCCAGTATCATGTACAGTTTTCCCTGCCCAGCCCCCCAGTTGATTCTGAACGAGGAAAGCAGCTGAATAAAAATCTCTTTACTGTTATTAGGCCATTTTCACAAGGAATGGCTAGGTCCGTTCTGTGTTGAGTATCAAGCACATATTCATCCGAATAATTTCTGCTAACAATTATAAGAGCATAGGAACGCAGGAAGCCGCTTTATATGGAGTCAGACTGTTTGTCTATCTAGCCCAGCATTGTCAACGCTGACTGGCAATGGCTGTCCAGAGTTTCAGACTGGAGCTTTTCCAGCCCTACCTGGAAATGCCAGGGATCAAACTTGGGACCTTCTACATGCAAAGCATGTGCTCTAACACATATGGTATCTGCATGCACCATGCTACAGAAAACAATCTTTTGAAACATACCTATATGTGTGCAGGTGGAGGCAACAAGAATACAAAAAATGGCGCACTTGCTAAAGGCACATCAGAAGCCACCCTGAGTGTATAGTTTTGGAAAGGTGCATAATCTCACTGAAAGTATGTGCCCAAAGGATCAGTGCGATCTTTTGAGGGAAAATGCCTAACATCACTTCAAAGCTGGTCCTACACGTTTACTCAGATGTTACCAGTCGGGTTTACTTCCTAGTGCAGCATTCCTTGACCTGGTGCTCTCCAGATGTGTTGGACTACAACTTCCATCACTCCCAGCTGGTCCAACCTAGAGGGCACCAAGTCGAGGGAGTCTCTCCTAGTGTGTTTAGGATTGTGGCATTAGTTTCTCTTTCACAATCCTGTCATACAACTAGGGTGGGTAAAGTGTATTCAGAAAGTATACTTTCCCCTGCCTCTTACCCACATAGATGCATACATGTTTATAACTCACATTAGTGATTGTGAGTACAGAATTAAATGGAGAGTGGGGATTACTCCATTAGCTAAGGACCATGTGAATGTGGTATGCCCTCCCTCCTGACGTAGCTACGCTTTTTGTTCCTTCCCTCTGTAAATTTATCTTGATCCTATGATAAGGAAGGTGAATCCTGCCTCCAAATCGTGGAAAGTAATAAAGACAGTAAGGGTGCAAAAAGTATGCTGGGATTTGCAGGACTTTTTTCTAATGTAGCTTTTCTCATAGAAAAATAAACAAAAGGAGTAACTGTGGCAACTTACAAACTGTTTTGTATGTTTATGTGCGTGAGTGATATAGACTAACCCACAATAAATCTGTGAAGGGCACAATCCTATACATATTTAGACAGGGGGAAAAAATGCCTACAACTCCCAGGATGCCCCAGTCAGCACGGCTGGCTGGAGCATGCTGGGAGTTGTAGGACTTTTTCTGTTTAAACGTGCATGGGATTGCACCCTAAACGTTTCAGATGCCACACGAGTGCTTTCTGTTCTTAGTGTGTAACAGACCAGCAAGGCCACCCCTCAGAACTGTCTCCTCACAGACTTTCCTTCCCGTAATGGCGGCGCCCTTGCCGCCTTCAGCCCTTTCCCGGGGAGCCACGTGACCGTAGTTTCAGAGCCGTTGCATCAGCCGCGCTAACGCCCCGGCCTCACCGTGACGTTGTCACCTCGGCGAGTCGTGGACGACGTGAAGCTGTTGGACGGCGGCATTGCCCAATCGCAATCCGGCTCCTCGTCCCCACGCTGACGGCGTGGGCGGGCTGGGGGAAAACAAAAAAAATCATTCTACAGCAGGTTTGGGTGCGCGGCGAAAGCCTTGCTGCAGCTGCTGGTGGAAAAGCTGCGGAGAGACCGGTAATAGAGGCGAGGTGTGACTGTATTTGGGTAGAAGGGCGTTGGACGGATGGAGGGATGGAGGCTGGGTGTTCCCTCTGGATTTTAGCCTCCCATTGCAAGCTCAAGCCGGTTCCCAGCTCTTCTGGGGGCTGCCCATGGGCCGCAGCCGCAGGGGATCTTGGGAGTCTGGTTCATGGTGGTGGCTTGACATGTCAGCTGTGGGTGAGCCCCAGAGATCCTCCCCGCGCCGCATACCGGTGTGATCCATGGGTTGGGGCTAGAGGGGGTGTGTCTCTGAAGGCAGGACATGCTGGTGCTTCGACTCATGGTGGCATCAGGGTGCAGGTGGATATACACGTGTCAGTGACTGCTGGTGACCCATTTGTCCTAGTGTTGTGTAGTGGTGAAAAGCGTTGGGCTGGGCTGGCGTGTTCTAGTTCCCCACTCGGCCCCATGAAGCTCACTGGGTGACTGTGGGCCAGTCACTCACTCTCGGCCTAATCTACCTCACAAGGTTGTTGTGAGGATAACAAGAGGAGGAGGAGGAGGAGGAGAGTCATGTATGCCTCCTTGGAGGAAATGGCAGCATATAAATGTAACAAATAAGTAAATAAATGGCAAGACTTAACCATGGGGTTGCTTCTGTATTGCCCCCTGCCAAGCGGTCAGGAGAATCTCTCCACACTTTTACACCTGATCAGAAATCCAGAGAAGCAGTGGAGCTGTAAGATCTTTCTTGCCATGACAATATAGACCAATTTACCATGTGGCACCATGCAATACTGCAGTTAGGTTTTCCCATGTGGCAGATAATCATTTGTATTCATGCAATGAATTATGATTTTTTAGATTATTATTATTATTATTATTCTGGGGACTCATTTCTGGCTCACTGGGGTTAGGACAATTTGTTTTCCTTACGTAGGATCTTGTCTCCCCTTGCCTCCTTTATTTTCCTTATGGAATCCTCTACATTGCTACATCAGAGGTAGGGTAATAGTTCAGCCTAGGGAGATGCTGTTATACATCCATTGTCCTGGGTGGGTTTTGCTCATAGTTGCATCTGAGGTTTGCCTGGTGCCAACGCTGTCATCTTTTCAGCGCCAGATTAAGACTGTTCTCTACTCCCAGGCATTTGATGGCATCTTTATGTCAGTTGTTTCTGTCAGGTTTGTTCTCCTATTGTAAATGTTTTAGCTGTTTAAGTGGTTTAAATTTTGTATGTTAGAGATTTTGTATTATGTTTTTGTTATCTTGTATTATGATGTGTATTTTTTGTGAACTGCCCAGAAAGCTTCAGCTATTAGGTGGTATAGAAATTAAATAAATAAATGTGACTTCCTTGCAGGATTGTGGGGCTAGAAAATAATTCTTCATTTCTGCATTATGATTGACTAGTGACCCTGGATAGATTTCAGCATTTCCTGAAATGCATGCCTTGGCTTTCTTGTCTGAGATATCTGGAGCTATATTTGTTCTGTAGACACCTCGTCGGTGTTGCTGAAGATATAGCCTGAGGAGGCTGCTACCTTTGATTTCATCTTCCTGACTACAGCAGGTAGCAAGGATAAGATCTGTTTTCTCTGTTATTTCTGTAGCGATTCCCTTCCCTGAAAGCTGCTGTGTCCCTCTCTCATCTCACCCTCACTCTCCTGCACAAGAATCAGGTGGATGGTTGCAGTGTTGTGTGTTTGGCAAGAGGGGATAAAGAGCAACCAGGGATATCTAAGGAGAGAAGGCTGTCAAATTCTTGCTGCTACTGCAGAGCCATTTCTGCAGTTGGTGTTCTTTAAGCCAGCATGTACTGTCCCTTGTTAGTTTTTGTGAAGAAAGCACTGTGTGTACAATGTGTTTATGTACATTTGTGTGTGTGTCCCCCATATTGTTAAACAAATGGGTAAAGTGTATGTGTTGCGTTGTCATGTTATAACACGAGCAATTATCATTAGTTACTGGAACGATTCTGTACAGAGAAATTATCATTACTAACTGGAATGATTCGGTGCACAGATAACCCTCCCTGACTCCTAAAATGATAGAGCTTCTGAAAAAACATTGGTAATTCTGTTAGGGCGCAATCCTATGCATGTTAAGACAGAAAGAGTCCTACAACTCCCAGCATTCCCCAGAGAGTCATGCTGGCTGGGGAATGCTGGGAGTTGTAGGATTTTTTTCTGTCTAAACTTACATAGGATTGTGCCCTTAAGGAATTTCAGAAGTGTGGAGCGGATAATCAAGGATATATCTCTGTGGGTTCTTCACATGTGGACTTCATTCACAAATAGCATAGTTTAGAGGAAGAGTGTGCAAATTGGGATGTACCAGTAGACTGATAGATTATGGGTAGTATATTTATGGTATTGTGATTTTTAAAGTGTTATAAACCCCTAGATAGCAAGAGTTTCTGACTCCCAGTTTTTTTTAACAATAGCAACAACTAAAAGGACTTCCCCTCACCTTAAATTAACGTGTTAGAATTCCTGATCTGTAGTAACACACTTGCAGATTTATACTTGTACATGCAAGTCATCTCAATGTACGGCACATTGGGTGCAGTAGCAAACACACCACTCTGAGCCGCCATTTTGCACTTGACTCCCATTGGTGGATCTTGGGGTTCTAGTAAAACAAAGTAGATCCCACAAGCCTGAATTCTGCCCTCACCTGGTTTAGAGGGTGGGGTGTTGTTGTTGTTACTTTGGAGATCATAGTGGGAAACCCCTCACTCCTCAAGCTGTCTGGAGACTGGTGGTCCTTATAATTTGAATTACGCAAGGATTGCGACCTCTTAGCAGATGCAGTTGGAGTAAATGCTTGTGGCACCTGCCGCAACCTGAAGTTCCAGTTCCCAGGTACTGCAGCCTGTCCGTATATATAATTTTCAGTGTTTCCTTCAAGTCTTGTGCTTTCTCTTTCCCCTCTTTCTCACCAGAGCTGAGTGGCAGTCCCAAGATGGAGACGATGTTAACAGCCAGCGATATCCGCCAACGGTTCATCAACTTCTTTGTGGAGAACCGGCATACCTATGTGCACTCTTCCGCCACCATCCCCCTGGATGACCCAACCCTACTCTTTGCCAACGCTGGGATGAATCAGGTCAGGCATGATAGACATCTATAAAATTATGAGTGGCATGGAGAGGGTGGATAGAATTTCTCCCATCAGTCTAGAACTCTGGGTCAACCAGTGCCCTTGATCAGCTGTAGGTTTAGAACAGACAAAAGGAAGTACTATTTCACATACTGCATGGTTAACTCTTGGAATTCAGTGCTACAGGGTGTGGCAGTGATGGACAGCAGGGCAGCCTGATCTTACGTTTCACATCTTTCTCTCTCTCTCAGTTCAAACCCATCTTCCTGAACACAATTGACCCCTCTCACCCCATGGCAAAGCTGACACGGGCTGCCAACACTCAGAAGTGCATTCGGGCAGGCGGGAAGCACAATGACCTGGACGACGTTGGCAAGGATGTCTACCATCACACTTTCTTCGAGATGCTGGGCTCGTGGTCTTTTGGAGATTATTTCAAGGTATGGTGGGGATGTAGCAGGCAGCCTTTGGCAGGTAGCTAGCTGGTTCATGTTTGATCAATCCAAATGGCATAGGCAGCCTGATCTCATTTTTAAAATCAAAGAAATTCCAATCTACTGCCATGCTAAAATTGTTAGATTGTTGTGGTCATAAAGTTTTGATTCTTGCAGAATTTGGAATAGTTTGGTTTAAAAAGTTTAATAGTAGAGGAAAAAGTCTGAGGTGGGGCATTAATTAATCACCTCTGCTAGTGATGTCTGCTGCATAATCTAAATGATGAGCTAGTTTTTAAGGGCACAGTCCTATGCATGGTTAGACAGAGAGAGTAAAATCCAATGTGAGCCTTACTTAGAGTAGACCCAGTTATATAAATGGGGCTTAAGTTAATCATGACTAACCTAAGTCCCATTTATATCGATAAGTCTGCTCTAAGTAGGACTTACATTAGATTTTACCCCCAAAGTCCTATAGCATAACTGATTGGGGAATGCTGGGATTTATAGAACTTTTTTTCTGTCTAAACATGCATAGGATTGCACCATAAAGCTCCTTTGGAAAGCTAGTAGGTTATTTTATGTATCAAAACCTTCATGGACCTGTATTCTCCCCCCCCCCCCCCCAGGAACTGGCTTGCAAATTTGCCCTGGACCTGCTCACCAAAGAGTTCGGCATCCCCCTGGAGAGGCTGTACGTCACGTACTTTGGGGGTAACGAGGCAGCGGGTCTGCAGCCAGACTTAGATTGTAAACAGATCTGGCTGGATCTAGGGTGAGTTGGGGCTGTTTGGGAAATTCCAGGGACAGAGGGAACTACATTTGCATCTTGGAGACCAAGAACCTCCCTCCCCTGCTCTTCCCCCATGAAATATTGTACAGCAAGGGCAGAGGCTATCAGGATGTCTCCCCATGTTTTTCCTGTTGACTTCCACAGAAAACTAAGGAAGGCAAAGAAAATGCAAGGAAGCATCAACAGAATCACAAGAGCTTCTTTATAAAGCCCCTTCTGTTATTTCCAAACTTTGCTATGATGTAAATTGCTTCTTTGTTCCATGCAATGGGAGGGTTCACATGTAACGCTAAACCCGGGAGACCAGAAGGAAGAATAAACAAGGATTCAGTTTCACTTAAGCGGATTCCTGGTTTGTCTTACATGCGAACAAGGAATCGTGGGTTAAAATAAACTAGTCAGTAGCTAAACAAGCCAGCTACAAACCCTGGCTTGTTTTTCTGCCTTGTTCAACTAGAGTTTATTTTAAAGAACAATTCCTGGCAGTTTTGGGCATGGCAGTGTTTGAAGAAAGTAGAAGAGACTTTATAAACTGGTTCCTGTGGTTCTGTTTATGCCTCTGCTTTTTTTTTTTTTTTGAGCCAGGAAACTCCTACAGCTAAAGCGTAACTTAATTCTGGTTTATTCCTCTTCCTGGCCTTGCAAGTGGAGGGGGCGGGGGGAGCATGCAAGCCTGGAGTTTTGTGTGGGCTCCTTTGTGCTCAGTGCTAAGTTATGGCTTAATGTTATGTGTGGATATTTTGGCCCAGTTTGCACAACACGGCCACCTCATCGTGAGTTATTTAACCCATGATGACCTGCAGCATGTGCTACAGCTGTTTTGATTGAGCACCTGCCATTTCGGCTGATTGGGGGGTTGTGCTGTGTCATCTGAATCTAGTCGTTGTAGGTTATTTGAGGATTAAACTACCCTCACTTAGGGTGCAGTCCTACGAGGATAGGCGGCCACCTCCAAACTCAGAGGTGACCACCTATCCAATGCAGGGCAGGAGAAGCACGGAGGGGATCATTCCCTCCACACCTCTCCTGCCGCTGGAAGGCAGAGCAGGGGAGGAGGCTGCTGGATGACACATAGGATGTGTCGTACTGGCATTTCTGCCTTCCCCGCCCCAGAACACCCCCTGGAACGCCCTGTTGCGGCCTCTCTACACTCCTCTTCTGAGCAGGGAGCATGGGGCCGTGGAATGGGGGAAGGTCGGTTCCCGGAAAACTAGATATCCTATGGCTGTCTAGCCACTGACTAGTAGCCATAGGATTGCTCCTCCTACCCATGACTTGCAGTATGCCTGGGCTTGGATGACATGACACAAGCCCAGATCAACACGATCAGGGGTTGTACAATCCAAATGGCAGCTGCACACACCATAGCTCATCGTGGGTTAAAGACACCATAATGGACCAGCTGTGTTGTGCAAACCGGCCCATTGCCTTCCATTTGTTAATGTGATGAAAATGCTCCTTGTTTAAAACAGGGAATCAACTGGATGGGACCCAGAGGTCAAGTGGCTTTGGCATATTTTAGGCCATTATTGGCTTCTTTTAAACCAATTCAAGGAACCTGTGACTTGTAGACTCTTTCTTGTGCTGCCCTGTCACTCATCAGCCATTTCCTTCTTCGCAGTCTGGCAGAGAGTAGGATTCTTCCGGGCAGCATGAAGGATAACTTCTGGGAAATGGGAGATACGGGGCCATGTGGACCTTGCAGCGAGATGCACTATGACCGGATTGGAGACCGGGACGCGTCGCACCTTGTCAATCAAGATGATCCCAACGTGCTGGAGATCTGGAACTTGGTGTTCATACAATTCAACAGGTGGGGCAAACACTGCTTTCCTTTCCCTTGATGCCTTCTGTGTATGTGTGTGTTCTCCTGTCTGCTTTGCAGTCAGGGTAAAGATAATGCAAAATTCTAGTCTCTTCCCTCCACTGTCCCCATCTTCAGTATCTAGTGGGGAAGCTTTCCTGAGATCTAGATGTTGAAGATAGTAGGCTGGATTGTGATAATTTAAAGTATCCCACCCCCCACCCCCGTTCAGCCACTTGCCAGAGCAGCTTACATACAATCAATATGCACCTGCCGGCTTGCAATTTAAAAGATGCAGCACAAAATAGGGAGGGAAGGGGAAAAATGCAGAATTCAGACAAAATTCTTAAAGCTAAATAGTAGTTCTTCTAATGACCAGCTGTTGCCAGGTGACATTGAAAGGATCCCAGTGGAGCAACAACTGTAATATGTTGGGGCATTTTTAGTTGTCCCTGCTTCTGTTAAAGCAATTTGAATGTCCGGTTCCTTTATTTTTAGTCTCATTGACCTGCCTAGGATCATATTTCAGCCCTTCCAGCTTGTCTCTGTTTTCTCTTGGAATGGAATGAACCACATTTCCTGACCCAGGGAGGCTCACTGTGACAAACGTTGAGGACAACTTGCCCTAGAACTGTTGCTTCTCAGAAGAGATTTTGCTTGGTTAGCGGGCAGGTTATTCCTCCTGGATTTCCCCTATATTGGCTTTAATTTGCATGTGGATTTTTTAGCACACTGACTTTATAAGTCTAGTGTTTGTTTGTTTTTAAGTTGCATTTGGGAATGAGGAAGAAGTGAGTCTCTCTGTTTGCATTTCCTTCGTTTATAATGGTGTATTTCTCTTTCCTGTACCAGAGAGGCTGATGGGACCCTGAAACCTCTCCCCAAGAAGAGCATTGACACAGGCATGGGCCTAGAGAGGCTGGTGTCTGTGCTACAGAACAAGATGTCCAACTATGATACAGATCTCTTTGTGCCTTACTTTGAGGCTATCCAGAAGGTACCAGTCCAGTTGCTCGGTGTGGGTTAATATTTCAAACATGTGGATTGGGTGGATTGCTCGGTGTGGGTTAATATTTCAAACATGTGGATTGTCTCTGGATGGTATTTAGTTAGTTACAGCATTTTTACCCCACTCTTCAGCCAAAAAAGGCTCCCAGAACAGCTTACAAAGATTAATAAAGAGGAAGTCCCTGCTCTCAACCTTCCAGTCTGAAAGACATGACACAAAAGGAAAAGGGATTGGGAGGGAGAAGGAAAAAAGCAAAACTCCAGCACAGTTCCTAGTTTGAAAGTTCGTATATGTGTTCTTTCAGGCAGGGAAGAGCGAAACAAGCTCCCTGCAGCTGCTACTTCTCTGGCCAATGTATGAGTCTAGGTTGTTTTTCCCCTTGGTGCAGTGTTTATCCTTGGAGGCCAGATAAACTGAGTGGTGACCAGAGACTCTATGGTGGTGCTGCCCTGATTGTGAAATGCTCCCGAGAAATATTCATTTGTCCGCCTACTGTCTGTAATATGGACATTTTAAACTGCTTTTATTTGCTTGGGCCTTTGTTGATCTAGGATGAGAATTGTTGTTTTTGCTCTTGTCATTTTTTTTGTATTTTTGTATCTGTTCTTAATACATTTTTATTGTAGGACATCCTTATTGTTTGTAAGCTTTCTTGGGGGCCTGTTGGCAGAAAGGCAGTGTGTATGTATATGTATATATATATATATATCAAGAGTGGGCAACTGCGGGAGGTCTGGGGACCATTTTTGCCCCCCTGGACTCCCCGGCAGTACAGTCCCCCCCCAAAATGAACTTAAAGAATTTTAAACTAAAAAAATGGCATCTAGAGCATACAGAGCACCAAAAAGGTCAAATCTAGCTTGTTTGCAAGCTAGGTTTGACCCTTTTAGGGCTCCATAGCAGGCATTATGAAATCATGATCAGGACAGCAGCTCCATTCCTGACCTTCTCATGTTGATGGGGAAAGTCTGAAGAGGAACTGCAGTTGCACTTGACCGAACACAGTTACAGTGCTCTGTGCAATTGGGTTACAGTTTCCAACGCCTCAGTAGAGCTTGACTTCATTTCTCATTTCCAGAGCTGCTACTAAGGCTAATGCCAAGTGGGAAATGGGGGGTGACTGTACTATTGAGGGCCAGTAGGCCAGAGGACCTCAACAAAACATCATAATGTCTGTAATCTCCTGCACTGTTACCTGCTCTCGTTCATTAAGCTTTTCGCTTCTCTTCATCTCTTCTCCACCACCTTATTCCTTCTTCATTGTAGGGCACTGGCTGCAGGCCATACACGGGGCAAGTTGGCGAGGAAGATGCAGACGGCATAGACATGGCATACCGTGTCCTGGCTGACCATGCCCGAACCATCACTGTGGCCCTTTCGGATGGCGGAAGGCCCGATAATACAGGCAGGGGGTGAGGGTGCACGCGATTCTGCTGTTCAGTTTGGGACATGTGGTGAAGAGCTGGGTGAAAAAGGATGGAAACTCATTAGTGATTAATCCCCAAATGAATTTGCCCACCTACTGAGACCTTTATTGCAGGCCCCCCTGTGCGTCCCAATGTCCCTAGAAATACACCTAGTTGGGAGCAAGGAGAGGGCATTTTCAGTGGCTGCGCCTAGGGTTGGAACTCCTTCCTGAGGGTGTGAGATTAGCCTCCCACTCTAATGACTGCCCATGTAATAGTCAAAACATTTTTTTAGGAAGGCTTTGGGTGATAAATGGTTGCTTTTTTGAAGTGGCATGGTCAAATTTATTTATTTTGCTGAATGTTTTTACTTCGCTCTTTTATTATTTATTTACTTATTTCATTTCTATACCAACCAATAGCTGAGGCTCTCTAGGACAATTCAGCGTGTTTTAGCATGTTTATAATTGCTTTATAGTATTTATTGTGGTCTCAAGTTCATTTAGAAATTATTAAATCATTGTCTTAACCTGCATTGTTAGCTACCTTTGGCTCACTGAGGAAAGTCAGGACATAAATAGGGTTGAAAGGCCTGATAGTGGAAATCTGCATACTGCACAGTGCCCATTTTCTAGAATGAAGTCACACAGATTGCTGTTTCAGAGTCCTCCTCTTGAGGTAACAACTCCTGCCCGCATGAGCTAAGAATTCCAGGTATGTCACCTACACATCCTTGTGAAACAAAGATGTGTTGTGAGCCCTTGACCTTTTCAGCATTGACTGAATCGCAGGTTAAAGTGAGTTCAGAGGTTGTTATCCCAGGAGAACTGACAGTGTTAATGGTCCCTTAATTGTGCAGCAAGAGAGTAGGGGCACGGCCAATGAATCTTGGCTCCGATTCCAATGTGTTTTGTGTTAATAAGACTAATCCCTGCCTTCCATTCCCCTTTCATAGGTATGTTCTGAGGCGCATCCTTCGACGTGCTGTGCGGTATGCTCATGAGAAACTCAGTGCTCCCAAAGGGTTCTTCGCCACACTGGTTGACGTGGTGGTACAATCGCTGGTAAAAAAAACATTTTAAAAAATGTCTCTCACCATTGCTCTTGCGGCTTTCGCATTGCATGGGGTGCTGAGGGAGACAGAGATGTTGATTTGGTCTAACGGCTTCCATTCCCCCCAGGGTGGTGCCTTCCCTGAACTGAAGAAAGACCCAGAGATGGTAAAAGACGTTATCAATGACGAGGAGGTTCAGTTCTTGAAGACACTCAATAGAGGGCGCCGCATCCTCGACAGAAAGATTCAGAGCTTGGGGGATGGCAAAATTATTCCAGGTACGAAAGAAACCGCCATCATGTGCAGCCCTTGCATATGAATAGCTCCGGTTGACTCAAGGAAGTGAGCCAAGCCACATGCCTCTTGGGAAAGCAGTGCCCCATTCCCAAGGTCACTAACCATTGTGATCGGGTGGGGCTGGAAGGGAATCTTCTTTCCTGACTCCACATGGTGTGATCAGTTTTTCCTTAAATTGAAGTGTCTATTTATGGGAGCAGAAGGTACAGGATTGATGCACTTGGGGTTGGTGGGTGGAGAAGTCCAGCTTCCAATGTATGCCTGGCCCAGACAACAAGAGGGCAGACCTTATTTTCACACTCATGTACACTCCACAACACACATTTTGCTATAATCCCTTTTTCTTCATCTCTGATGATGTAATAAGCAGCCATCTCTGTGAACCATCTTGGCTCCTCTGAGCATGCAAACCGAAAAGGAGGAAAGGACACCAGTGCTGAGTGATAACATAATGTTTTGGAGTGAAGACTCCTCCTTCAGGAGCTTGCAAGGAAAATGCAGACATTCCAAAAACAGGAATCTTACTTCCTCTCTAAAAGCTTTAAAAATCAATTTAAGAAAACCAAAGGAGCAAAGCATTCTTTCTCTCTACACTTGAAAAGAATTGGTGCAATGATTCCATAGTTCTACTTATCTGCTCGCCACAGGCGAATACCCCTTGCCCTCTGAGGAGAGAGATTCCCAGGAGCCTCTGACAGGCTCTCACTTGGGTGCAGTTTGGAGAAGAAAAGAAACAGCAGACGTTTCTCTCATTGTTTCTGTTCTTAGCGAAGCCTTGGGCACAAGTGATGGAAGACCTTGCCTCTTCCTCCAGCCCTCTGTGCTTGATAACCCTGGGCTTAAGGGAAAGACCAGGTTTTCTTTCACTTGTGTCGTGTTTTGGAGAGAGAGCAGGTATTTCACCCACAGTTTTTTTCCTCCTCCAAATTCCTCACAAGTAAAACAAGACACTTCCTTACTCTGGAGCCTTCCATCCTCACTAGAAGGCTCGAGGAATTGGTGCCAGGAGAAAGAAAGGCTTGGCTAGCAAGTCAAGGTGGTATTTGTGAACCCTGCAGTAATCCGACAAGGGAGAAGTTGGACTGATTGGGTGCTACACCAACGGTTTGATGGTTGGCTCCTCCTTTCTCATCCCCCTCCCCAGGAGACACTGCCTGGCTGCTGTATGACACCTACGGTTTTCCTGTGGATCTCACTGGCCTCATTGCAGAAGAGAAGGGCCTGAAAGTTGATATGGAGGGCTTTGAGGAGGAAAGGAAGACCGCCCAGGTAGGGCTTGGCCATTACCAGCTTAGGGCACAATCCTGTATACATTGAGACAGAAAAAGGTCCTACAACTCCCAGCATTTCCTAGCAAGCATGACTCTCTGGGGAATGCTGGGAGTTGTAGGATTGTTTTTCTGCCTAAACATGCATAGGATTATGCCTTTAGAGGATAACGTGAGGCTCACCAGGGCATATCAAAAGAGTAATATATCCTCAGGTTTGAATGTCTTGGCCCATCTATATTATAAAGGGGTCTGTAGATATATATCTATACATCTATATCTGTATAGATATATATCTCTATATAGAAATTGTAAAGAGCTTTGGCTATGGGGAGGTATAGAACTATAATATATAAATGAATGTATATCCCAAGGATTGTATTTTTTTAAAAAAAACAACAACAACAAAATAGTAAAATGCAAGTCAGGTGGGGAACTGTGTTCCCTCCAGGTGTTGATGAACTAGTACTTGCATCATCCCTCACTGTTGTCCAAGCCGTCTGGGGCTGATGGTAATTGGAGTCCAACAACATCTGGAGGATCCCAGCCCTGGTGTAAGTGATAAATGTATACAGATTATAAATAGTCAGCTGCACAATCAAAGTCAGGTTCCCCAAGGTACATTGGTGGTTTTTGTTGAATAATCAACCCTTTTGTTTATTAGCCCTTCAAAATATGACATTCCTACGCTAGATTTTACATTCTTCTACCACAGCTTCTATTGGCCATTAGCTTCTATTTTATACAGTATTTTATTGTGGTTTTATACTGTCTTGTTTGTTTATTGCCTAGAAATGTCTATAATGTAAGTTATTTATAAATATTGGTAAATATAATTAGTCCACATTACATAGGGCAGGAGGATTAGTTGTACATGGCTCGCATTTTCAAAGGCATGGAGTTGGGTAGGGAATGGGACACAGCTCAGTGGTAAAGCCACGTACGTGCCTGTCATGCCGAAGGCCCCGGGTTCAGTCGTCAGCATCTCCAGGCAGGAAGTTCTTAATTAGCAAGGCTGAGCGAGATCTCTGCCTGAGACCTTGGAGAGCCACTGCCCATCAACGTAGGCGGTACTGGGCTTGATGGGCCAAATGTTCTGACTCAGTCCAAGGTAGCTTTGTATGTTCATATAACATATGAACTAGGGCACTTGAGAGGCCTCTCAGGTGCTCTGGTTAATATTTCTGGGAACACCCAATGCTGCAGCATTGCCAAAGCTTAGCACAGCTTTCCCCAACCTGGTGCCCTCCAGATGTTTTAGAGTACAACACCCATCACTCCCCACACCATTAGTGATGTGGCTGGAGCTGATGGGAGCAGGAATCCAATACATCTGGGTTTTCTTCCCCAACCTGGTGAAGGCTGGCTTACCAGGTGTTAAATGTATCAGTCTGGACGGAAGACAGCCAAGAGCCCCATGAACAGGGCAGGGTGTACACATACTTGGATTAAAAAATCTGCGCTACCTGTGGAGAGGGCACGAGGAAAAAGCCGAGCAAAATGCAGTTCGTGCCAACATTTTGCTGGAGTGTACCTAAGTAGGAAAAAACCACCTTGAATTTCATTTGAGCAAGGATGCATTCGTGATGAGCCAGTTCAGACAGGGAAAGTCTTTGTGTAGACAAGACCCAGTTCCCCAAGCTTCTATGGCAAGGAGTTGGGCTTCAGGCTCTGTCTGGGGGCTGCAGACAAACATGCTTCCCCTAAGCAGGGCAGTGAAAATCTTCAATGCTTACAGAAAGAGCTGTGTAAGCACTGGCTATTGACTGTTCTGCATCCCTTCTTCTGTAGTTCCCTCTTCAAAACTCCCTTCAGTTTAAAAATGTCATTGGATCCAGCCCTTCTGGCCTTCGTCTCTTGGCTACGTGGTGGAAAGCTAGGATGGGTCTTCTGAGCACCTGCTGTGTGCCCAAGCTTAGCTTCATTAGTCAGGCTGCTCTGGCTTCTCCTGTTCTGTTTCCCACCAGCTGGTGAACATGGCTAGGCTGTTGCTGGTGTGTGGAGGGCTTCTTTGGCTGCCTCTCACCCTTGTGGTTGTTACATTCCCAGCTAAAGTCCCAGGGCAAGGGAGGCGGTGATGAAGATTTCATCATGCTGGACATCTATGCTATCGAAGAGCTCCGGTCCAGGGGATTGGAGGCCACAGACGACTCCCTCAAGTACAGCTACTCGTCGGACCCCAGTGGCACCTATGGTAGGTTCCAACTCTTCTCTGTAATGCAGCATATTCTCTCTCACTGCGTTGGTGTGACATCTGCCTTGCAGCACAGCTTCAAAGTGCCCAAGTTAGTATTTTTTTTTTTTTAAGCCTTGGTTTCCCTAAAGCCTGAACATCCAATGGATCACCGAGGGTTGCAAACCAATAGCTGGATTTGGAGAATCTATATTTGATTTCTTTTATAAGTACATTCAGGTTAGGAGACTTGGCTTTAGGATTTTCCTCCTAGATTTAATTTTGCCTCTATTTAAGGCAGGGGTGCACAACCTCTTTCAGTTCGAGGGCCGCATTCCATGTGGGAGCTGCCTTCCAGGGGTGAGCAGGGCCAAAAAAGGCCAGTATATTTTAGCTTCAAGCGCTTACTGCCGGTAATTAGCCCTTAGGAGAGGCATTTCAACATTTCAGAATGGGGGGGGGGGGGGAGACTACAAAAGCCAGGAAACCACCAAACGATGAATTGGTGGTTGGAGGGGAAAGGGGTCGGGGTGGGGAATGGGGTCATGCCCCTCTGGGGAGGGCCAGATAGAGCCTCTGCACCTGATGTAAGGGAAAGGGCCGTAGCTCAGTGGCGGAGCACGTGCTTTGCGTTCTGAAGGCCCCGGGTGCTATCCGTGGCCCTCAAGGCTGGGAAGGGCTCCTGTCTGAGACCCTGGAGAGCCGCTGCCAGTCAGGACAGACAGTACTGAGAGGGATGGATCAGTGGTCGGACTCAGTATGAGGCAACTTCCTACATCCCCTAAAATAAAGTGTTTTATTTATTTATTATTTATTTATTTATTACATTTATATCTTGCCCTTTTTCCTCCACACGGAACCCAACATAATCCTCCTCCTCTCCAATTTATCCTCACAACAACAGCCCTGTGAGGTGGGTTGGGCTGAGAGTCTGTGACTGGCCCAGAGTCGCCCAGTGAGCTTCATGGCCGAGTGGGGACTAGAACCCGGATCTCCCGACTCCCAGTCCGTCACTCTCGCCGCTACACCACACTGGCTCTCACCACACTGGTTTTAAGACTGTAGTGGGCAAAAAGTGATATTTTTGAAGTGACCCTTAGTCAACATTTCATCCATCCTTTCTCACTGAGGATCTTTAAAGCGGCTGGGAGTTCTCTGGCACTTTGAGCAAAAGCCACATCTTCTGTTCCTGAACATCCATATTTTACTAGCGTAACCCTCACCGCTCTCCTGTTTTGCTCTCCTTGCCGCCTAGCACAGCAAAGAGGCGTTTGTGTCCCTAACGCCACCTGTCTTTTCCAATGTGCAGAGTTTGACAGTCCCGTCGCCACAGTGAAAGCCCTCCGCCGGGAGAAGACATTTGTGGGGGAAGTTTCTACAGGCCAAGAGTGTGGGGTCGTACTGGACCAGACCTGCTTCTATGCTGAGCAGGGAGGACAGATCTGTGATGAAGGCTACCTCGTTAAGGAGGATGAAGGCAGTGAGGATGTAAGTTGGGCTAAAAGACTGCCCGGTAACCTTGGTGCTTGGAATCGCTTGGGTGGGAGGGCTTCACTTTGCTGTTGGTGACTGCAACATAACTGCCTGCTTTTGTCCCAGGAATAATGTAACAGATTTTGGAATTTTGCACTCCCCCAACTTTTCAGGATCTGTCTCTCTTAACAACCTACCTGATCTTTCAGTTGCACATCAGAGGCTTTCCTCCAGTTGCCCCCACCTTCAGAGATTAGGTGGGTGGCAGGCAGGGACATGGCCTCCTCCATGGTGGCACCCCATCACAGACGAATATGTGAGGTGCCAACATTATCATCATTTAGATGCCAAGTCAAGAGTGTCTTAGGGTGCAATCCAATGCATGTTTAGACAGAAAAAAGTCCTACAACTGACTGTTGTAGGACTTTTTTTCTTTCTAAACAAGCATAGTATTGCACCCTAATTCATTGGGGCCCCTTAATGGTTAAGGTGCATCTTCTGCTGTTTTACCATTTTTATCGATTCACTGCTGTTTCATTGTCTTGCTGATTGCTGCTCTTGCTTCTGTTTTTTGCCTGTGTCTTGTTTTGTTTTGCTCTTTATGTTTTTATACTTTATGGTGATTTTTTTTAACTCTGTTTAATACGGATTTCATTGCTGTTTTTACATTTGTAAGTTGCTTTGTAGTGGGAAAGTGGCATAGTGATAAATATTTACAACAAAACACGTAAACCTTTGCTGTTGATTGGGTGACTGATTGAAAGAGCCGCACCGTCTGACGCTATTTTTGCTCTTGCCAGCGGTCAGTTATTGTCTGCTTTCAATTTCTGCAGAAGACAGAGTTTACTGTGAAAAATGTGCAGGTGCGTGGAGGTTATATACTCCATGTGGGCACGGTCTATGGGAGCCTGAAGGTGGGAGACACTGTCCGGCTGTACGTTGACGAGGTGAGTGACTCATGAAGGAGGGGAAGGAGCTCTGTTCTGTGTTCATTATCAAGATGTTTGAGCTAGAATCCCATCCTGTCACTTATTCATTCCATTGCATTTTCATACTGCCCTTCCTTGAAAGAACTCAAAAGGGTGTACCTGTTTCTCTCCCCCATTTTACCCTTACAACAGCCCTGTGAGGTAGGTCAGGCTGAGAGAGTGGCTAGCCAAACATTATTTGGTGAGCTTCGTGGCTGAATGGGATTTAAACTTGGGTCTCCCTGGGTCTGATCTGACTCTCTAATCCACCTTTCCCCAAATTGATGGCTTCCAGATGTTTTGGACTGCAATTCCCATTATTCCTGGCCTTTGGCCGTGGTGGACAGAGCTAACAGGAGTTGTAGGGTAAACATCTGGAGGGCACCAGGTTGGGGAGGCTGCTGTAACCACTCTACTACACTCCCTTACAGTTCAAACGTGGAAGAATCTTTGGTTAGGCCAAGATGACTGACTTCTGTACCCTGAGGGGCTGCTCTGGTCTTCAGACAGTAGCTTGCAGGCCGGAAATGAATTCTCACCCAACCCCACTCCCAGGTGACCAGACTTTAATCTGCTTCAGAGGCCCTTCGTTGATTGTCTCTGACAGCTGAGGGGAGGTGGGTGGTGACTGGGGGGAAAGGCATTCAAAGTGGTGACGCCTTGACCCTAGAATACTCTCGCCAGGGCTGCTTGCCTGCCACCCAGTTTGATGAGTTTCTGGCGGCAGGCTAAGATGTTCTTTGTTAGCCTAGGCCTGAATAAATTTAGTAAACATTTTACTCTTCCTCGATTGGGGGGGGGGGTGTTAATTACTGTTCCACTTGTGTTTGGTTTTTAAAAAGTTGGAATCTGTTTTATTGTTTCTTAATACATTTTTTGCCAGTCATCTTAATTTTTTCCCCCTAGAGGTGGAATGTAATTTTGGTTAAATACAATAAGATGGTGCTACCCAGAAATGAGGCTTCATCATTGCAGAGCATGTGCGCTCAGGCATGCAGGCTTGACACGTTACAATATGAAGCCCAAAGAAAGACGATGTAGGTTTGAACCCTGGATAATCTTTGTACTGGTTCATGCTTGAATTTTCATCCTTGAGTGGGTCATCGCAGACCTAACCCTATAAATACAACTTACCTATCAGTGCACATCAACTCCTATGCGGTGCTTTTGAATGGAATCAGCTTCCAGTCGTAAATAATCAAGGGCAGAGAACTCCATTAATGTACATCATTCTGTACACTAGCCCTTGATCTCTCTCTCTCTCTCTCTCAGCAGTGAGCAGGGGGTTGGACTCGATGGCCTTATAGGCCCCTTCCAACCATACTAGTCTGTGAGTCTATGATTCTCAAAACATTCCATTCATTTCATTGGTTTATTTCATTTCTATACTGCCCAATAGCCAAAGCTCTCTGGGCAGTTCACAAAAACCCAACGTACAACATAATTAAAACATAACATAAAATCTTCAACATATTAAAAATTTAAAACAATTTAAAACAGCTAAAAACAATTAACAACACAGTACCATTGCTGATGAAACAACTGACGTTAAAAGCCCCATCCTATGCCGTCAAATGCCTAGGAGGAGAGGAAAGTCTTAACCTGGCGCCAAAAAGATGACGATGTTTGTGCCAGGTAGGCCTCAGTGGGGAAAGCATTCCACAATTGGGAGCCACCACCAAGAAGGCCCTCTCCCTTGTTTCCATCCTCTGAACCTCCCTTGGAGGAGGACCTCAGATGTTGATAGAAAGCCACTTTTCCCCATATGACTGTAACAGGAGGCAATTTTGGGCAAGTCACAACTTGATTAAAATGGGCTGCCAGTGCCTAGGTAATACTGCTTTGTGGGCTAGACCTGGCCCACAGGCTACCAGTCAACAGCCTTGCTTTAGGCCACTGCAGGAGGACACATCCTTATTTATTTTATATTTAGAGCTGCCTCTTAACCTAAAGTTCTCGGGGCTGCTCACAATAAGCATGTTGCCCCCACTCACCCCAGTTCAACATCTGTCTCTGCTTTGCAGCCGAGGCGAAGGCCCATCATGAGCAACCACACAGCCACCCACATCCTCAACTTTGCGTTGCGTGCTGTGCTGGGGGAGGCCGACCAGCGGGGCTCCTTGGTTGCTCCAGACCGGCTGCGCTTTGACTTCACTGCCAAGGGAGCCATGTCGACTCTGGAAATCAAGAAGGCAGAAGAGATCGCTAATCAAATGATTCAGGAAGCCAAGGTACTGTTTTCACTGCTGTGTGAAGGCTGGTGTGCGAGTCCACGTGGTGCTCAGCAGCTTTCCTGCATGCTGGTTGTGTGAAGCCAGCCTTGCATTTTAACTAGGGATGTACGAAAGTCACTTACCTTTTACGAAATTTGATTCGCGGTGGGGGGGAGGCGCCCCGTCCCTCCCCCCCAAATTCTGGCCGGGGAGGGGAGGCGCCCTGTCCCTCCCCCCCAAATTCTGGCCGGGGTGGGGAGGCGCCCCGTCCCTCCTACCGCAAATCCTGGCTGGCCGGGTCTGCAAATGGCGGCGGCTGTAGCCGCCGCCGTTTGCGTCCCTGCAGTCAGCCGTGATAGGCTACGTAAATGTTTACGTAGCCTATCACGGCTGATTTAAAAGAGAAAAAACGCGCGTACGCAAATGGCGGCGCCCATGGGCACCGCCATTTGCGTTCCTTATTTTGGCACGTCTAGTCTACGTAAACATTTACGTAGACTACGGCGAAAATAAGGGGAACGCAAATAGCGTAGACGCTACACTATTTGCGTTCCCCTTGTTTTCGCCGTAGTCTATGTAAATGTTTACGTAGACTAGACGTCCAAAATAAGGAATGCAAATGGCGGCGCCCATGGGCGCCGCCATTTGCGTACGCACGGTTTTTTGTGTTTTTTTTAACTCAGCCGTGATAGGCTACGTAAACATTTACGTAGCCTATCACGGTATTTTTTAAAAATCTAGCCGTGATAGGCTACGTAAATCTTTACGTAGCCTATCACGTTTGTTTTTTTTTTTAAACTTGGAAATGGCGGCGGCCGGTCAGAAGACCGGCCGCCACCGAACCGGAGCCGCCTCCACCAGGGAGATTCGCCCAAGGTAAGTCCCGGGGGGGGGGGGGGGGGGGGGGCAGACCGTTTCGCCACCGATTTCAGGGGCCACCGAGATTCGTGGCGAAATTCTCTGACATCCCTAATTTTAACTACTCACCTGGTCGCCATAGGTGTTGAGGAATTCTATCCAAGTGAGTGAGCAGGCTGGCGGAGGACGGACAGATTGCTCCATACCTCTCCTGCTAGCCATTGTAGCTTCCATGCTGGCCATGGAGGAATCGAAGCTCCTTCCACCCTGGTTGCGGGTGGCTAGGGGAGGGAGGGATCTGTCCCTCTTTTGCTAGCCCACTGTGTTCCCATGCTGGTTCTGGAAGAAGGGAAGCCCCTTCCTTGGCATCCAGCACAGAATCCAAGTGGGCTGTTGGAGGAGGAACAGAGTGACCCATCCTTCCTCGACCTAACCACTTTTAGAAGGCCATGTTCTTTTCTTTTTCACTAACCTGCAAAAAGGCTAGTAATTTTTCTTCCAGCTAGTAACTTTCTGGCCCTCTTTACAAGGCTGGTGTGAAGCATACAGACCTGTACTCCAGGTCCTGTCCTTGCAGCCTCAGAACACTTCTTTTTGTACCGCCAAAGCTCAGCCTGGATCTTTGACACGGCCATGTGGCAGTCTTTTTCACAGAATGTTCCCCCTTTTGTGCCAGAGATTTTCTGGAAACACACTCATGGCATGGACTTTTTGAATGTAGTCTTCAGTCTCTCTGCAAGAGAATGAATGCACGCATGAAAATAAACAGCCTTTATCCTGTGCACTTTGCACACATTGTCTGGGTCATCCAACACCGCAGTGTAGAGCGGTATTGTCCCCCAAATGTGTCATGTATTCGTCTCCCTGCTTTGATCTGTGCATCTGGCTATGTCTGACCAGCTTGAGCCAATCTAGCATGTATTGCTTGTCATTAGACAGAGCTTGAGAGTAAGGAGCTCCTAACCTGCTTCAAATGCAAATGAGCTTAAACTGAAGTTGGCATTGGCTTCACTAGCAGAGCTAAGTGAGGTCCTGTCTCTGACTTCTGGGGCCATACATTGCTAGAGAAGGAGCTTGGCCTCGGAACACCTGAGGAAATGAAAAATTCTGTTTCTCTGAGTGTCTCAGAGGTTCTGTTTCTCAGGAACGCATAATCCAGGTCCCGGGAGCCGCATGTGGACCCCAAGACCTTAATCGTGGCCCTCAAGGTTGCCCTGACCCTGCTGTCATCACATTCCCTCCCCAGAGATCCTCCTGCAGATCGTTCTTTCCTTGCTGGAAAGAGTGAACCCGATGAGGATTGCTGGGGAAGGGAGTGGGGAGCAGGTTCCCCACTCCTTCCCCCAGCAATCCTGATACAGGTCGCTCTTTCTCTGCTACTTCTACTAGAAGGAAGGGGCAACCTGTATCAGGTTTGCTAGGATGTGTGGTCATGCACATGCAGGTACTGACACACACACACCCCGGCCAGCATCATGTGTGGCCCTCAGAGCCGGAAAGGTTGCGCACCCCTGGTATAGCTGCTCCATTCCCCAGCTCACTCTTGGCTCCATTGCGGTCAATTCCCCAGGTTGTGTATTCCAAGGACTGCCCCCTGGCCGCAGCCAAAGCCATCCAGGGCTTGAGAGCGGTGTTCGACGAGACTTACCCTGACCCTGTCCGCGTTGTCTCGATCGGCATCCCCATCGAGGACATGCTGGCTGATCCCTCCAGTGCTGCTGGCGCCATCACATCCATTGAGTTCTGCGGGGGGACGTGAGTACAACAGGAGGGGCTGGGGTGAAGAGAGGGTTCAGATCCATAGATGGAGAGCTGTGTTGTGCGCATGTGTGTAGCTTTCTGTAGAACAGAGACGTTTAGAAGTTGCTGTGTGCCGTTTCTCAAGTTTGCACCAGCTTTATCCTGTTCATCTAGGTTTGCAAACCCAGTGGGGCGGAGACCCATGTCACTATTGTGGATTGTAGTTCTTACTGATAAAGTGCCTAAAATTTCTAGGTGCTGTGCAGAATCTAATAATTATTGTTGTTATTGATAATTATGATGATGATGAATGTGTCTGTCTGTCAGTGCCATAGCACCAGGACGATGAAACCTAGATACTGGGAACTTGGCGTGCATTCTAAGGGGACTCCCAGGGTGTGCCCCTAAAGGTTACTTGTTTTTTAAAATGCATTAATCTTAATTTAAGTGTCCGTATGTTTGAAGCTTGCAATACCATCTTCATTCACTAGGCAGCAGGCTTTCCTAACCAGCGCATAGCTTTGCGGTTGAGACAGTTTGAAGCCAGGCGGAGAGTCCAAGGGACAGAGTTATACAGCTCTGAGTTATTCCCCCTGCAGGGGAACGGAGTCGACAGATCCCTCCTTCAGGGGGCTACAGCGGTGTACCATGGTAGGGGCTGTGCCTGGGGTTGTGAGTGGGCATGGCTTCACTCAGATGGAGTGAGCACAATGTGTCCAAGTCTAACAGCTGTGTAACTTTGCTTGAAAGCTTTGTTGTATCAAACCAATCTGTTTGCTAGTTAAAAATAAAACAGGACCTGCCTGCAGGCCTACAGTCTAAATTGTTAAAGGCCAACATATGCTGGGGAAAAAATATAGAAGGGGAAGAGGGTGTCAGGGATGAGTCTAAGTGTCTTGAGATGTCTGACAGCTCCAATCAGTTGGAGCAGCAGCTAGATCAGAGGCTGGGGGAGGGACCCTCCCTAGTGAACCAAAATGCTGGAAGAGAGTCCTCCCAAGACCTTGACCAACAGATCGCCCAAACTGAGTCCCTGCCCCCTCCCTCCATCGTGAGAACGCAAGTTTCCGAGGAGGAAGAGGGGTATGACTTGAAAGATGCTAGCTAGGGCACGATGCAAAGCAAAGCGGGAAAAGTTAGGGACAGGGCTCAGATGTTCGACCCGGATAGCCACACTTGGAAGCCAATGTAGGAGGGAGCCACCCTGAGGGAGGGGCATCCCTGTGAAGCTAGCTTGGCTGGGAGGTTCATGCCCCAGATGGCCAGTAACTTTCTCTCCCTCTGGTCTCTCCCTCTGGTTCGTCTCCTCTGCTTAGAGGTGGTTGATTAGATGTTGAGAGCCTGGGGGCAGCCTGAGAGTTTTCCTTGAATCTGCATTTGTAGGGAGACTAGGCTCTAACAAAATAAAGTCGTATTAGCCTGAAGCTTGGTCTATTGTGGTGTTGATTGCGAAGGGAAAGGACAATCCATATCTGACAGAGGGTCAGTCGGGAAAATCCAGCATGAACAAATGTGTCCGTTGCATTGATGTCCTGCTTGTGCACTTCCGAGAGGCATCTGGTTGGCTGCTGTGGAAACCGAATACTAGGGTAGACGGGCCTTTGGCCTGATCCAGCAGAGCTGCTCTTATGTTCTACAGTGAAGAGCTGCCTCTTCCCATTTCTGATGAACCTCTGAAGTGAGGCTCCTTCACTTGCCTGGGCAGGCGGTACTGTAAGCGTGTATGGATGTCTTGATTCCTGGTGTCTTCACAGGCATTTGCAGAACTCCAGCCATGCTGGCCACTTCGTCATTGTGTCGGAGGAAGCTATTGCAAAGGGCATCCGGAGGATAGTGGCTGTCACTGGAGCAGAAGCACAGAAGGTGAGCAGAGGCGGAGCAGGCAGATGCACTGGGGAGAGCCAGTGTGTGCATCTGCGGTGGGTCCCATTTAGCTGTGGGGCTACGAGAGCACTGCTTGATGATGCTTCTAGACAGCCTGGCATTCTGGCTTGTTGGAGAGTACAAGTCATTCTCTTTTTTTTAACTGCCATCTCAGAATTCTGCGCTCTTTTCTCTCCAAGGCTCTGAGGAAAGTAGACAGCCTTCAAAAGCTGCTTGCTGAGCTGGAAGCCAAAGTGACCATCCAGACTGCTCCTAACAAAGACGTCCAGCGTGAGATCGCAGACCTTGGCGAGGTACGATCTGGGAACCTTACCCAGGACTCTCAAGCCAGATCAGTCATGTGAGAACCAGCAAAGGCAGCATCAGCTTGCTGGAGGCGGATCTGGAGTCTGCTGGCCACGCTGCATTTGATTCATAGGCAGAGCTGTTTGCCAAGGCAGCATAAAATTCTCTGTGCAGAGAATACAAATCTGTGATGCTAATTAATCATGCAAAATTATTTTTGCATTGTTCTGATTTTGTGTGTGTGCGTAAGTAGTTACCACAAGGATCAAAAAGCTATGCAAAGACCTGAAGCGGGCCCTTGAATGTCCTCTTTCCAGTCCTTCGTACATTCTAAGGCTAAACCTGGCATTGCTCAAGCTTGCCCACAGAGAGCCATAAGGGTTAGACATGTGTTTGCTTTGAGTGAGATTCTCAGTGGGTAAATTCTGCCCTTGTAGCCATGATCAGAGATGCAATAAAGAGAGAGAGCCCTGCTTGTGGGGATGGGAATACAGCAGATTGGGTGTCCCTGTAAATGTTGGCAAAAGACTTCAAGTCAAAAACTGTAAAAGACATCAAGTTCAAATAGGGAAGTCGGAGAAATCTGCAATGGATTCAAACGAGTTCGGATTTCAGTGAATCTGACCTGCGGGTTCCACAGCGGACCGGCTTTTTCTGAGTCACACAGGTTCCGTGGACTTGCAGACCAGTTCTTTACTTTTGGGGAGCATTTGCACAAATTTGCACTTGTGCTATGTGCCCTTGCGCAAGTGGAATGAAAATCTCGTACATCCCTAAAAAAATAATAATACTCCGATTTCATCAGTGAGTGGATTATAGAATAAAAGATGCCTGGACAAACCACAAAACACAAATGGAGCAGATTTAACAGAATCCGTACACCCCTAGGTTCGAGTTTTTCTTTTGTTTGCAGACCCTGGCCACTGCCGTCATTCCCCAGTGGCAGAAAGATGAGCTGAGAGAGGCCCTGAAAACATTAAAGAAGATTATGGATGATCTCGACCGTGCTAGCAAAGCAGACATCCAGAAACGAGTGAGCATGTCCCCTTTTCATCTCCTCCTCCTCCCTCCCACTATTGTATATGAGGGGCTCAGCTGTATAGAAAGGGCTACGATTCCTTTTGCCATGTGGCTGTTGCCATCAGCCAGTGCCTGAGTCCAGCTGCTGCTGCTTCAGCCCTTCCCTCCAGAGGGCAGATCCTAGATTCTGTCGTCATCATCAAGCACCAGGGCAGTGTGCCACACAGACCCCTATGTAGCCGTAATATAACATATCCTTTGTGCTGGACTTTTAACTGCTGCAAGCTGCTCTGGGAGCAGATCGCGGCTGAAAGGCAGCACATAAATACAATCCCACCCACTCAGTTCTGCTCCCCGCCCCCCAAGACATGCTCCATGTCTATTTTGTACTCTCAAATCAATGCCCTCTCAGAGTTCAGAATGTAACTGAAGATGCACCTCCCGTCTTCTGATAGGAGCTTCCTTGTGGCATTCCCAAGGCTGACGGGCAAGCTGGTCTCTTGTTCGACTCTTCCCTTAGGTTTTGGACAAGACGAAACAGCTGATTGAGGCTCACCCCAACCAGCCGCTGGTCATCCTTGAAATGGAGAGTGGAGCTTCTGCAAAGGTAACTCACCTGAGTGACAACAGCAGCCCCTCTCCTTGCCCTCCACGGGACCCTGTTGTTAGGACGCGGGCAGGATTGTTTGAGTGGGGAGAGAACCTGCAAATGTTGGATAGGCCTGGGGAGGCCAAAATAGGGCAAAGTGCAGGAGCTCCATTTTGGCCAAAATAGGGCAAAGTGCAGGAGCTCTATTTAGGGCAAATAGGCCTGGGGGAGGCCAAAATAGGGCAAATTAGCTCCACTTAGGAAAAATAGGGCAAAATAGGGTAAAAATAGGGCAAAATAGCTCCATTTGGGGCAAATAGGCCTGGGGAGGCCAAAATAGGGCAAATTAGCTCCACTTAGGAAAAATAGGGCAAAATAGGGTAAAAATAGGGCAAAATAGCTCCGTTTAGGGCAAATAGGCCTGGGGAGGCCAAAATAGGGCAAAGTGCAGGAGCTCCATTTTGGCCAAAATAGGGCAACGTGCAGCAGCTCCATTTTGGCATTTGTATTCTAGGAGTGTCCAGTTCCTCTCCGGCTCTGTTGTGGGTCTTCTCTGGGCCTGGCCTAGATTTTGAGATTAGGCTGGTTCACCATCAGATACCAAGAGAGCGTGCTCGTTCCCTTCACCCAAGGGTGGGGAACTACTTTCAGCCGGGGGCCAAATTAAATTTCAGAGAAGCTCTTGGGGGTCGCATTCCAGTGGTGGGTGGGCCAGAGGCAAAGGGGGTGGGGCCAAGGATGAAAGGGTTGAGGCCAAATTACCAAAAGTACCAGCATATTTTAGCTTGAAACTCTTACTGCTACTGCCAGTAACTAAGCCTTAGGAGAGGCATTTAAATATTTTAGAAGGGGCGGGGGGAAATGCACACAAGCTGGGAAACCACCAAACACTGGTGGTTGGGGGAAGGGGACATGGCCATCTGGGTACCCCAAGAGGGCCGGATTGGTCCCCCACCAGTCCTGAGGTTTTCCACCCGTCTTAACCAAAGACATGTCATTCTGCAGGCCCTGAATGAATCCTTAAAGCTCTTGAAGACTCATTCCCCTGAGACAGCCGCCATGCTTTTCACAGTGGATAATGAAGCAGGCAAGATCATCTGCTTATGCCAGGTCCCTCAGGTAACTGGGGAGGGGGGGTGATTTCAGCAGTTGTGACTGTCTGGGGCACCACCTGGCCAGACAGAGAATGTTTGAATAACTGGAGGGTAGGCGCTGCATTCTCTCTCTGGCCTAGAGTTGTAGAAGCTTTGCTATTCACAGTGGTTGCAACCTTGAATGATTAGCTTTCAACGTGCGGTTCTAGTTGCTCCTGCTACCATCCTGCTCTCTTTTACCAGCTTAAAAACGTATGAATGTTTGACATTAGGAGAATCTTGTTGGATCAGACTAAAGGGTCATCTAACCCGGTTTCCCACGGTAGTCAGCCAGACACCTCCAGGAAGCCTAGAAACATACCTCGAAGCCAATAGCCCCCTACCTGTTCCCCCCACCCCAGCTGCTATTTATTATCATCCTGTCTCTGAACCCAAAGGTTTCATTTTGCTGTCGTGGCTGATCGTCACTGATGGTCCTACCCTTCATGGGTTTGTCTTGCCCCCTTTTAAATCCAGCTATGCTAGCGACCACCACCACATCTTGTGGCAGTGAACGGCATGCCTGATATCGCTTGGAGAGCTGTTCTGTCCTGGATTCCCCCAGGAAGCCTCCTTCTCTCTCACTGGGCCCAGTCTGAACACAGCATGGCTTCTGCTATTTCTGGTAGTCCCCAGAAGCAACTGGTGGGAAGCTCTCCTAGGGTGCCATCCTATGTATGTTGAGACAGCAAAAAGCCCCCCCCCAGTGGTGCATTCCTAACGAGCCAACTTCAGATTGGCTGGGGAATTCTGGGAACTTCCCCCTTTTCTCTCCCTCTCTCAGGAAGTTGCTGGCAAAGGGCTGAAGGCTAGCGAATGGGTGCAACGGGTGTCAGGGCTGATGGACGGCAAGGGTGGTGGGAAAGACCTCTCCGCCCAGGCGACGGGCAAGAACACTGGCTGCCTCAACGAAGCCCTGAAGGTGGCCACGGACTTCGCCAAGCTCAGGCTGGGCGAGCTGAAGAACTGAACCCGGCCCGGCAGCAAACGCGAGAAAGGAATGCCTTGTCTGCTCAGCCAGTAGGTTAGGAGTTAGTACCATCTCCTGGAGACAAAGACTACACATCTGTCGTCCTTCTCAACTCATCCACTCGGGCACTAACCAAGCAAGGCGGCCACGTAGAGCAATGACCTACTAAGAGCCCAAGACTGCATGAGTTCTAACCCAGCCTCATGGTAATAACCGAATCATCTCAGGGCGCCTGCTGTCAATTAATTGTCCTCCTTTTTACACAAGTTTGTCACACGCTTCTCGATATTCTAAATTTTAGATGACACTGTACAGTTTAGAAGGGGGAGACTCTGCGCACAACGCCCCCCCCCCCCCCCCGTCCATGTTCAAGCACTTGACGTGATTGCTGTAATGTGAGCATGTGCAGGGGTGAGCATCACGGCTGCTATCATCTCATTCCTTCTCTCTGTAAATGTGGAAGCTCTTCCCGCCCTTCGTAATATTATCCTCTGTTGTAGCACAGCCTTAGCCAGGCTGACTTGCGCTGGCACGAAGAGTTGTGGTCAAACCGGTTCCGTGCTAAATAAACAGACGCAATGTATTGCATGTGTTGCTACTGAAATAAACAGTGGTCGCATGAGCACATCTCCCTTAACCAGGACACAAACAAATGAGCTGCAGCGGTCCCCAGGCTCATGCACTCTTCCCCCATCCCCAGTCCCTTACCACACGTCCAGGAGAGGGACTTTGGAAGCTTTTGCTTTCCCTTCACTGCAGTTTGTTGTGTTGGCTGGAGTAACAAATGGTGGTTAACAGCGGTTCATTCCCAACAAGCCAATTTCAGACTGGTTTCTGAAGCTGGCTTGTTAAACCTAACCGTACTTAATGTTAACCATAGTTTCTGGTTCAGATGGCACAGGAAGTTGTGGCTAACCCAAAGCAGAAGCAAACACTTCCAAATGTTTCCTAAGGTAAGAGGAGGGGAAGGGGGAATGCAGAAATCCAAGGCTCACTGCATCTTTCCTGCTCATCTATGTTATGTTAAACCATGGTTTAGTGTGATGTGTGAACACTGCCAATATGTATGCTGTTGCTTTATGAGGGGAGGGGTTTTTCAGAGGTGGGAGGAGTTACACACCTAACTGCCCCTTTTTGTGCCAATCAGGCACAGCAGTAGGGGGGGAAATATGGGTTCCCTGTGCTTACACAGCGTTATAAGAGAAGCCATCAGGACATTTTAGAAGCTGTAGCATTAGAACATGCACCCACACAGAATAAATTAGGAAAGGCATGGAAAAATAAAATAGCATAGTTTTTTGCATCTCTGAATTAATGGCACATCTACAGTGCTTTCGGTGCACATGGCTTAAACTCTTTCAAAAGTACAAAGACGGTAAAAGGGCAGTCATAGGCAACAGAAACATTTGTGGGCCTGCAGCCGCTTTTGGTGTGAAGAGCAGCTGCAACAGTTTACAAGAGAAGCAATAATTAAGGGGGAAAGAGGTGACTAGGTGGGTTATGAGGGTATCATGAATTTTGCTTCCCCTAACCTGTTGCTTGCCATAGGTTTTGGACTACAACTCCCAGCATTCCTGACCCAGTGCTCATGTTGGCTGGGAGTGATGGAAATTGCAGTCCAACACATCTGGAGAGCACCAGGTTGAGGAAGGGCGGTTTAGCAGTAGTATGTAGTTCAGTTCTGCTGAAGACATAACCTAGTCTGACTCCACGGCCCTCAGGTACCCAGCCTCACCTCCAGGACGCTGCTAGGTGCCTTGTCAAGAAGGAACACTGTTGCTGCTCTCCCAGCTGCATGGAGTGTGGTTGGAGTAGGCAGCTAATCCTCCAGTTCCTAGTGGGGGAGTCTAGAATTGCTTTCCCCCTATATTGCTTTTCCCAAAAGCAGCCTTGGCTGTGGATCTTTAGGGAGATGGGAGCGGCAGTTCTCTTGGCTGGGAATTGTTTGGCGCTGCAGCTGGTCTGGTTCGGAGGCATGTCCTGGGGCTGCCACCCTTCACTGATTGAAATTCCCCCACTTTCTCCACCCTGGCAGGAATTCTGTCCTGTCTTGTCATGTCCAGGAGGAGCAGGGTAAATCTTCAATAGCACAGCGCCATACAGAGGGATAATAAAAGGGTGGAAATTTAGGATCCAGCCACACACACTTACTGGGAAAACAGGCCCACATTGAGACTTCTGTTTATTCACTCCCAAAGGGGTAAAACTTCAGTGCTTGGATATAATCATGCTTAGTTGTATCTCAGCAAAACTAGGGTCCAAAATAATAAATGCCCAGGTGTGGCATGCCTTACTCAGGGTGGCTGTGATAGTACGCAGCTTTATAAAGCAGTTGGTGTATAGCACACAGCATCTTAAATATGACACAGAAGAAAAGGGAAGTAGTGATGCAGCAAGAACGGTACAGGACAGCTGCAGCAGAACTATCACCACTAGGGAGCCATACCAGTCCTTGGATTTTGACCATGACAGAGACTGGCACAGAGGCCAAGTCAGTAGCATACTGGGGCTGCTGTGGTCTCTGGAGAAAGAGGTAGAAAGACTATACTGAAGCTTGCTTTCTAAAATCAGCTGTGCCTGGGTTCATGACTAGTTTAAACTCATTTCCTGTGCACTGAAAGGTGGTATTTCTAATCACTCCCTCTAACAGAAAGCTCAGGTGGTGAGTGCCAATAGAAATGGATCCACTGACCTGGTTCGCGTGCAATAAGCCAGAATGCATGCGGAATAAGTGTTGTCGTTGAATCATGGGTTGTCATTACATGCAAGCCCTGTTTAACTATGGGTTGTTAACCATGAACAACAAAGGAAGAGAACCCATAGTTTATTGTTGGGCTGTGAACTTGTTCATGGTTAACAGCCCATAGTTAAACCATGGTGCCAGGTCTGCATGTAATGACAACCCACAATTCAACGGCAACCCGTACTCTGGGTTGTCGTTACGTGCGAACCAGGCCACTGAGAAACGAGTGCGCTCAGAGGAACTCTTGAGGTTTGCATAAGTACAAAAAAAAAAGCCTTACAAGAAAAACTCCAAAACTCCAAAGTGGTAATACCCCCCCCCCCCCGCCTAATGGAATGTTGAATATCATTTGGAAACACAAAATTGGGGATGGAAGATAAAAGGGCATGAGTGGCAGGCTGGAACCCTGAACAGGAGCACTCCTGTTGCGAGGTGAGAATACACTGCAACACTTCGTTGCATGTCCCACTCCTAATCCTTGATGACTGTGACTATCTCTACCTATATCCTAAGCATGTTGTTTGAAAGTAAGGTCCAGAATTCAATGGGACTTACTGCCTAGTAAGAATGCTTAGACTTGCAGCCTTAGTAGCAACAGAAGAGGCTTGTGCTCAGAGGCATTTTTTTTAAAAAAAAAATTGCACATCCCAGAGCTTGATTCTGGCATTGAGGAGAGGTTGCAGGATTCAGCCCCAGGTCAAATTTATTATTTTTATCATTCAAATGTATATACGGCTTTCCACAAAGGTATCAAAGCGGTGAACATAAAATACAATGGCATCAAAACAATACATACTGCAGTAGAAACAACACAATACAATTAATCAGCAATGGTGTGGCTAGCCAACTTAAAACAACTAGATGCAACATATTAGCTTGTACAAACAGACCAGTTTGTCAGCTGCATGAAGTGTCGTCTTTCCTTAGCAGTTCTAGGATATGTAATCACAGATATATTGGGAGGGGAGCTGTAAACAGCTGGTCCAAAGGCCATAAACACAAGAGCTACGATCTGTGATACTTCTGTGCAAAGCACAAAAATATATACAAAATAAGCGCAAGGATCCTTCACAATTATCTGCTACCGAGGGTAATGCTTCATGCAGCTGAGGAAGCGGCCTCAAATGCATAAAGGCTGTTGGCACAATGCAAGCAAGGCTCCCTCGCTCGAGGCTTTCAAGCAGAGAAACTGCTCGGAGAAACTGGAGCTCCGGCTCTCCCGCAGCGAGCGGCGAGGTCGGCCCGGCCTAAAGCGCCTCCAGGCCCCGCGCCGCTTCCGCGCTCTGTTCCCCGTTAAGGCGCAGCGACGGGCCCGGCTTCGCGGGTCCCAGCTGGCTTCTCTCCACGGAGAGCCGGAGCCAGCAGGGGGAGCCCCTGCGCGGGCCGGCCGGTGGGCGGCGCCCTCGGCCTCTTTCCCTTCCGGAGCCGAGCGCGCCGTACGCGGAGGCCATGCCGCTGGACCACAGGCGGGTGCCGGGCCCGGAGGAGTCGCAGTCGCCGCTGCTCTTCGTGCCCGGGGGCGGCGAGCAGGAGCCGTCGGCGGGCGGGAGCCGGGAGCCGTCGGCGCTGCAGCCGCTCTTCGCCCGCGTGGGGCTGCTGAGCCAAGCCAAGGGCTCGGCCTACGTGGAGCTGGACGGCGGCACCAAAGTGCTGTGCGCCGTGGCCGGGCCGCGCGAGGTCCCCGGCGGCGCCGGGGCGAGCGGCGCCGGGGAGCCCCGCGGGCGGCTGGTGTGCGAGTTCCGCCGGGCACCCTTCTCGGGACGCGGCGCGCGGGGGCGGCCCGGCGCGCGGGAGCCCGAGCTGGCGCTGGCGCTGCAGGAGGCGCTGGAGCCGGCCGTGCGCTTGGCGCGCTACCCGCGGGCGCAGCTGGAGGTGAGCGCGCTGCTCCTGCAGGACGGCGGCTCGACGCTGGCGGCCGCGCTGTGCGCCGCGGGGCTGGCGCTGGCCGACGCGGGCGTCGAGCTCTACGACCTGGTGGCGGCCTGCGCGCTCTGCCGGGCGCCGGCGCCGGCGGGGGGCGAGTGGCTGCTGCAGCCCAGCGAGCCCGAGGAGCGCGCCGCCGCCGCCCGCCTCACCGTGGCGCTCCTGCCGTCCCTCAACCAGGTGGCGGGGCTGCTGGGCAGCGGCGAGGGCGGCCCCCCGGACAGCTGGGCGCAAGCCCTGCGCCTGGCGCTCGAGGGCTGCCAGCGCCTGTACCCGCTGCTGCGCCAAAGCCTCCTGCGCGCCGCGAAGCGCAGGGCGCCCGGGAGCCAGGAGCCGTCGGACGTGGACGCTGCGCAGCCGCCCGCGGCCACCGCCTGAGCAGCCTCTCTTGCCGGCCGGGGCCGCTGGCCAGCCGCCCACGCTGCGCTCTGCCTGGTGCCCACGGAGAGCGGAGCGGAGGTGCCAAACAAAGGGCCCGGAGTTATGCCAGCAGCTTCTCTGTGGACATCTGCTTCCGGATCCTGGATCTGGACATCAGCCCGAGTTGGGTGAATGGGCTGCCGGCTTTCCTGCCTTGCAGCTCCTGAGTCCACAGCCTCCGAGCGTAGGATTGCATCCAGCAGAAGAGAGCTTCGTGCCTCCTCTCCCGCCAGTCCACCAAAGCATCAGGCTTGTCTTTCACAGCTGACGGGCAGTATCATCATGAGAAAACTTGCAGACAGTGAAGTCGGCCTCGATTTGGGAGGGAAGCTTAGCCTGAAGGAGACGCTTCTGAAAGGCAGCAGGCACAGCATCTTCCAGCGCAAAAAATATGAACCCTGACAACTACTCTCTGTGAAAGAACTGCCTAATAAGCATTATGTCAACCTTCCCCAAGCTGGTGCCCACTGGATGTGTTGGACTACAACTCCCATAATCCCCCAGGCAGTATGTGGGATTATAGGAATTGTAGTCCAACACATCTGGAGGGTTCCAGGTTGGGTAAGGCTTCATTACATTCTGGTTTGTTTCAATAGATTCAGAAAGACTTGAGGAGGGGTGGTGTTTTTTCTGTGGCCTCAAGAGAATTTCAAACTAGGTCTCAAGAAAAGAATGCATTTGTTACTTGCTGCTGGTTAACTCACAGTTTTCTTTCTATACTGATGTTCAGTGTAGGGAGTCTGTCTCATTTGGTAACCCAGTTATGCTGCCATCTCTCCTGATCCTGAAAAGTGTCACGCTTGGAAAATGTCAAGGAAAATGTGTGCCTATATTCTTACACCTCACTTTATAACATGCTTACTTGGAAGCAAGTTGCATTGATTTCAGAAGAGTTCCTTTCCAAGCCAGTGTGCTTTGCATTGAAGCAATTGGTTTTGTTGTTAAGGTAAAAACACTTTCTGGTGGCACTTTCTCCTTGCTTTAAAAAAAAAAAAAAAAAGCTCTATTTTCCCCTTTGGAATCTTTTCTCTAGTAAATAGGGCAAGTTTATATCCATGTTATTTCCTGTTCTTGATTAGACTAGTTTTCTTTAAATCTCCTTTTGCAAAATAATGGCGTAATACATTCTTTGTGACCTTTATTGGGAAAAGGTCAACCCCCAGTGGGTATGATAAAACCTAAACTGGGTTCTTCCTGCCGGGCTGATGAATGCAAGCCAGTAAATTATATTGGGTCATGTTGCAGGGAGAGCGAGAAGTTGGAAACAGGCTACAGCTTGATTGGAGTAACAATCTCCTATACAGTTTGCTCCCTAACTGGGCACATTCGGAGTTGGTCTGTCCAATTCATTCAGACTTGTTGATAGCTTTGTGGCTTTATAACCAAGTCTTGAAAATGTATTCTTCACAAAGAAGAATTTATTGGTTACTCGTTGTAAGGTCTCTCGTTTATAATTAAAACCAACTATTTTGCTTAACTTTTGGCTCTGATTTTCACATATTCTCTGTCTTGCTCTCCAGCAAGGGTGGGCAGAACGTAGAACTGAATCTATTGGTAGATCTCTAGGTGATTTGCAGTAGATCAGCAAGGATTTCTGACTCCCAGTTATTTAATAATAGCGATAAAATGACCTCTTCCCACCTCAATTATACTGGTGAAATTGAGAGAACTTGGGATAACCAGGAGTGGTTTTTTTATGGAAGTACTGTGTGTGACATTCAGTTTTGGTACTCAAGAGAAGTTCCTGGACTCAGAATTCTTTAATTCTAAGTATATTTACAATCAGGGCCAGAAATACTGGAACAAGGATAACTGTTTGGGCAGTTGGCCTCTGTACACCACCACATTGAAGTTGAAAGGAAACACACCCAGATGGGAGCAAAGTCAGGACTTTCAGCTGTAATTCAAGGGGTTTGACAAAAGTGGGGCACTAACCATTCAGGAAGGACAGCCAGTGGCATGCACAAACCCCCATCGTTGGGGGCTCATAAGTAATGGAATGAATGGCTGACAAGCAGCTGCATGGCCAGGTATAGTTTGTTTCCTGGGTACCCCATGACCAATCAAGCAGATAAAAGGCCTGGAGGTCCAAAGAGGTGTCCATGCGAGTGAAGGAGGCCATCATTAGGCTGAGGAAACAACATAAACCCATCAGAGAGAGAGCAAAAACAGTGGGAGTGGCCAATACAACAGTCTGGAACATCCTGAACAAGAAGGAATTAACTGGCAAGCACAGCAACAGCAAAAGGCCTGGAAGGCCACGGAAGACAACTCAAGTGGATGACCGCAGAATTCTGCTCATGGTGAAGAGGAACCCTTTCACAACATCTGGCCAGGTCAAGAATGCTCTTGTGGAGGTAGGCATGTCATTGTCAATGTCTACAGTCAAGGGACGGCTTTATGAATGTAAATACAGAGGCTTCACAACAAGGTGCAAGCCACTGGTAACACTCAAGAACAGAAAGGCCAGATTAGCTTTTGCCAGCAAACACCTAAAAACGCCTGCCCAGTTCTGGAATAAGATTCTTTGGACTGATGAAACCAAGATTAACTTGTACCAGAATGATGGGAAGAGGAACGTATGGAGAACGAAAGGAACAGCTCATGAGCCAAAGCATACCACATCATCTGTCAAACATGGTGGAGGCAGTGTTACGGCATGGGCATGTATGGCTGCCAATGGAACCGGGCCACTGGTGTTTATTGATGACTTGACTGCTGATAAAAGCGGCAGGATGAATTCTGAAGTGTATAGGGCTATACTTTCTGCTCAGATTCAGCCGAATGCTGCCAAACTGATAGGACGCCGCTTCATATTGCAGATGGATAATGACCCAAAACATACAGCAAAAGCTACTCAAGAGTTTGTGAAGGCAAAGAAGTGGGATGTTCTTCAGTGACCAAGTCAGTCACCTGATCTCAACCCAATAGAGCATGCTTCTCACTTACTGAAGTCAAGACTGAAGACCCACAAACAAGCAGCAGCTGAAGGCAGCTGCAGTAAAGGCCTGGCAAAGCATCTCGAGGGAGGAAACTCGGCATTTGGTCATGTCCATGGGTTCCAGACTTCAGGCAGTCATTGACTGCAAAGGGTTTTCATCCAGGTATTAAAGGTGATCCTTAAGTTTGAAATGATGTTGGTTTGTTCCATTACTTATGAGCCACCAATGATTTGGGGGAGGGGGTGTATGCCACTGGCTGTCCTTCCTGAATGGTTAGTGCCCCACTTTTGTCAAACCCCTTGAATTACAGCTGGAAGTCCTGACTTCGCTCCCATCTGGGTGTGTTTCCTTTCAACCTCAATGTGGTGGTGTACGGAAGTCAACTGCCAAAACAGTTATCCTTGTTCCAGTATTTCTGGCCCTATCTTGCACCAAACTCTGGCTGGTATAGCTCAGGGTTCTAGTAGCAGACAGACGGTGAAATCCTATGCATAGTTGGCTGGGGAATGCTGGGAGTTGTAGGACGTTTTTCTGTCTAAAACATGCATAGGATTGTGCCCTTAATCCTGCAAGTGTGAAGAACCTCATGGGCAGCCTGATGCCATCTTGAAAAGACAATGGAAGAGGACAAGGCCAAGCAGTAGCCAAATTTTAGTCTTGTAGATTTGGCCAGTTCAAAACTGCTTGCACCACGGACTTGCAATAATCACTGCTGCCTTCATTATCAGATGCTGCAATGAAAGGTAGCCAGCCACCTCCACAAGGACATTCTTGGTTTCATAGAATACTTGACTGTAATCAAATAATAGATGTTCAGTTGACTGCTGATATACTACAAGCCATGTTGTGCGTAGTCATTTACCCTTTAAGTTCGCATTCCAAAGGCCGGAAAAATACCAGAATGAAGCAGAACAAGATGTTGGGTCACTGGAGCAGTTTCCCTAAAGGGTAAGGCTGCAGCAATCGGGATGACTTAAGGCACAATCCTATGGGTGCTTAGACAGGAAAAAAAGTCCTACATGCATAGGATTTGCACCCTTAGTTGAGAATAGCCTTCCCCAACCTTGTGCCCTCCAGATGTGTTGAGCCAACTCTCAGAATTCCCAGCCACCATGGCAGTCCAGCTATCTGGTGCAAGGTTGGGGAAAGCTGGTTTAGAAAAAAGGGCAACTAAGGTGGGCTGTGATAGAGATTCGTAAAACTACGTACGGTACGGGAGTGGGGGGATGTATGTAGAGCAGCTTTCCCCCTCTGATAATAGTGGAACTCTGGGCCATCCAAGGAGACTGAGCAACAGCAGATGCAAGAGAGACAAAGGAAGCACTTCTTCACACAGCACATAATTGACTGAATTTGTAGCCACCGGATGTGGCCTTTCAAGAGAGGCATAGGCAAATCTAGATCTAATCTAATAGGAGCGTCTATTAATGGCTCTTAGTCATGATAGCTCAATGGAACTGTAATGTTTAGAGGCAGCATGCTTCTGAATGCCAGGTGCTGGGGCAAAACAGCAGGAGGGAGCTATTGCCCTTGGCCTTCTGTTTCTGGGCTTTCCCAGAGGCATCTGTTAGGCCATTATGGAAACAGGATTGACTGGATGGCATTGACCTTTGGTCTGATCCAACAGGGCTAATCGTATGACTTGGACAGAGCAATCCAATGGTATCTCTGACATTGGAGCACTGAAAATCCTATGCTCCACTGGCAGACGTCTGGCAGAGTAGGCGGACCAGTGGAGACAATCTTCGCTCCCCGTCCTCTCGGTAGATGTTCCTCTAGACTGCGGATCCTCAGTGCCTCCTGCCCCCTTCCTCATTTGCATCTTCACCCAAGGTCACAGCTCTGACCTTGGGTGAGGAAGCTGCCACAGTGCTTTCCAAGGCAGCTGAGGGGTGGGGCGGAAATCCTCGTTCTGATTTCCCCTCCTGAGGTTGTAGCGGTGTCTATGGCGGGGGGGCGGGGAGATTCTGCAGTACCCTACAGTTCTTGGGATGCTCTCCCAGGGATGGTAGGTTTGCTCCCTTAGGATGTAATCCAGCACTCCCCAGCCAGCCATGTTGGGTGGGGAATGCTGGGACTTGTAGGACTTTTTTCTGCCTAAATTTGCATAGGGTTGTGCCCTTAATCTCAGAACTGGATTCTAGGTAGTATGCAATCCCAGGGCTACGCAGGAGTGATGAGTTTGGGGTTGGAGGATCTCTGGTCTGGCTTGACATGCAATAGTCAACACTGTGGCCATCCAGGAGATGTACCCAGCCAGTAAATCAAAATTGACGCATTATATCTGTAGGAGATAGCTACTGCTTTATTTCTGCTTAATTATGAGCTGGTTCAACTGTGCAGTCACATTTCCCCACCTTTCTCCCACATCGGCATATTTTAATTTCACAACAAAAAACACCAAGCTTCTCCCTCAACACGTCAGGAGCCTCTCGCTGCCAGACCAGATGAAGGTGCTAGTGAGACCATCACAGACCTCTTTCTCCTCTGCACCAGCACTGATTGCAGGTAACCGATGTCAGATGCAGCACCAGCTGGAGGCATTGAAAGAAATACAACACACAGGAAAGGAAATGCTAGGCAAGGAGTTGCGGTGATCCAGCTCATTTTACTTGCTGCCTTCAGGATCCAACGTGTGATTCCTCGCCTGCAATGAGACAAGATGCTTTATAAGCCTAGTTCTTCAGTCATGACTCCATACTTACTGTATTGAATCACAGTGTGTTGGTTTTGATTCTTAACTGTGTTAAGAGGTAAATAATCTGCTCTCTGCAAATCTCGGCACTTCAGAATTGTTAAAGCATTTTCCATTATATATGAACCCAGTGATGTCCTCACCTCTGCACACGTGTAAAGTGTACAGCTTCTCATGTTACTTTTTAACACAGTGCTCCTTAAACTCTTTTTCAGAGGTACAATGTGTTTTTTGGTACCTGAACTTTAGATGGGATTCAAAGAGTTGGAGTTGCAGGTGGAAAAGGAAGTCTTCTTTCCTCCAGTGCGTGCACAGAAATGTTTGGGTGAGCACCGGGGCCTCTTTAAACCCTAAACCTCGATTTTAAGAATTGTATTTTATTATAGATTTTCTTTAATAGCAATAACAAAAACCAGAGGAGGAGACAGGACTCTCCTGTATTCTTTAAGGCTGTAATGCTAAACATGCTTACTAAGGAGGAAGCAACATTGTACATAGCAGGACTGACCTCTGAGAAACATGTATAGGATTGCACTGCATGCAAGTCAAAATTCTACTTTCGTCAAGAAATCCCCGTTTTGTTGCAAAACTGCCATGTACCTGAGGCCAACTGGTAGTCCAGCAAGTCCACAGTTTAGGTTTGTATGGACTCCTAGTTGCTTGACAAACACACAATAAGAACCAGATCAGAGTCATTTGTACTTCCAAAATCTGAATTTTTTTACAGCTTGGTACTTGGTAAGGCAGCTAAAGCAGCTCTATTTAGAGACAGTGAGAAACGGATCCACAAGCAAGGACTTCCCTACGTGGGGCTTCCCTTAAGGCTGGTTTGGAAGCTGCAGCTAGCGCAGAATGGAGCAGCGAGGTTATTGACTGGGGTGCCTGTGCTGAAGGATCCACACCGGCTGCCGCTCTGCTACCCAGCTGGGCTTAAGGTGTTGGGATTAGTATACAAAGCCCTATACAACTCAGGACCAGGTTACCTCACCCTCACCCCCTATACCAACCTCCTGGGCCAGTACAATCTTCAGGGGAGGCCCTGTTGTCTGTGTCACGGCCTGAGATTTCCATTTGGCACTAGATTTCCATCCAGCGACACAGAGATGGGTCTTCTCAGCAGTGGCACCCGCCCTGTGAAAGGATCTACCCTCTGAAATACATCAGGCCTCAATGCTGGCATGTTTTAGGCATTTACTGAAAACATAGCTGTTTGTTTTGGTTTTCTTCCAGCCACAAGCTGTCTTTGTACTAGCCTCTTAATACTGCTGTGTGTATATGTGCATGGCCTATTTAGCTTGCTTTGTTTTGCATGCATGGTCGATTTGTTTGTTTATATTCTTTTGTAAACCTCCTCAGGATTTGTTTCAGTGGAGAAGCAGTATATAAAAATTGTAAGTAAATAAATAGTTTAGTATAGTATATTTCTATCCCAAGTTTTTGCACAAACTTGTGCAAAACAAGTATTATTTCCTTTCAAAGATTTTGAGACCTATTAAAGCTTAGAATCATAGAATAGTAGGGCTGGAAGGGGCATATAAGACCATCGGGTCCAACCCCCTGCTCAGTGCAGGAATCCAGTACAGAAATGTGCCCAATACTTCTACTGCAAATTAGTAGATTTGGCTTGAGGAAGAACAGTAGTGTAGTTGCACTATCGTAACAAATGGGAAGTAGGCTATGGATGGTCCGAGGCAGCTTCCCAACCTGATGCCCTCCAGATGTGACTGGGGCATGCTGGGAGTTGTGGAACACATCTGGACAGCACCAGGTTGGGGAAGGCTGGTTTGCACCACGACATAGCCCCCAAATACAGAGTTGCACAGCAGCGTGAGTCACATATCATCAGTTCAGAACAGTTTCCGCTTTATGTTTTATCACCACTTTGGGAAGCACAGGCCTTCAGGGGACATTAATATCGCAACCTACTCATTCTTCTTCTGAATAACTAATGGGATTAATGTGCTCTTCAACTAGCATATGGGGGGAGGGGAGACAGTTTTCCCAGTTCCTTGGAGCTCTTCAACCTGAAAGCTTTAGAAGGGTGTATATATGTGTGTGTGTGTGTGTCTGTGTGTGTGTGTTGGGGCATATAATGAGATGCAAACCCTTACTTAATGGGATTCTCTATGCCTTTAATTTGTATCTCAAAGGGCAGGAGCAGGCCTTGGCTGATGCAAGAACACTTGGACAAAAAAGGCTGGCTTCTACTTCATTAGTTCGAAAGAGCACACAGGCCTAACCCTTGTTCGGGTGCTGTGGGAGAGATGCTGATTTATTACACACACCAGGGAGGGGGTGGCAGAAAGGAATAGAAAACCAACCACCACTACCCCACCTCACTGCCTACAAAAGCTCTGCGTCACCTATTGCTCTGGAAAAGATTTGGACGAAGGGCTCCCATGGGCTCTTGCCACGGATGTTCCTGGGTGTTTTTCTTCACAAAATATCTTCCATAGATAATGTAATTAAACTTAAAGCTGCTGGCACAGCAACATAGGAACCTTAAGCAGAGTCAGATCCTTGCTCCATCTAGGCCAGTATTGCCAACACTGACTGGCAGTGGCTCTCCAGGGTTTCAGGCAGGAGTTTTTCCAGCCCTACCTGGAGATGCCGGGGATCGAACCTGGGACCTTCTGCATGCAAACAGGTGCTCTACCCACTGAGCCATGGCCCCTCCCTATTGCAATAGCAATGAGGGGAGCTTCTGCCTTTGCATGTTAGAACGCAGAAATAACATGGCTGCCACACCAGCTTGATGTCTTTTTTAGCACATAAGGCCATATATAAATGCTAATAATACATATTTCAGAAACACCCAGGAGTCTTGAATTTCCTTTAAAGAGAGATACTGTAGTTCTACAATTATTTCCCTTTTTGCAGCTTTACCTTGGCAACATAAAGTGCAGTGTCGCTACTTACTGCCTCTTCAGTATCTGTGCTCTCCTCTGCACTGTCAACCTCCTGCAGAGTGGCACGGCCATCGTTTTCTGTGCTCTCCTTCCTCCGGGCGGGGTCCCCTCCCGGGTATGGGGCTTCTCCACTGGCTGGAGCTTTCTTCTTGCCCTCCTTGGAACCTAAGGGATCAGGGAAGCCGGGGCATCAGGCAAGCGTGCTGGCCTACGCAATTTATCTGTTTTATGCATACATCCCTCCTGCCTTTCTCCCATCATGGAACAGCGTACATCGGGTTTGGAGGCGGTCCCCCATCCAGGCACCAACCAGACCCAGACCTACTTAGGTCCAGCAAAGTGGCTACATCATGTGCCTTCAGACCATGCCCTTGGACCCAGTTTATGAACAGGCAGGAATTCAAAGGGTGCTCTAGCCCACAAACATATGGCACAACAGGCCTATAAGAGTGCTGCAGCGCAGGCCCAAAGAAACTAAAATTCAGTTTGAAAAGTAACAAAATAAAAGTTTTGTGACCAGAATATTGAATTTCTGTTCTTTGAGTAAATTATGCAATTCAAAAAATAAATCCTGTGGCACTTTAAAGATGGAGCAGATTTATTGCAGAAGAAGCTTTCATGGACTAGACCACACATCATCAGCTGCATGACGTGGTATCCCCAGCTGCCTAAATTATCTATAGCTGTCTGTTGGCGTGTGTACAGATATGCACACAACTAGAGACAGGGAAAATTGTAGATCGTAGGTCCAAAAGACCATGAAATACAAGTGTGAGCCAGTGTGGTAGTGGCTACAGTGTTGTACTGGGAGCCAGGAGATCCGGGTTCTAGTCTCCACTCGGCCATGAAGCTCAACAAATGACTTTGGGCCTGTCACTCACTGTCAGCCTGACCTACCTCACAGGGTTGTTGTGAGGATAAATGGAGAGGAGGAGCACCATGTAAGCTGCCTTGGGTTCATTGCAAGAGGGAGAAAAGGCAGGATATAAATGTAATACTAACTAAATAGTACAGCATTGGCACATTTCTATTCAAAGGTCAAATGTATACAACATGGGTACACAACCTGGGCCCCACAAAGGCTTTAATTGTGGTCCCCAAGGGCACCTTGACCCCTCCCCCCCACACCAAATTCCTTGCCTCAGAGATCCTCATACAAATCACTCTTCCCTTGTTGAAAAGAGTGATCTCTATGAGCAGTGAAGACAGAGTGATCTGTATCCAGATTGCTGGGTTGTGTGTGCATGTGCATATCCATGTGTGTGCATGTGCATATCCATGTGTGTGCATGTGCATATCCATGTGTGTGCATGTGCATAGCCCCCGCCCCCCAAGCCAGCATCACATATGGCCTTCGGAGCTGAAAGAGTTGTGCACTGCTGGTATACACAATAAGCACAATGGCCGTTCACAAACGTCACCAACTACTACTTGCATTTTAAGGCCTTTGGGGCCCACTTTTTACCATTTTAGATGTACCAGTGGACATACAATTTTAGATGTACAAAATTCTCAGTAGCCCAGTTTTGGCTTCAATCCTATATAATCTGCCAACTAAGGATAAAATGGCATGCACCTGAGAAACCACTTCAGTCCACACACGTTTCTGCCACAATAAATGTGTTCACTCTTAGGGTGCCACAGGACTCTGTAATCATACAAACTGAGCAGTATTGTATAACTTTGTTTGTTGTTCAGTCGTTCAGTCGTGTCCGACTCTTCGTGACCCCGTGGACCAGAGCACGCCAGGCCTTCCTGTCCTGCGCTCTCTCCCGGAGCGTGCTCAAGTTCATATTCATTGCATCCGTGATGCTATCTAGCCATCTCATCCTCTGCCGTCCCCTTCTCCTTTTGCCTTCAGTCTCCATTTTAAAACAAAAAACATGAGGGACGATGAGAGGCTATAGTTCATGCAATTGTGGAGGCAACCATTGTGTAGGGGCACTTCTCATAAGGTCTAGAAACTGATTACATCATCTGGGAAATTCAAGAATCACAGAAGTCTCTATAGGGCCATGTCAGTCATTCAGATTTGTAGGACCTGATGAAGGAGCCCCTATTTCCCCAAAGCTGTAAACCAGGGTCGCCAACCTTTTTGGACCCGTGGGCAAAATCTGAGAAACTGCTGTGGCACCGCCACAAAATGGAAGATGTGGTGGGTCACATAATGGCTGCCATGGGAGCCTGACTAGTCAGAAGAAAGTAATTAATCCAAGAAACTGAATACAAGCAGAGGACATGTCTGAACTCCAAAGCCAATCTGCATATTTGACACCACAGAAGCACAACAAAATACCTATTTCAAGTTGTAAATCCTATGCATGCTTACATGGAACTCTGTGGGGATTACCTCTGACTATGCATGCTTACATGGAACTCTGTGGGGATTACCTCTGAGTAGACCTACATAGGATTGCTCTGCTCATCCTATACACACACACACACACACACACACCATTCCCCAGCCCCAAAGGAAAGGAAAATGCTCCCAGCCCCAGGGTCAGCCACTCCATTCCCTGAACTGGCACTCTTTCCTCCTCCTATGCCATCAGAGTCCCTGCCTGGGAAGGTGCTCAACATGTGTATGAGTGTGTGAAGAATGAGAGAAGGGGCTGGGAAGGGAGAGAAAAAGAGCAAGGCTAGGGGATGTGCGGAGGAAGAAATAGAGACAGAGCAAGGCTGGGAGGGGAAAACAGCAAGAGAAAGAGCAAGGCTACAGAGAGAAAGAGCAAGGCTGCAGGGAGAAGCAGGGAGGCAGGGAGGCAAAGAGGTGGTGCGGGGAGAGCAATAGCAAGGCTAGAGGCTGGAAGGGAGAGGGAAATAGCAAGGCAAAGGGGGAGAGGGGAAAGATCAAGGAAAGGGGCTGGGAGAGATACAGCAAGGCTAGAGGCTGGGAGCACAGAAACAAAAGGAGAAAGGTCTGTGTGGGCCAAAGACGACCGGGTGGGGCCAAGAAGCAACTCTTTCCTTCTCTTCCTGCCTGCCAAACATCTGATCAGTGGCAGGTTCAGGAACAGGAAGGAGAACGTGGCATCCAAACATTTTCCAAGTCTTTTTAATTAAAATTAATAAAATTTTATTAAAATTAATTTTAAAAGGGGGCAGGAAGTAGAAAGCAGCATGGCCGCCACAGGAGGTCCCTGCAGGTGCACTAGAACCCACAGGCACAGCATTAGGGATTCCTGCTGTAGATTGTTGAAAATTAAAAGACACAGAAGCGGGGCCTTTAGTGGTGACACTCAATAAAACACACCTAGACTGCCTGAAGTACATTAGAGCTCAGAGTCATCCATCATCCGTAGCCGTGTTATCATCCTTTGCCACAGCAGACCCCTTACATATCCTGACCTGGCTGAATATTTGCACGTTAACTTCAGCGACTGCAAACTGAACTGGTGAGTGCCAACAGGACTGTAGCCTCACCTGGGGGGTGCTCCCGTCGCTGGTCCATCCGATCCAGACTCTCCAGCAAGCTGTCCACCTGGGCTTTGATCTGGCTGAGTTCTCCTTTGATGGAGTGTAGCTCTTCTGCCCGTACTGGAAGAACAAAAAGCGGCTTCAGCTACATTAATGGCACCCTGCAGAAGTCTAAGTGTGTGTGTGGGGGGGTGGGGGGTTGAAGGTTTATGCCTGTAGCACATGGATTCTGTCGCTGACAGCAGGGCCGGAGTCAAGGATGGGCATGGTTGGGTGCCTGCCAAGGGCTCACACCCCAGCAGGGGCCCACTGACAAGATCCCCCTGGAATTGCTCTTCCACCACCATTGCAACCTGCTTGTTCACCTGCCTCTCGCTGTGGCCCAGACAACAGTGACGGTGAGGAGCAGGAGAGGCCACCGCCTACTCGCTTTCTGCCTGCCTGCCTGCCAAGCAAGCAAGTAGTAGCAATGTTGAGAAAGAGGAGGACCAATAACAGCTGGTGGCAATGGTGTTGAGAAGGCAGACTCAGTGTTGGAGTGGGGCCATGGAGGGTGTCTTGCCCAAAGGCCCTTAAAAACCAGCGCTGGCTGAGGAGCAAACTACATGTTGCACATAAATGCATGCAATAACATCCCAACTTGTTTTTAATGAAACGCAGCCTGAGTTGACCGCTACTTAGAGCAGGGCAGCCATGCAGCAAAGGAGGCTTATTTTTAACCCCACAGGGCTCCAGGGGCATGCCTTGACAAGTATATTACGCCAAAATTATTTGTTGTGCATGGATGCATAGGTGCACCTATGTGTATTGAGTGTTGTTTTTTAAACCCCAGAACCCATAATCTCAAAATGAGGAAGCATGTTTGCAGATTAGTGTTTACATCATGACAAGGGAAAAACTGAATTTAAAAGAGAAAAAGAAACTCGCAGCCCCAAAGTTGGCTGGTTAGTTCAAGTCAACATGTGATCTTGTCTTATTTCCCTATCTCCTCTACCTCTTTGTTAAACATCCTTCAGCTACCTTTCCCACAGCTTACCATTTCCCGGTTCATTGCCTGCTCTGCATCCTTCCTGAAAACCCCTAGCTTCTAGCCTCCCTGCTCTTTAGCTTTGCAGCCTCTTGGAACCTCTTCTCACCCTGCTCACAAATGTGAGGGCGCTAGCATTCCCTTCTCTCAGAGAAACTGGACTGCAAACGCACTTGACAGCTTTGTTCACTGAGCAACTGGAATGTTTGTGAAAGTTCCGTGTTACCTTATCAACTCAACCAATCAGTGTCAGATGCTTTGCTCACTGAGAAGCTGGAATGTTTGTGAACGTTCCATGCTCGTCATCAGCTCAGCCAATCGGTATCAGATGCTTTGCCACCACAAGCACAAGAGACAATAGAGATGTCATGTGATATGACTTGAGAAGGTGTATTGACACCAAATACTCAAACAACGGCCAAGGCTTGGTGTCAGGGCTCCTTGACACCAAAGCCTCTTCCCAAACCCCCAAACACTCACATTTTGTACGGCCTGCTGTGGAGTTGCTGTTGCCTCTCAACCCTGTGTGCTGGCCCAGGCTGGTCTTGGCCCCAGCTCCTAGATGGCTTCGCCTGGCCTTGACAGGAATGTGACTGATGAGAGGAGGGATCTTTTGGTACTCATAGACCCTGCAGGAAAGGAGAGCAGGAGAAAGAGTCAGCATGATTCCCTTAAAACAAGAGCTCAGATTCATAGGGGGTGCATGTTGAGTTCTTGGGGAGAGGGTGTAAAAAACCACTTCCACTGTTGCTGTTTTCATGGATAGAAAGGGGGAAGCTGCTGAGGGAGGAGAACCAAAGCATCAAACCCACCTGTATGGCAAATCATCTTTATAAAGCTCATAGTCCAGGTCACAGCTGCTGCTGCAAAGGAGAGAGAATGCTAATCATTCTGTGCCATTTGCTTGCATGTTTTCCAGTGTTGGTTACCCTAACCCCAACTGCACTCTGAATATTTATTTATTCACAATATTTCTATACCGCTCCACATCAAAAGATTTCGGAGCGGTGAACAAGAAAGATAAAAGATATACAGGCAAGATATATAGGCGCACAGAAATGCCTATCTTTTTAGTTCAAATCAGAGGAGCTTTGAACCCTAGTTCAGTCCTAGTCCAATATTCTAACTCAGGTTTCCCTAACTGGGTGTCCTCCAGATATATTGGAATACTTCTCCCATCAGTCCCATGGCCACGCTGGCTCTCAATTTCTAAAATGCTTTTCTGTCCCCAGTGAAGTCCTAGTGGTGGCTCGTGCTGGAACTGAAGTGCAGCTTTATTACAATACACGTATCTCAGCTGTTTAGCCTCCATAAGGTATGCCACATAGATACCTATGGTGCTTTGGCCTGAATAAAGGAAGATTCTAAGACAGACACACACACACCTGGTTTTCGTAGCCGGTGAAAGCCACAGGTTTGCGGTAGCACATGGTGAACCAAGTGATATAAAATATAAATTCTCAGATTCAAAGTTTGAGCATTGGTAATTCTCCAGATTCTTTTTTAGGAGATACCAGAACCTTTCAGTACCTGAGACAACTGAAGAGAAGTAAGGTCAATGCTGAAATTACTTTACCTTTTTGGCAGCCCCTTTACCTACTAGAAGGCTACCAGGGGGGCATGATTTGGCTAAAACGGGAGGAAGTGAGAGGGTGGAGTTTGTGGATTTCATTTACCCACACACTTTGTCTCCCATGATTTGAGCACAAGGTAAGGTTATAGGCCCGCTGCATGACATTTTGGGGTGAAGGCCCAGAGGAATCAATACAGAACAGCCAAAACCTAAACACAGTTAGTGTAATATTTTGAATGTTCTTCAGTGTTGTTACATATTAATAAGGAGTTTACACCATCTGAAAATAAGCACCTACAGCAGTCAGCTATCCTAGGGCCTTTATTACCCCATTTGGCAGAATACTGGAAGGAAGAAGCTGGTTTGCTTGTTACTGAACATCTCAATAGAAATCTGCTTGTATGTGTTTCCTTATATTTCCACAAGTAAAAGAGCCAGAGGCTTTTTTTTTCTTTTTAAGGAATCCCTCAAAGACCACCCTGTGGTAATGGCGCCAATGAGTTATGATGGGGAAACTGGTACCTGCGGTTCTTCTGAACACTTGCAGGGCACGGATTTTTTTCCTGGAATCCCAAAAACCCTATACACGAAGTGCCTTTATTTCTTTGAGGTGGGGGGAGATTGCCAAGGGTAGGTGGGTTAGCTAATGCTTCTTTAGTGAAGAATCTTACTCCATCAGGAGCTGAACAGGCAAGCCCTAGCACTCTGCTGATCTTCAGTGAGAGATTTCTGATGTTAAATTTCACGGTCGGTAGTTTCTGCGCACGAACTGTCTACCCCGCAGATCCAAATGAAGAAGAAAGGGAGGGGAGGGAATAAAGCTGTCAGCAAGTATGCCTCCTCTGAAGAAAGCTGACATGCCTATAATAAATCTTGTGCCTCATGAGCTAGGAGCCTGGGGTACAGGGAACGATTGGGAAACAAGCATTCTGGAAAAGCTCATTTGTGCTGACTTGGTAATGGACAGTAATATGGCGACTGGATGCAAAAGAGGACAGTGTCGTGGACCTTTAGAATCTTGTCTGGAAGAGGAATTTTCAACAGGTGGAGCTTTTCTCTAAAGTACGTGGCAAGCTGCACCTGTCAACATTCCCTCTTCGTTACGCAACTATTAAACGGTATAAGAGCCCCGTATGGTGTATGGTTGTGCCTCGGTTTCCTGGGAAACAAGCTAGGCCGTGCCCTCTCCTGGATTGAACTGGAATGTTCCATTTTCCAGGCTCCTTCTGCTCCAGCATTCCTGCCACATCTTCCACGCAACAGATTTCACAAAAGTAAAAAGGCCACACGAGTCCATTCATTTCATCCAGGAATGTGCTCAGAATAAAGGGTGTGTGTTCATTCCCTTAGACTGATCACACATTCAGATGAGCTTGTGTATACGGGGTGGATGTTTACAGTTCTATCCATGGAGCTGGAAAGTGATCATCATCCCACAGGGGAGTGCGTGGGAGCAAAGTTGCCAGACATACACTTGGAATGTTTTGCAGAATAATTGAATTTTTTTTCAGCTTCACTTCCTCCCGGGAGCCTCCCCCTCAGCGTGAATCTCCACCATCAATCTCCGGAGCTTACGCCTAGATGCCGAAAGGAGAGGATTTTGTGCACCTTTATCTACTTGTGCATTCAGCAACTGTCACAGTGAAATGCCAGAGATCATTGTCACAGCAGTGAGCACTTCTACTTCTGCTTTCATCCCATGGATGTGCGCTCATTCATCTTCTAAAACAAGAGCAGCCTTGCCCAAACAGTGGTTTTGGAGACTCGTGTGGATGCCTTCTGCTCCTTTCCTCACTCTCCCTTTGGCTCCACCACACAAGGCCAGCCTGATCCATGCGGTGACGTGAGGCCCCTCCTCTGGTGGCAAATTTGGGATGCAAATTTAAGGGCAGCAAAGCTTGTCTAAAATAAGACACTGCTGGCCCTTAACATCACTGACAGCATTGGGAAAGGAAACCCGAAATGGTTTGGGGCTGGGATCTCTCAGGAAACACTCCCCCTATAAACCTCCCTAAAGTTTAAGATCTACTGATAAAGCCCTAACTCAAGTCCCATCGCACATGGAGGCCAGACTGTGATCTCCAAAAGAAACAGGGCCTTTTCAGTCCCTATTCCACAACTCTGGAACTCTTCTATGAGCTGTACATTTGGTTCCCTCTCTCCTGAAGCAGGTGAAGATGATTCTATTTCATTCTGCTTTTTGGAAGGAGCCGTGCTATGCATTTTCATTGTTTCCATTTTGATATTAATTTTTACTCCACCTTTAAGACATTTTAACTCTACTGCACACAACTTTGGGAAAGCAGTTTAGAAGTAACAAACAATCAAACTGACTCTACGGTTGTGTCGGACAGGCAGACTTTTTCAAGCAGTTGCTTTTCAATGGCACCCGCTTGTCCAATGTGCGAGAATCACAGCAGTGAGAGCAAATTATGCCGAACTATTTGGAATAATATTCTGATTTAATCTAAAACAGTTCCTTATTGCCAGTACTATATTTTGTAATTACACAGTGTAAGCGTGGAATTTGGTGCTGGGTGCAGATATTATCATTCTTCAAATCTCAGCTGAACAATACAAAATAAGTTCCTAGCCCTGATGACTACCTATATAAATGTCTAGAAAATGCTTTGTGAAATCTCGAAAGCCAGAGCAGAATAAGCAGGACTTACACTGCAAGGCACAGCTGTTTGCCTCTCCCCATAATTATTAAGGTGAAGAACTTATGCAAAAAACCCAACATATATGCCTATTTGCTTGCATCATTTAAACAGACCACAAAATCCAGCTTTTCTTGGGTGCGTGATTATTTTTAGAGTAGAGACTACACACTGTCCTGCTTATGGCATGCTTTTTTTCTGCATCACATCCCTGCTTTCTCTGGCTCCAGTGGATCAGAGAGTCCGGGTGCCATTTCTGGAAGCGAGCAGCTGTGTTTAGTCGATAGCAGCAAAAAGGCAGAAAAATATGTGTCACATTAGAGAGTAAACGATTTATTGTGGCATGAGCTCTCGTAGGCAAGAACCTAAGTGATGGAAGTAGGACATCTGATGAGGCAAGCTTCTGTTTGTGAATGCTCATGCTATAATAAATCCTATTGTTTTTGTGTGGCTTCCCCCCTCCTCTTTCACAGGCTCTTTGAATGCCTGGGTATGGCACAGTTCCTCAAGCACAGCAAGTGCCAAACCCATGCAGTGCCCAAATGGTGCTGGTGGAGGAGGAGACCTGAAAGCCAGGGAGCATTCAGCTCCCAGAATGTGTTACCCTGGACAGTAGGACAAAGGGGTCTATGGTATTCTGGAGGGATTTAAGAACGGCTCATGCTGGCCGGCGATAGCAACATCCCTCCTTTTAAAGGCACGCCGAGGCAGCACATTGGCAGCTACAAGGAGAGATGAAGCCAGGAATTTGGGAAAAGCTGTTGTGGTGCAGCTATTGTTTGCCCTTAGAAGTTATTTTCGGACTCTTTGTTCAGTCCTTTTGTTTTCCAAGTTTCCATCTGTTGGCTCAGCGGTCCCGTCTCTTGGTTTCTCATTCTTGCAGTTACAGAGGCAGATAGCTCTGCAAGGCCCACTGCTCTGAATGTAGATGCTGTTTGACCCATCTAAGCATTCTCCAGCATTCCCTGCCCTCTGGATCACTTCTCACCAGGAAAAACTGCGCTACAGTTGGACACTGACTTTACGGTTCAGGAACCCTGTCTTCAGATAACCCTGGGAGCCAAGGCCAGCTCCGGGCTTGAGGGGCCCTGGCATGGTGCTCTGCAGTGGGGCCCCTCCTACAACGATGAACCCCCTCCCTGCAGCCTTACCCAGCAGCAACACTCCTCTGTCAGTGCTTTCTGCCTGCCATTTAAACATTCCCCACAATGTCCCCGAGCAATGTGGGAATTGTGGGAAATTTAAAACGGCCACTTGCCGCCACCTAGTTCAAGGAGCCCAGGTAAGATGCCAGAATAGCTAGACCTTGGCAGAGCGCTGGGGACCCAGCCAATACCCAAGGATGCTGGCCCTGCTGGGAACTGTAGTTCTGTGAGGGGGGCTACAATTCTCTAAGGAACAATTCTCAGCACCCTCACAAGATTACAGTTCCTAGGATTCTTGGGCGGTGGGAAAGCCATTCGTTCGATTGACATAAAACCAATATAAATGTGACAGGCCCATCTCCTCAGCAAAAAAAATCGCTCGATCAAGGGAAGGATCTGGTATGCAGAATACACAACCACAACAAACAGTGGCCTGGCAGGTACATCATACAAACATGAGCCCTAGGGACAGGGCTGGCCCAAGACATTTTGCTGCCTGAGGTGAAGAACAGGATGGTACTGTCTCCCATTTCATGTACAAAAGCTGACTAGATTGTTTCTTCAACACTGGTGATGGAACAGCATCTTCCATTGAACCTGAAGGCAGCAGGATAACTTTGGGAGCATAGGGCAGGCTGTCAGGTACACAGGTCTCTCCTCCAACACCTTGCTGCCACCTCCCAGCATCTGCCAACCGAGGCAACTGCTTCACCCTGACTAACGGCAGGGCCAGCTCTGCCCTACCCAGGGAGAACCTTCTCCTGGGCACTTTTTAAGGGACAGAATCTACTGTTAGCTCTTTCTTTTGAGCAGGGAAACCATAAAGATGCCTGGCTAAAAAAGCCATTCTAGGCACAAAGTGTTAGGCCTTGTTCTCCAACTTGTCACTCCCTGCTGAAATGAGCAGGCACAGAGCTGGGGCTGCTGTAGTGGCCCTGGCCTCACAGTTTCCAGAAGCCCTTACAAAAGAAAGGACAAAGAGTTGTTGCTAAAGTGCTCAACAGTTCTCAGAACAACCCAGTCATCTCACTGGGAGCTCTGTCTCCCTACCCATATAGAGCTGCCGACTTCTTAAAAGGTTCTCTTCTTATGCCTTTAAGAGCAACTTGTCACACAGAAATGAAGCAGCTCCATACCAACAAGAGCTACATTTCTGCACATCCAACTGTTTTTAAAAGCACAGGAGTAGGGCAAGTAAAAAAAAAAAAAAAAAAAGGAAACTATCAACTTCTGTCTGTGATCCTGATCCTCTTTGCTGGAGCGTGTTTTTTGCTCCAAACCCCCATTCCTAACCTTGCCTGTTCACTTAACCTCCTGCAGGCCTTTGTGTTTCTGTACACCCTGTTCTGCCCAGTCTCTTGCCTGGGCACAATTCTGCCTTTTGCCAGAATGCTGTTCATGTCACAGCTAGCTAGTCCTTGACCCAAAGAGGTTAGACTGAGATTATGCTTGACTAATTACTCCCAGATTCCCCCAGATTCTGATGGGATGGAAAAGCCATCTTGCAGCTACTGCTCTCCATCACCACTAGCTTCCTGTCCAAACAGCTGCAGCCAAATAATTTTCATTATCAGCCATATAAATAAATAACTACAATAAAAAACTCTGTTTAATCCCAGGGTTCTAATCTGTTTTGTTGGCAACGGAACAAGCCTCGTGTGAGGGTCAAACAGGAGGAACCAAAGCAGTGATCAAAGATAACGCAGCCCGCTCCTTTATCTAAAGTCATTTCAGAAAGCAAGGAAAATGAGGCAACTCCTTTCAAAGAATACCCTCTTCTTGCTGACAGGCCAATATTTTGCTCAGGAAAAAAGTGGGAGTTGACAGGGCTACCTCAGAGGGCAAAAACGTCAGCACTTCGGTTTTACATGGCAGCAGTAGAAAAGGTATTTTGAGTCTTACTACAAGTATATGGTTCCTACCTGATGCTAACTACTAGACTCTTCCTGCCCTGTTCTTCCATATTGGTTGTTTTTCAAGCATAGGTAATGTTACTGAGTGGCTCAACCATGATGGCTTTTACATGTGCATTTTTCTGGCATCACCTTGTTTTTATTTATTTTATTTATTGTTCCAGAAGGCTGCACAGGGCAGCTAGGAGCACCTGATGTACTTAAAGTTCACAATCGGCGTGATATCTATCCTAATTGAATTAGCAAGAGCTGCCCTTCTGCGAATACACAAGGCATGGGAGTTCCAGATCTAGGCAGATGCCTTACTGACAGTCAAGTCACCACCCTGGTCAGGCAACCTAATATTGGCTTATCTAGAGCCCTGGTGGGAAATCCTGAAGCATCCTTACCTCCTGATAAGACTATTAGGCTAAAACACTCCCAGGTTTTCCCTTTGGGGGCCAATTGGTTCTGTCACCTCCACCAGACTGGCCCCCAGAAGCATGGCTTTGTGATACTGAACTAGCCAGCTGAAATTTAGTCATGTGGCCAGGAACCTCTGGAAGGTTCCTGTTATCCCCCAGAGCCAAACTACTGAACTCCATCCTAAGCCCACCCAAAGTCATTGCCTCCTTGGTGTTCTCTGCTGAACCCTCCCTCCACCCTTGAGTCCAAATGTTTGGTGTTGCTTGCAGGACCCAGCACAGACACAGCCTCTGTTGTGGTCGCCTGTGATTCTCCCAGGACTCGCCTGGCACTTCGCCTGTTCCTCTTGACCTACTCCTAGCACTATCCCTCCCTTTGGGGCCAAACTCATGTTTCTGCACCAGAAATTTCCTATCTGCTTGCGCTACCTTGCTGTCCCAGAGACCTATCCCCCTCTTGAAGCACCCATTGCTGCATTTGGACACCATCCGTTTCAGTGGTGCTGCGCAACGGCACTGAGAGCACAAACAGCTGCCTGAGATACTCAAGGGGCCTTCAGACTGTGCACGTAGCCGCAATATATTAACAATACAGATGTCTGCGTGTGGCTTGGAGATCCAGGGAGGCCCACGCTTCACAGTGGGGGTAAATACTGTGACTGGTAAACATTGCTGGCTTTAAGCTCAGCAGTTTGCCCTTTCTGTGGCAAAGCTGAGAACCTAGAGCAGTGCCAGCTCCAGGTTTTGGAGGGCCCTTGGTCAAGACATCCTCAATGGGCCCGCTCCATCATTGAGTCTGCCTTCTCACTCACCACTTCTCACCAGCTGCTATTGCTCCTCATCCTCTTCCTCATCGTTGCTTGCTTGACACGCAAAGAGCCAGACAGCAAGTAGGCAGCGGCATCTGCTGCTTGTCCTTCTCATCACCACTGTTGTCTGAGCCAGAGCAAGAAGCAGGCAAACAAGCCAGTTGCAATGGTGAAGAGGAGGAGCAACTCCAGTAGGCCCGTGCTGGGGTGTGAGCCCTCGAGATGCGGCAGACCACGCTTACCCTCGACGCCAGCTCTGAGCAAGGGCATTTTGCTGAGGTTTTGTAGGGTCTCGAGCCAGGCATGTCCAACATCTAGCTAGCACCCCTCCTTTGCCTCCTCTTCCCAGTTCCCCATATTTATTGTTTGGGGAGGGGGGTTAGTCAGGGTCTCAGGAGAGGCACTGCTTCCCTGCCCACCATTCCAAGTTCCACTTTTGAAACAGTGCATGCAGGGAGATCGGGGTTTCCTAAAAGTGGCCTAGAGTGTTGTTGGTCCCCCATCATTGCCTTTGGAGCCTTTGCCTGTATGGGAACAAAGACCGCTGTGCACACTGTGGTGTCTTTTAAAAAGAAGTGATTGCCCCCCGCTTGTGAATTTAGAACAGAAATGAGGGCAGCCATTGCTTTCTGTGCATTTCCAAATGGCTGTGACTGACCAGGAAGTGGAGACTTTTGCTATCCCCCTCCTCTGAAACAGGTAAAACTTTGTTATGCTCTTTCTCCTTATATTCCTTTGAATCTGTCTATTGTTATTATTATTAATATTTCTTGGCCGGCTTTCAGGGCAGGAGCCCTCCCAAGGCAGCGTACAACAGTAAAATTCACAGAATAAAACCAGTGCGTTAATAAAAACAATGAAAAGAGCAGCAGCAGGAAACATTCTACAAAAAGCAAAAAACATCAACTTAAAACAAAACCTTCAACACACATCTGCAGCTACAATCCAGTCCAATAAAACATAATCAGGGGAAGGCCAAAGTAAAGAAGTCTTCATGGCCTTCCAAAAAGCCTACAATGATTGGGTCTGGCAGACTGCCAATGTCAACTTATTCTAGAGGTGCGGGGCCACTGCAGAAAAGGCCCTCTCTGTTCTTTATGTGGCCAATTCAGTGCACTGAATCTTGAGTTTTCCCACTGCTCTTAGGCCTCCAAAAACTGCCTCTCCTGTACCCAAACGATAACTCCTTGCCTCTGTCTTTTCTTGCTCTATCGCTGCTGTTAAGGATCATAAGGGAACAGCATGCCAATCAAATGCTAGGGGTGGGGTATTAACCAGTCTTTTCTTTCTGTAAATATTACAGGTATAATAAAAACATGTATTTTTCACCTTTACGCTTTCTCTGTGTTCTTGAGCTAATTTCCCCACTTTATCTAGTGTGTAGTCCACCAAGTACATGCCATGTCTCTGAAAAAGATCTTAATCTTCCTGTGTTGTTCAAGTACATGTGGTCAGATGCATGTTTACATTCACATGTGATTGAAGACATGCAGTAATTGTAATGGCCGCATCATTTTGCTACAGCATTTTACAAGGATTTTAAAAGTCTGCAAATTCAGTCAGGCCAGCAAAGTCCTCCTGGGGGAATAAATTAAGCATGACTCAACATAGGAGAGCCAGCTTTTTACCTGACTCTGCTCCTGTGCAGTGACCCAACATGCAGAAAATTAAGCAAGCCAGCTTCACTTTAAATTCATGCCAGGAAAAGCTGTACCTACTAGATTTCTGCGTCTCAAAAATGCAAAGGGGCAGGCACAATTGTGTTTTTTAAGGGGGGGGTTAATTAATTAAGAAGTTCTTCTCCTGCCTTTCCTGCTGCAACACCTCTCAAAACGTCCCACAAATCAATAAACAGAATCTAAAATATCACAATAAATCATTAAGAACAAAATAAGCCAGAAAAAACAGCAGTAAAATGCAGTATAAAATTATAAATAAAAATTAGCTGCTATTAAAAGCGTGGGTAAATAGCGCAGCATCTCTGAACACATGAAGCCACCTTATACTGAATCAAACGACTGGTCCACCTAGCTCAGTAATGTCTAAAACTGGGGTAGGGAACCTGTGCCCCTCCAGATGTTGTTGGACTACAAATCCCATCATCCCTGACCACTGTCTGGGGCTGATGGGAGTTGGAGTCCAACATCTGGAGGGCTACAGATTCCCCATTCCTGGTTTACAATAACTAGCAGCATCTCTCCAGGATTTAAGACACGTGTCCTTCCCAGTCCTATGTGCAAACGTCAGGGACTGAACCTGGGAACTTTCTCATGCAAAGCATGCTTTCTCCCACTGAGACACAGCCCTGCCCCGGGGCCCTTTACTAAAATATATAGTAAAGAAGAATCAGGCCAATATGCTAGTGGGGAGAAGGTCCACAGCCCAGTTATGACCACATAAAAGGCCTGCCTAATCTTTGATGGCAGGGGCACCTGGAAAAATAGCCTTCGATGTAGTTCTGGATTGACAGGCAGGTTCATATGGGAGCAGGTGGCCTTTTAGATGCCCTGGCCCAGGTTGTTTATGGCCTTCTAGGTCAAACCCAGGTCTTTGAACTGTGCCTAGCGTATGGGGTAATACAAAAGGCTAAATTTCCAAGGCACCTGGTATTAAATACTCGGGCATACTTCTCTTAAATAGCACTTGGTTTGGCCTGAATATTGCAGGTGCGGTCCCTTCAAGGACCTGAGACAGAATGTTTGCATTCACCCAAGACTAAAGCAATGATGAGACTAAAACCATAAGAAAAAGGTCACCAAGTTTAGAAGAAAAGTTAAGCCTAAGCATAATGAGACTCGTGTCCCCTCCTCCTGATTGCAGGTCCTTGACAGAGGTCCCGTATTGTGAGAAGGTCCCCTTTGCTGGTGAAAGTGAGATCTCCTTTGCTGGTAAAGTACGAGTGTGAGTGGTGGCCATAAAGCTTGCGGGATGTGTGAATGTGTCTTATCTTTGTTTTGCTGAGTGAAAGGTTTGCCTGGATGTTCAACTGTCTTTACCCTTCTTTAATAAATGCATTTAGCGTATGTCGTTGTTTTAGTCCTTATTTCTAGAATTTAAGTGAATCTGAGCGAATGTGAACGTTCTAGCTCGAGTCCTCGAAAGAACCTCACCTACAACGTCTGGACCAAACTGAGGCTATTTAAAGAAGGGATGCAGTTTTCCCATACACTAGGAACAAAAAAAACCTGGGAGCCAGTAAAAACCTTGGAGTACTGTGTTCCCCACAGTGAGTCCCAGATAACAGCCTGACTGTCACATTCAGGACCCGCAGAAGTGTCTAAACAGTTTCAAAAGCAGCCTCAAGTATCATGAGCTGCAGTAATCAACCCTGGATGTTACCAGGGCATGGGTAACTGTGGCAAGATTGTCGCTTTCCAAAATGGGTTGTAGTCGACATATCACGCAAAAGTGGGTGCAAGCCACTTTAAGCTACCTGTGTGCCTAAATGCTGGATCTAAATAGGGTTGGGCAACACGCAGCCCACAGGCTGCATTCAGTCCCTGCTGCACACCCCAGTGCCCCCCCAAATTATAGTTATAAACAAAATGGCGCCTGGAGAAAACAAGCTAATTTTGACCTTTGGGGCGTCATTATTTTATTTTATTTATTATCTTTTCACAAGGGAGTGGGTGAGGAATCCAATATTGGTCAGATAGTACCTTCATGATTTTATATTGTAGACCAAGTTGGCCGTCCTAGCTTTAGGAAATCCTACCAAGCATAATACATGTTGCCATTTGTTTTCCTGGCTCGGCTCCTGTGCCGTTAGCAATGCCCCACAAAGAAAGTTAGCAGCTGAAAGCACTCCCCACCTCTTATACTCTTGCTACCTTCTAAATCCTTCACCTAAATTCTTCACCTACTTAATTTCTGTGCACCTCACTGCTGTTAAAAGCACAGAAGTAGAGCAAGGAAAAAAGATAGCACCTTGAAGAGATTGCTTTGTTTTCTGCTTTTGCATTAGCTCATGACATTTAACTATATGCAAAGCTAACACAGCAGTACGAAGGGGTAACATCAGAACATAAAGTGATTAATACATGCCTAACATGGAGCAAAGCTACAACATAAATGTACATTATATCCTTGAAGCTTGTTTTAAATCATCAGGATTGTAGATTGGAGATGCTGAGAATTCTCTGTTAGAAGGACCCTAGATGTACAGAACTACATCTCCCAGGATTCTTTCATGGCACCACCATCATAGTGAAACCTGCTTACGTTTGCAGTGTATACATGCCCACAAGGAAACAGGGCCAGCTCCAAGTTTGAGGAGCCCTTGCCACTACTGGGCAGCCTCTCCCACTGATTCCCCTACAGCCTGCCCCCCACCCCAAAAAGCAGGGTAGGAACCTGGTAGCACTCTTTTGATTGGAACCAAGCCATTGTGCTGCATCAGGCAAATGCTATTTAAATTTCCCACAATTCCCTAATGTTACAGCCAGGCATAGGAAGCCAGGATACACATCAATGGTAGTGAACCCTGCCATGATACATGAGCCCTAGCAGTTGCCCAAGAATGCTGCGTGCCCATGCCAGCTTTCATAGGAGCAATCCATGACCCTGGATGGAGGTACACAGTAATGAGCAGCTACAATTCTCACCTACCCCTGAACTAGGACAGCAAATGTTTCTCGTTTCTCGGTCCATCTCATTTTAGAACAAGGAGTAAGCCCTTGTCAGCATGGCCAACCGTCAGGAACGGAGGGGGTTGAAGTCCAAAACATCTGGAGATCTACTTTCTGTCCACCCGTTTTAGAGACACCAGGGGCAAAAAAATAGTCCTGAATCAGAAGTAGCCCTGAACACAGATGAAATACAGGAGGGTACCCAGGCTCCTATTCCCCCCTTTTTTAGGGTTGCCAGCTTTTGTATTGGCTCCTGAAGCTCTCCTTTTAATAGCAGTTTGGTCTGCAGGTACTAGCAAGTGAGCATGTTTAACATGAAAAGCATCACCTGTCAATTTCTACAGATCAAACCTCTGTTAAAGGACAGGAGCTGTCCTTTTTTTTTCTGCCAGTTGGCAATCCTACCTCTATTCTTCAGGCACAGTGCAATGATCAAGCACTTTTAAATGGCAGGCAATCGTAAGGATTGGGAACTGCCATGCATACTAAGATGGACAGTCATCTGAACCCACATTTGCCCAAACTAGATGTAACTCTTACTTCCTGGCTTGGAAAGGGGAAAGCGGGGGAGGGTCACTGCTGAAAGTTCTTTTTTCCTAGCACCACAGAAACATACTTCTGAACAAAAGAATTCAATACATGGTGGCAGCAGGAAAAACATGTGTGCCAGATACCAATCCTCAGCTAGGCAGTTGTATGAATCTGGTGCGTGGAAGAGAACATAAGAAGAGCCCTGCTGGATCAGACCAAGGGTCCATCTAGTCCAGCACTTTGTTCACACAGTGGCCAACCAGCTGCCCATGGGAAACCCACAAGCAGGACACGAGTGCAACAGCACCCTCCCACCCATGTTCCCCAGCAACTAGTGTACACATAGGCATACTGCGTATGATACTGGAAGTAGCACATAGCCATCAGGACTAGTAGCCACGGATAGCCTTCTCCTCCAGGAATTTATCTAACCCCCTTTTAAAGCCATCCAAACTGGTGGCCATCACTACACGCTGTGGTAGCAAATTCCATAGTTTAACTATGCACTGTGTGAAGAAGTGCTTCCTTTTATCTGTCCTGAAGGAGATTCACACTGGCAGCTAGCCAGGAGCTGAGAGCCATCATAAGTAAGATTTCTTAGTGTGCTGCTCCTGTGGCTACCACAGACTTAAAGTGGCTATGGGACTGTGCCTGCTGATCATTTTCCTTGCACAATCACGTCCAGAACTAATAAAGCATCAAAGTCTTCCATTTCTGGGATCTATTTCCTTTTCTGGCTGTAACAGTCTCCTGTAGATTCCAATGTCTTGTTTCACAACAGAGGTGGGTAACTTCTGGCCCTCCAGATGTTGCTGGACTACAACTCCCATCATCCTTTGCCACTGGCTATTCTGGCTAGGGCTCATGGGATTTGCAGTCCAACAACAACTGGAAGGCCACAAGTTACCCACCCCTGTTCTACAACAAGACTGAATTTACTCGATGCTGTGTCTGCATGGCTAACAGCACAATCCTATGCGCATTTACTCGGATGGACATCCCACTGTATTCAATGGGGCTTAAGTGTGTTTAGAGAGCCAGTGTACTGTAGCGTAGTGGTTACTGTCAGACTGGGGTTGGGGAGACCCAGGTTCAAATCCTAACTCAGCCAGGAAGCTCATTGGTTGACCTTGGGCCAGTAACTACCTCTCAGCCTAACCTACCTCACAGGGAGGTTGTGAAGGAGAAACCATATATGCCACCTTGAGCTCCTTGGAAAGAAGACAGGATAGAGATAAATACATTCCAGCTTAAGGACCACATTACTTCACTTCAAAATTTGTTGACTGCTTTTCACATTGGATTGAAGGACCTTTGGGGAAAGATATATCCCACAGTCCCCCTCTCCACCATGTTCATTCGTGCGCAAGCAACACACATACACACACAGACTCCTGAAATGACTTCCCTTGCTGCTGGGAGCAGCAGCAGAGGTGGAACTTAGGAACTGGATGTTCCGTCTCAGGCGTACTTATTTCACTTGTCCTGCACATTCACACATGTCTCTGAAATGTATATGATCAGGCACACCCAATTCGAAGGCAGAGACAGGGTCCACAGCTATCATGGGTGCGTCTGACCTGTACTAACTCCCCCTTCTTCTTATTCTGAACAGACAGATCTTCCTTCTCTAGCCCTGTCAATGCCAGGCATGAAGCATCTCTAAATACAGTAAATGGCACCATCCCGTTCAGCTTCAGCCCCCAAGAACCATTAGGACTCACGGGTAGAGGCCTCCACCATGCTGTCTCTTCTGACCGGGCCGGGTATGGCTCAGCTTAGGCTCCCGGGCCATGTCTAAATCTAGGGGAAAAGAAAAAGACATAACAGTGAGAGAGAAAGAGCAGAGCAGACAAGAGCAAAAGCAGAGAGGACAGGTTGGGCAACTTCATTCCCAAAGTCTTGTTAACAAAGTTCAAAACAGAGGTCATCGGGCGGTGTGAATCTTCACAGCATTTCCTACATATATAAATTGATTCAGCTTTTCAGGTTCATGTAAAATCAAAATTAGTACCTGTAGTCCCAAGTCTGATGGCTAGATAGCATCACTGATGCAATGAATATGGACCTGAGCACGCTCCGGGAGAGAGCGCAGGACGGTAAGGCCTGGCGTGCTATGGTCCATGGGGTCACGAAGAGTCGGACACGACTGAACGACTGAACAACAAGTCCCAAGTTTGTGAACAGAAATCTTTGCATTGCTGCTAGGTTTTATTTTGGTTTTTACTTTTATTTTATACTGCATTTTAAACTTTTATATTGTATCTTATACTGTATTTTATGGTTTTAATTGCTGTGAACTACCCAGAGAGCTTTGGCTACTGGGTGGTATAGAAATGTAATAAATAAATGCATAAATAAAATAATGGCACCAGCAAAGGTTGAACCACAAGGGAGGGTTAAACTGCCTCACGCACCCCTTTCCCTCCTAGCTTGCAGAATGCTGCTTAAGGCAAACCTTTCTACAAGACAGATCAGAATGGGGAAGCAGGGGGGTGGGGGAGAGAGAGACTGCACCTAGAGATTATAACTACATTTAAAAATAAAATAGAATGCTATCCTAAATCTTAATTAAGGTTGCAATTCTAAATACGTGGGGTTACCCTTGAAGACGGTTTGGAAGTTTCAGCTGGTACAGAAAGCGGCGGCTCGCCTGATTAAAGGCAGCCGCCGGCAACATCACAATACTCCAGTGTCGAAGGAGTTGTACTGGTTACCAGTTGTTTTCCGGGCCAAATTCAAGGTGTTGTTTTTGACCTTTAAAACCCCATATGGTTCCGGCCCAGCCTATCTTAAGGAGCGCCTCCAGCAACACCAGACAGGCCGCTTAACAAGATCAGCCTCAGATGGCCTTCTCTCTGTCCCATCAGCCAGGACAGCTAGACTGGTGGGGACGAGGGAGAGGGCCTTTTCTGTGGTGGCCCCACTCTGTGGAACTCCCTCCCTAGGGAACTCCGCCATGCCCCCTCTTTAATGAGCTTCCGCCATGCATTAAAAACGTGGTTGTTCAGGCAGGCATTTGGGGTGGGTTAGGGTATTTTAGAAAATGTTTTTATTGTAGAATTTTATTGTTTTAAACTGTTTTATTATATGCTGTACATCGCCCAGAGTGGCTGGGTGACCAGCCAGATGGGCGATTAATACATTTAATAAATAATAATAATAATAATAATAATAATAAATATGCTTACTTGGATGTAAATCATATTGAAATCAGTGTCACATACATTTAGGATCAGAGCAGTAATGTGGTGTAATGGTTAGAGTGTTGGACCAGGACTCAGAACACCCAGGTTCTAGTCCTCACTCAGCCATTAAGCTCATTGGGTGACTTTGGGACAGTCACTGACCCTCAGCCTACCCTCCCTCACAGGGTTGTTGTGAGGACAAAATGGATAAGAGGAGGATCGTGTAAGCTGCCTTGGGTTCTTCGTGGGAAAAAAAATGCAGGACATAAATGTGATAAATAAATATAAAGAGATTTCTGTTTGGGATGGCTGAATAAGTAAAATAAAGCTTGCCCACTCAAAAAACTACCTTTACCCTCCTTTGCCCAATTAAATTGTTGTTGGCTTTCACTTGATGCCATCGCTGGGCACCGGATTCCCAGTGAGTCGCTGATGCAGGATCCCTGCCTGCTTGAGGCAGCCTCAGGAGGTGCTGCTCTCGATGCAGGACTCTGCCACTGTGTCCACCACTGGGTGCGTGCTCTCTTGGACGGGGCACCCAAAACCACAGGGCATGGTCCACCGGTCTGGCATCAAGGCACGTGCCCCCGGGCACGTCAGCATCAGAGCCACAAGATGACCCCTGGTGTCCTGAGCCCCCGTTTCCTCCAAGGCATGGGCAGAACCGGCCTCTCACCTTCATTCAGCCCCAACGACGCATTCCCCGGCCTCGCGAGGCTACTGTGTTCGCTCCCCACTCAACGGGAAGGGCAGGTCCTCGGGATACGGGCGAAGGCCTTGAGCGCAGCTTGCGCGCGCGCACCGCCGCCCCCGGGCACCCTGCGCGCGCCCATGCGTGCTGGGTTTCGAAAGGGAACGTCCGCAGGGGGCGGCCTCTTTCCTGCCCGGCTTTTTTGGTCGCCCGCTGAGCTACCAAAAAACCGCCCCCCACCCGCCCCCCACCCAGTTGCCTTTACAGCCTCTCCATAGCAGCCCAAATCCTGGCCGATTCTCATGGCCACTCTGGTCTAACTTTCTTTGCGCTAACAGCTGGCCCTCTGGAGCTAAAAAATTAAAATGGCCAGCTTTGTTTACGAGTAAAAATTTAAGGGGGGGGGGAGAAAAAAACCACCACCGAGCAATCCCCGCCCCCGAACCCTCCTCCCTAGCAAAATAATATATATCTGTTAACGCATCACTAAGCCCAGCACCCAAGGTGGGGGGGGGGGCTGGGGGTGACAGGGCGGGCTGGGGGGGCCGCCTTCCCGAGTTCTCAATGTTTAGCTTCCCTTCCCCACCCCCACCAGGCTGCCTTCCCCTGGTTGCCTCCTGGTGGCAGCATCTTTGCCATTTTGTCCTGGGGCTGGAAGAGGCTAGAGCCATGCACAGCAGCCAGCACAACGGGATTTACATTGGTGCAGCCGATAATACTCACATCTCCAGCACCCTTCTCTGCTGCCAAACAGTGTCATGCCACCCGAGAGAGGAGGGGGAAGGAAGGCCTGGCGCCAGGCTGCGGGCCCTTTCTGCCCAGCACGGGAAGGGGGGGGATCTCTTTCTCTCTCTGGAAGCCCCCCCGAGAAGGTTGCCAGCGGCAGCCTTCCGCGCAGAGAAAGGCTCGCAAAGTCTGAATGCTGTACCAGGGGAATGTACCATCTGCCCGCGAGGATGGGGGTGGAGGCGGGGAGAGATTGGCGGAGGAGGGGGGAACAGGCGAGGCGAACCATGTCAGCAACGCGGGCGGGGGTGCGTGTGTTGTGGGGCGCGAGCGGCGAAGTATTTCCGTAGCAATGATGTCAATGCTGCTGGTTCAAAGGGAGAGGAAGGAAGGAAGGAAGGAAGGAGGAGGGAAGGAGGGGGGGGAGTTGGTTAGGCAAGAGGCTGGGAAGCCGGCGACTACGAGGTGTATTTTGGGAGGGCGGAGAGAGAAGCAAAACGCAAAAGATGCAGTTGAGAAAACCATGCCTTGAAGGCTGCCAGCTGTCTCTTTCGCTGGTCTGTCCCTGCCTTTGCTTTTTGGCAAACGTTAAGGTTGATCGCTAAGGCGCAATCCCATGCAGTCCTACGACTCTCAGCATGGCTGGCTGAGGAATGCTGGGAGTTGTAGGACTTTTTTTTCTGCCTAAACTTGCATAGGTTTGCACCCTAAATAGTTTTATTTCTTGTTCTTTCTCCATACAGTTCCCCATTTGGAATCCATCTTCATTTATATTTATTTGTTTGTGATATTTATACACCGCTAAATATAATAAAATTGGCATCTAGCGCTTCCCCCCCCTTTCTAAATAGGCATAGGATTGCACCCTTAAAGACGTCCGTCTAGAATTCCTAATGCACTAGAATTCTAACAGTGGTGCGTTAAGAGCTGGTCCTTGGAGGCCCCGAGTTGATGGGGACAGTGGCGAACGGGCCCAGTGTCCCCATTTGGGCCGGCATGGGCATGCCAGGATTCATCAGGTCTGACGCTGGTCACAGCATCTTTTCTTCTTATTTTTAAAACATTTGACAGTCCAGGATGGCCAGCCGGACATATCCGTCGTTAGAGACGGACATTTTATTATTTTTACTTTTAAAATATATGATGTTTTTCGACCACAAAATGGTACTTATTCCTAAGTAAATGTGTTTAGCATCAGGGCAGCGGAAGCAAACTCCATTTTATTCCTGTAATTATGAGGATGCCATGATTTATGTTGGTTTAAAAAGCAGAACTGTGCATTCTCAGAGTATATCTTTACTTTTTTATTTTTAATCGTGTGTTTTTGGCTCTAACGTATCAGGAAACTAGAAGCAGTTTTAAAGCATGGAATGGTGGTGGGTGGGGAGAAGAGAAATGCTAGTTTTCTGCTCCACAAGTGAAGTAATACACATGGCCATCTAAATGGAGCCCCCAGAAGACTATCATGTCCAAGGTCTAAAACTGCAAAGCTGCACCACGGATTCCTCAGGTTTCAACCCTCCAGAGAAATTTTCAGGAGGAGGCAGCAGGGAGAAATGCATCTTTAGACTCTGCAGCGCATGCATGTGTATGGAATCAACATGCCAGTGCATGGCGTCTCTTCCATCGCCGCCCACCACTTCCATAACTGCCTGCCCTGACTGTACATTTTGCTGGATGCATTTGACACGAAGGCATATGCCACAGCTGAAGTTAAGGACACCGGACAGAAGATGGAGCAGGCTTGTTCTCTGTTGCTCCCAGAAGCAGAACTACAGCCAATGGGTGGAAATGGCAGGGAAGCAAATTTCGGCTAAACATTAGGAGAAACTCCCTAGCAGTGTAAGCCAAGGGTGGGGGACCTGTTTCAGCGCAAGGGCCCAATTCAGTTTCGGAGAAACTCTCGGGAGCCGCATTCCAGTGATGCGCAGAGCTAGAGGCAAAGGGGTGTGGGCAAAATACTAACAACTAGTGCTGTGCTAAAAATTCCTCCCACATTTTCTTCGACCGTTCTCATTCAATTTGATAGAAGATAAACTGCTTTCGAAAAGAAATTCAGTAATGAAGAAATTTCAGAGAAGTTCTCATGGGTTGGTTTTGGGGGCTTACCTTACTTAGGAGGTGGCCAAGAAGTGAGCACGAGTGTCTTGTTTCATTGTACCATCATCTCTCTGGCAGCTTGTGGCCTCCTCAGCCTCCTACACTTCAATCAAAGCCCATTTTAAGGCACCATGAGGTAATTCCTCCTATAGGGTTTTTTCAGATCAGGACGTGCAGGCAGGCTGAGAGGCTCGCTGTGATTAGGTAAGCTCAAAAACACCACAAAAATAAATTATAAAGCATCCTGAATAAGGCAGAACAATGGAAGCCTCTTTCATGGGGGAAGAAAACTTTCTGGAAATTGTAGGACAGATTTTGGCAGAGCACTAACACCACTTCATTGCTGGAGCTGGACATAACACTTGCCCCCACACACCTGCATCGAGATGGATGCAAACTGGGGGCCAGCCTGCCAAGACAGTTGATCCTGTTGCAGCACGAAGCACCCCAAAAACACTGACCAAAAAAGAAAGCAGCTGTGCTACAAGCCCTCTCAGTGGGGAGCCCTAGCTGGGAGAAACTCTGGAGAATTTCTCCTCCCCCTGGAGAAATTCAGTGAAACTGTCTCCCAGATTTCTCTGCCCACAAGTAAGGTGGAGAATTTCAAGAGGCCATTTGTGCACAGCTCTAATTTCAGCCTTTTAGACTGAGGAAAAACACACAAAAGCTGTGAAACCACCAAATGATCCACCAAACTATTAGTAGTCAGGGGAAAGCAGAAGGGGCTGTTGTATGCTGGGAGTTGTAGGACTTTTTTCTGTCGAAACATGCATAAGATTGTGCCCTTGTTCTATTATTCTACATGTGGTTTCAGTTACTGCAAAGCACAGAGGACAGGCTGCCTTGAGAACCCAGTCTATATATGGAAACTTACACTCCGTGGAAGAAACACAGGACATAAATGTAATAAATACACAAAACAAATAAATTTGTATAAATATATATTAACAAATGTAATTCTTTGAGAAGGGCTTGGGGATCTCAAAACAGAATTGTTTTCAACACTTGCCAGATGACAGTTCCCAGGATCCCTTGGGGAAAGCCATGATATTTAACATGGTAGAAAACTGTTTGTAGATGTTTGTAGTGTCAATATGCACAGAGAGGCACCAACAAGATCAGCCCGATCATGAGGTAGGCCAAAGGGCCTGTCTCAGGCAGCAAATTCAGAGCAAGGTATGAGAGGGGCAAATTTGTAGGTGGACATGTTATGTTGTTCAAAATGTGCCTCTCCTGTGCCCTGGAGTCACGGGGGAACACCTCCAAGATGCAGTGGGCAGCTTCCTAGAGCAGGTGGTTTATAAGACCTATGCCAGGGGTATTGTCTCCAAGCATCTGTAGGAATAGGCTCTTGTGGATAAAATCACTGGATGGAGAGTCGAGACAGCATGGCCCCCTCCATCAGTCTAGCTATGACCAGCTGCCATTGTCAGCTCCCAGAACCATCTCCATCTGCAGCTGATCTGCCTTAGAGGGACTGGTGAGACACCAAGGCCCCCTCCATCAGCCTAGTTAGGACCAACTGCCATTGTCAGCTCCCAGAACCATCTCCATCTGCAGTTGATCCACCTGGCTGCCTCAGAGGAAGAGGTAAGAGAGCAAGGCCCCTCCATCGGCGTAGTCAGGACCAACTGCCATCTGGCTTCAACTGTTTCCATCTGCAGCCAATCCACCTGCATGCATTAGAAGGAAAAACGAGACAGCAAGGCCCCTACCATTGTCCTGGCTGGGGCCATTTGGCTCTTCTCTTCCTAGAACTATCTCCTGCAGCAGCTGCAGTAGCTGAATTTGCTTATTCCGCTTTGGTGTTGCACTCGTTGACTAAATTTTAAGCCTTTGTTTTTAACTGTGAACTACCTCACGAGCACTGGAAGAAAGGCACTTTATAAATGTAGTTGAAGTAAGTATAAATTAGTCATTTCAGGGTTTCTAATTCCTCTCTCCCTGTCCCGCATTCTCATCCAGTCATCTATCCAGCATATGAGGCAATTTGCAACCTGTCACAGGGGGGAAAAGCCTCAGCAAATTAAGCAGCCGCATTTTGCTGAGACAGATGTGTCAAGTAAGAGGAAGCAAAACAGAAAAAGCCAAAAAAGGTGGGGGGCGGGGAACGGACTGAAGCTCACTGGCAATGTGCAAAAGGGGGGCTGTGAGTTTGCCTCCAAGGTGACTGTGCATCCATCTTCAGCATGAATGCCTGGAAGTGTCAATCATCTCCACTAGGCCGAGCTCTGGATGGGTTTAATGAGGAAGACAATATAAAGAGAAAAGCTGGTGAGATTCACTAGCCCAGAGGCCTTACAAAAACTGCACTCTAGCAGCAAAGGAAGTAAACCGCTCTGTGGGAAAGAATGTCTACACTACAAATTTTAAAACCAGTCAGGGCTCCCCTATGAAAATATATACTGCAGACAAAAGGGGTATTCACAAGATGAGCCTTTGGTCTCATCAGATCCAGTACAGCACATCTAATCCAGCATTGTTCCCAAAGTGGCCCAACAGATGCCCACAGGAAGCCCACAAGCAGGACATAAGTGCCATAGCACCCTTCCGCTAGTGTTCACCAGCAACTGGTATACAAACTCATACTACTCATGATCCTGGCAGTAATATGTAGCCATCATGTCTAACAGGACCGGTGTCAAGGGTAGGCATGGCTGGGCACCTGCCAAGGGCCCACACCCCAGCAGAGGCCCACTGGCAAGAGCTCCCTGAAGTTGCTCCTACTCTTCATCGCTTCAGCCTGCTTGGCTTTGCTTTTTGTGTCATTTGGGGCTTTTCTACGTGAGGCATTTATCATGTGCTTGTCATTCCTTACAGTTGTTTACAGGTTCTTTAGACAGTTTCGCATTTGTGTCTAACCAGCGCTTTTGGCAAGTTATTTTAGAGTAGGGGAAATGAGACATTTAATTGTGCAAGTGAAATAAAACATGATTTCCTCTTACGTATTTGCGCTATTCTGCTATAACACAGTGCCACCTAGAGGTTACGTAGCAGAAAACCAGGGAAGGAAATGCTCCTCATGTAGTGCTCAGATCTCAATTCTGCGACAAAACTGGAAGTAGATACAGCAGACTAACAGCAGGTTAACATTCCTCACCACCACCAAATGTCACAGCTGTTGACTCCCCAACGCCCTTTAGGATTGTCAATGGGCCAGAAGAACAACTCCCCCAAAACAGATTGGCCTGCTACACCCTTTAACAGAGATTTGATCTCTGTTGGCAAAATGTTCAGGGCATAGAGTTAAACGTGAAGACTGACCACATATTATAACTGTGTACACTAAATGAGCATTTGTGGGTGAAATCTATGGGATAGCCATTGCTAACGCCCTCTGGCCCCACACCTCTCCCTATGCATGTTCAGCAGACTTCACTCAATCATATATACCAAGCATACACATGCTTGTTTATTCCTTTCAACATTTATATGTTGCCTTTCTATGATGAATCATACTCAAAGAGATTTACAAATAAAAATATAAAAATCATAACTAGATGCAAATGTAATCCTAACAATAAAAAATAAACAAGCAAGCAATGCAAAGAAACAAAACACAAATGGTAATGAAGACGTACCATAAAATATATCAGCAAACTACAGCTACTGATGAGGGTGGAAGCCAAAACATTTAGCTTAAATATATATTTTTTTAATACTCTGTTGTTAGGCTTTCTATCTTTCATTATCACAGACTAACAGAAATGCCTACTGGATTAACATGGACTTGAGCCTGTTGAAAACAGGCAAAGTTGACTATGTACGTGTAAGAGGCTCTGTCTGTACCTGTGATCAATGACTATGAGAGTCAGAGTGGTGTAGTGGTGAGAGTGTTGGACTGGGAGCCGGAAGATCCAGGTTCTAGCCCCCACTCAGCCATGAAGCTCACAGAGTGACTTTGGGCCAGTCACTGACTCTCAGCCTAACAGACCTCACAGGGTTGTGTGTGGGGATAAAATGGAGAGAAGGATCACGTATACCACCTTGGGCACCTTGGAGGAAAAGGTGGGATGTAAATTGAACAAACAAACAAACAAACAAATAAAGTTAAATATATGTAGGGAGGGGGGTGTCATAAAAAGGTATGATCCCACTCAGTCCTCTACATATGTGCAGGGCACAAGATGCTAAGGTATGCAGAGCCTTTTTTCGACTGCTAATTGCTGCAAGTCGGATTAAAGGGACAGCCATAGGTGGGCTTCAAAATTTGGCACCATCATGGCCAGCCACTATCACCTAAGAAATGCTGTGAATTGTAGATCTGTGAGAGTAATAGGAGACTCCTTGTTTGTGTGTGTGTGTGTGTGCGCGCGCGCGCGCACATTCTCAGCAACCCCATAAAATCACAGTTTCCAGGAAGGAAGCCAAACACAATTTGAAATTGGGTTAAAGCTTGCAGTGGAGAGCAACAGTGCTCAAATTATGGAGGGGAAAGTAGAAAGGGCTCTGATTCACAAACCCCAAACCTGGACTCCCCCACCCTATTTCTGCCAAATCACTCCCCCTATATCTTTCTAAAAGCTTTCGCTAAGGGGGCTGCCATGAAAGTTAAGGGGACTAGTTGCCCCCACCTCTAATTTGAGCATTATAGACATATCCAGTTGCATCCATTCTGCAGGGAATCCATTTTCTATAGGAGCTCATCTACTGCTGTTCTGCATTCCCCAGCTGCTGCTTTAAACTCTTCCCCCTCTGTCTCATCATTATTTCTTGCCAAGGGGATGATGAAAGATTAGCTGCTAAACAGCAGCCAGAACAGCATTATCACTCTGTAGGTTCTGAGATAGTTGGTAGAATTGGCTGGCCTAAGACATTTTACTGCCTGAGGTAAAGAGCAAGATGGTGCCCTCCCCAACCCCCTGTACAAAAGCCAACTTATGCTGGCGGCTGAATCTTCCTTCAACACTGGCAATGGCACAGCATCTTCCATTATACCTGAAGGCAGCAGGTTAGCTTACAGAGCGCAGGGCAGACTATGAGGCACACAGGTCCCTCCACCAAAACTTTGCTGCCGCCTCCCAGAATCTGCTGCCTGAGGCGACCGCCTCACTCTGGCTAATGGTAGGGCCGGCCCTGATTGGGGAAACAGACAGGGGTGGCAAATGAGTGGCAGGGACAAAAAGGGGGAAGTGTTTGTTTAATGAGCTAGCCCACTCCTGAAGCCAGGAAGAGGAACCTTCTCGAAGCGTGAGTCCCACTGTCCAAAAAGGCCTAGGACAACTGCCTTGTACTTCTTGTAACCCACAGTAACAACCTGATCCTTGGGGATGGCCAAGATATTTAACTGCCTACAGCAGAGCAACAAATGGAAGACACACCCACACCCAAGTCAAGGTACATAGTATTCAACACTGGTCACATTTTGGCAACTACGGCAGAAAAAGTACTCCCTAGCAGTAAAAATACAACAATAATAAATGAAATAACTAATGGTGTGATGCCCTTTCATTTTTTTATACAATGGATTTAGGGTGCTATCCTATGCATGAATAGATGGGGGAAAAGGCCTACAACTCCCAGCATTCCCCAGCCAGCCATGCTGGCTGGGACATGCTGGGAGTTGAAGGCCTTTTTATGTCTAAACACACATAGGATTGCACCCATAAATTTTTATATGGTATTTTATCATGTTATATTTTATGGTTTTAACTGTGGTGAACCACCCAGAGAGCTTCAGCTATTGGGCAATATAGAAATGAAATAAATAAAATTTTATGACACCCAGAATCAGCTGCCTGTGGACATCCAATCAATGGCCTTAAGCATGCCTAACTCCGGATAGGATCACAGCCCAAGCCAAACACAGAGTTCGCTACCAACCACTTTCAGCATCCCATCATGGGCTCAAGAACCCTCACAGGAACATAGTAGAAGGCAGCTTCCATTGGTCCACATGGCTCAGTATTGTCAACACTGACTGGCAGCGGCTCTCCAGCATTTCAGGCAGGAGCTTTTCCTGCCCTACCTGGAGATGCCGGGGATTGAACCTGGGACCTTTTGCATGCAAAGCCCATGCTCTACCATTGACCTACAGCTCCTTTCCTGTTCATTTTGCTCCCTGCGTGGAATTGGAAATACATGGGAGGGTTACCAAACTTTGGGCAAGCCATCTTCCAAGGCTGGTTTGGCTGCATTCAGCTTGGTGGGTCCCAAGCAGGGTATGCCTGATTCAGAAGGAATGAGGTTCAATTCCCCTACACAGACAGACTCCCCAAAGGATTCTGAGGGTGATCAGATTAGGGGTGTCGGAGAAATCTGCAACAAAGTCAAATGAGTTCAGATTTCTATGAGTCCAGCCCGTGGATCCACAAAGGTGAGTTCTGCAGCAGATCAGCTTTTCCTGAATTTCCATGGACTTGCAAACCATTGTGTGTTTTTTTTAACTTTCCGGAATGTTATGCAAATTTAGTCATAGAAAAATATACTAAAACATTTTAAATGGCTAAAAATGCACATTTCCCCAATAGGCTAAAGCATGAAAATGCGTGTGTGGGTTGCGCATTTTTGCAAGTGTGGATTTGTGCAAATGTAGGAAATTTAGGGGGAAATCTGATTTCGTCAATAAGCAGATGACAGAACGAAAGGCGCCTGACAATCCGCAAAACACAGATGGAACGGATTTTATAAAAAATCCGTATATCCCTAGACCAGATGCAGATGGGCTTCCTAGACTCCTAAGTGGGCAGACTTTGGCCATGAGTTCCATGTACATGATGTCAGTGGAAAAGAAAAATCGGAACATTTTGAGATTTCATATGCAACACTTCCCCAGTTCTACCACAAGGTGTCATCATGATGCCAGGTATTAATTGAGCCCCCTGCTGCCAATATGATAAGGGCTTTAAAAGCAGCCCAACTGGATAATTTGGTTATCATATAGTTTAGACTCTGCTTTTTCCTGCTGGAAGCAAAAGGGGAGTTAGCAACCAGCTAACTAAGAAAAGTGAACTGGACTGCACTCAGGCAGGAGAGCTGGGAATCCACAACCAGATAATTATTAGAGACTGTAGGTACAGCGGTTAACGTTTATTACTGCTACATCACATAAGCAAATTCTTGGTAGAAGACTAGGTACGGCTTAACAACAATCAATTGAAATATTACCCACCCAGTGTTAGAATCTGCTAAAGCCCTGTTCCAGATGCCCCCACCTTGAGAGGTGATGGGGACAGCTACCGGGAACAGGGTCTTTTCCATGGTAGCACCAAAATTGTGCAACACCCTTCCCAGAAACAATTCCTTAAATGGCATCCTTCATTCATGCTTCTTAACACATTGGATGATGTTCACAACTGGATGTTCCAAACGATGGTAGTGCAAGTTTGCATGCGTTTTGTCTATTGGCTCTGCGGTGATATTTTCATGAGGTTCTTACACATCATTTTAATATCATCATTGTCGTCGTCATCATTACAAGGCACATTGAATTAGGCTTTGCCCAACCTAGAGGAGAAGATTATGTAATTATAGCTAGCTGGGGGACAACAGGAGTTGTAGTCCGTCACATCTGGGGTGCAACAGGTTGGGCGGGGGCTGAATTACACTTAATGAACCAGGTGACTGAAATAAAAGTGCAAGTACTGAGTATAATGTTAACAACTGGAAAGAAAAACAACACAGCCTGGAATGCTTTTGTGTCTTAATCATTCTCACATGCTAATTACTGCAAATGAAACTGCTGTTAAAGTAAAAAACACCTACATGGGCCAGTTCATAAGTTGGCAACCATAAGTGGGTAACTGTTCACTACACAGATCTTTTCATTCCAATACGCTGTTTGGCTTACACTGGAAATAGTAGTCAGCTATTATTCTCCTCCATTATTCTGATGTTGCAGTTTTCTTTCATTTGGAAGTGATATTCACCCACAGGCCTTCAGATTTACACTTGGGCTACATTATCCTTCTGAGATGGCTAGATAGTATCACCGATGCAATTAATATGAACTTGAGCACACTCCAGGAGAGAGCACAGGACAGGAAGGCCTGGCGTGTTATGGTCCATGGAGTCATGAAGAGTCGGACACGACTGAACAACACATTATCCTTCACCTTCATTTAAAAAAAAATCAGGAGAAGAAATTAAGGAGAAGGCTGAAAAGAATGTGAATACAAACATAAGAGAAAATATAATATCGTAATAGTTTGAAATCATCATAATATAATATGAGATCATCTTCTATTCCATGCTTTTGTAGACAAAACAGCACCATCCATGCACAAGAAGGAGGTATCAGCAGACTTCAGGGAACCCTGAATTTTCAGAAATCTCTGAAATCCCTCTGGTGGGGTGGGGAGGAACCAAATAGTCCAGTGACTGATCATGCGCTGTGATTGTCGCAGGGTGCAACATTTTATTGCAGAGGTCCCACTTGTATTTGTCTACGGAACTATATGTTTGTCTAGAAACTATGGAAGAAGAAGTGCTTTAGGTCAGCAACAGGCAGAAGGTAGATTGGGATTTACCGGGTGATTTGAAGAAGATAAAGGTTTCTGACTTGCAAATAAGGTAACAATAGCAAGTAAAAATGCTAGGGTTTTCATTTTTTTAAAATCCCACCATGTCTGTCTTTTATTTCTAGCTTCAGTGTTCCCCACCCATAAAATACAAGCATAAATGGCTTGCTTTTGACCATGCCTTCATTCAGCTCTGCTTTCCAGAGTTCTACAAGGGCTAGAGACTTGCTACAGCAGCAGCAGCAGTATTATTTAGTAGTAGTAGTAGTAGTAGTAGTAGTAGTAGTATTGGACAGGTGGAGATCTGCAGCACCTTTAGCTCACTGGTTAATGTAGCCATGGAGCTCACAGTCCTTTTACACAAAGGTCCATTCCTGGGTGCCCCAAGCTTTCTTCATTTCAGCAGCTTAATTTAGGTAGAAAAGGCCATTTTGCTGTTGCTTTTGTTAGACAATTGGGAGTCAGAAACCTTTGCTAATCTACTGCAACTCACCCAGAGATCTCAAATTACCCAGAGATTAGCCAGTAACTCCTGATCTACCCTTCTGCCCACTCCTGGCTTAGTTGGTTTTAAAGAGGGGCAGGGGTAGACGAATCCATGGAGAGGGATAAGGCTATCAATGGCTACTGGTCATGATGATTATATGCAACCTCCAGTACGCTTCTGGGGAAACATGGACAAATCTATCAATTTTGGTTCCTCTCAGTACCTCATTTTTCCAATCTTAAGTTAGATTTGTCTCAAACTTTTGGAATTTCTCCATTCTTAAGTTTGGTTTACCCCAAACTTTAAGAATTATTTTTTAAAGTTTGCATGAAAAGTCATAAGCATTTTTCTGCACATTTCTCCAGACATACATTTTTGTATGCATTTTTGCCTAATATACACACTTTTTGCAAGCAATTTTCCTTTGAATGTTATTTCCCTGATATACACATTTTATATGCTTTTTAAAAAATGGGAAAACTCCATTGCAAAATTCAGAGAAGTGCAAAGTTTGAAGGACAACTGAATTTCGATTCAAAAGTGCAAAATTAGGTAAGTTCACATTAAAATGCAAACTGAACAAACTTCTCTCCCATCTCCATCTCTGAGTGCCCATTGCTAGGGGTCAACAAAAGGAGAATGCTCTCCACTTCATTGCTGCCTGCGGGCTTTTCAGGGCCACCTGGTTGGCAACTGAAGGAAATAGTTTGCTGGGCTAAATGAATCTTCCGTCTGATCCAGTAGGGCTCTTCCTATACTGTTCTTAATGGCCAGTGGTGCTAGCAGTACATTTTGAAGCACAGGTGCTCACTGTGACTGTACCCATAACCAAAAATTAGGGATGTTGTGAGCGTCCAGTTGGGGCTCGAAGCCCAGTGAGAAGTTGCCGGTTCTGCCCTCTGGGCACCAGCTCGCAGACCTGAGCTCTTGCCCGACTCGCGGCATGCTGAGTCGGGCAAGAGCTCGGGCGCCCCCTCCCTCAGCAAGGAGAGGGGAAGAAGGCAGTGCCTCTCCTCCTTCCCCCATCCTTGCTACAGCAGCCGTGGCGTGGGAAAGGCTGGTCATTTTCCATAAGTTTTCCTGGCCTTACAGAAAATGACCAGCTTGTCCCTTGCTGCCGCTGCTGTAACAGGTGGGGACGGAGGGAAGAAGGAGGCACCTATCCTCTTCTCCCCCACCTGATGGAGGCCAGGGCAAGAGGCTGGGGGCTGACCGCCCAGGCCCTTTTTCCCTCACCGGCCTTTGCCAGCCGGTGTATGGAAGAGGGGCAACGGCGGCACCCCAGCGCTCTCTCCCTGGCCTCCTCTAGAGAAGGCCAGGCAAGAGGCTAGGGGTGTCTGCGCTGAGGCCCTCTTTCCCCACGCCAGCCCTTAACAGCTGGCATGAGGAAGAGGGGCGGCTCGCACAGCTCGCAGGCAGGCAGGGAGAGCAAGGAAGCTTGCCAAGCAGGCCCAGGCTGCACAAGCTACACGGGGGGGGGGGGCAATTCGTCAAGCTCCCCAGTCCCGGACGGAGATGGGCTCATCCATCCCTACCAAAAATGCAGGCAGCTATGTTGATCTCTATCAACAAAAACCACTTCTAGTCGTTTCCATCTCTGCCAGAAGCAGGTCTTTTGCAAAGCTAATGGGTCTGAATTGCCCAAGACAGAGCCACCCCCAAATGTGACGTATTACAGCAGAGAACAATATATTGTTCCTGGGAAAATTCACCCCCACGCCCCGCCCAGCCAGTGGGGGCTGGTGGCTCCAATGTCAGTGGGGTGGTGAATCTGCTCCAGGTTTCAGTCAGAACTCTAAAGGAGCTGTAGCTGAGATTCTCCCTTCCCGCCCCACTGGCACTCTTCCTTCTCACAGCATTGCCCCTTCACACCTTGGATCGCTCCTTTAGAGTTCTGACTGGTTCTGATTGAAACCTGGAGAGGATTCATTGCTGCACTAACATCACAGCCACCAACTCCATTGCCCCCAGCTACTGTGATGATAGCAGTCAAGCTCAGAGGGCACAGGGGATTCAGGGGCGGGGGGGGGGTGGTAGATGACGTCAGCATCCCTGCTAATACAAAAATGCCAGCATTGCATCCCCGTGAGCGCTGTCCGCACTACACCACTGTGAAGGTCTGAGAAATGGTGCTGAAAAGGACTTCTCCTCCTCTTCTTTGTTTTAAAGGGGCTTCTCCATATACATATACAGGCTTTGCTACGTTTCAGAGCGTGAAAGAAAACCAGGCCAGACACAGCAACAAGCCCTCAAAGGAGCCCACGGCCGTTTTCACTGTGCGCGCTCTTGCGCTCTCTCGCTCTCTGTTCAGTTGCTACGAAGCGGTCACCTTGCGGCAAAGAACTCTGCCTTTTTCTTTTTTTTTTTTTTGCTTACTAACATTTCATCATTCAAGGGGAACACAGTATGTTCGGAGCTGACTGCCCAGAGGAAGTTGTTGTTCCGAGAGCTGACTTTGGGGAGCTGGTCGCTGGACGAGTGTGTGCCTTTTGAATGCCGCATTTTAAAAACAAAAATGATATGAACTGTGGGACAAAACGTGTGGCCTTGCTAAGACGAAACGCAGGGCAGGTTCATCCTAATGCACAAACACATAGCAAGGTGAGCAAGCACTGAATCTTATTTCTTAAAACATAAAGAAAATAGAGGAGGAGGAGGAGGAGAAGAAAGGGAGAACCACATTGGTTTTTATTACCACATTGGTTCATTGGTTCTCATTACTGCATTGGTAATCCCTGTTATGTTTTTGTGATCACCGCTTTTTTACAATTAGTTTTCCAAGCCCACCGTTTCCCCTCCCTCACAGGCTCCAAGGCCTATGCACACTTACTCGGGAGTAAGTACCATTAAACGCAGTGGGCCTTACTCTTGGGTAAACATGCACAGAATCGAGCTGTTGGTACTTCACTAGGGCCTCTGGATGGAGCACAAAAGCCGGTGTCATGAACTGCCACTTGCTTGCTTCTTTTGCACAAGGGGAAAGCAGCCAATCATACCTTGCCGAAGTTAAGCACGCTTCAGGTAAGGATGCTTCAGGTAAGGATGCTTCCAGGCAGATGGCTCCTAGCGCTACCAATCAAAAGGCCTTGTGCAGCCATTCCGTCTTTCCCTCCTTAACGGATTTTCTGTGGTAAGAAAAAAATGGAAGAAGTGGTGGAAAAGGCCATGTGGATGATGACGATGTCTGGACCCCCCCTCCCCCCCGTAAAATTCTGTAAATGAGGCAGGACGAGGCTGGACAGCCACCAGTCAGGGATGCTCTGACTTGGATTCCTGCATTGAGCAGGGGGTTGGACTCGATGGCCTTGTAGGCCCCTTGCAACCCTACTATTCTAGGATTCTAGGACAATTGCAGAATAGAAGCCTTGTCTGGAAACATTCTAATGCTTGGGGCATCTCTACACCAGCCTAAAATCCTGCATTTAAAACGGGGCTTTCTGCTTCTGTTTTAAATGCAGGATCACAATGACTCCCTTTTTCAAGTGCTTCCTCCCTGCCATTTCCCCCTCCTTCTCCCCATATCTGAGTCTTCCATTATCTTCCATTGATCTCACTCCTCTTCTTGCTGCTTTTCCTCTTTTCACAGAGGGAACTCAAGCAGAACTCAGTGGGGTAATTTGATAGCTCATTATCTGTGATCTATTTAAAAACGGAACAATGGGCATTTGGTACAGGAGACTGCTTGGATGATCACGGTGTCATGTAAAGAGCTTGCAAACTTCCATGAAGCAGCCATCTCAATCGCAGGGTAAAAGCTCTGTGTGAAGAAAGCCTTGGTCTATCCATGAGGTACCATGAAGTGGTAGGATAGAATTTACTGCTTTAGAGGGGGAATAAATGGGTTGTGTGTGTTTTTTTAATATTCTGAAAAAACTACCCTGCAATGAAAAAAAGAAACTCCTAGCACATCAGGGAGAGAAAAGTTCTAGTCCAGCCTGCTTCCTGTTGTGCTAGTTTTCTGCTTGTATGGTGTTGTTGTTTTTAATTATGTGGGGGAACATTTATCAATGTGATTTCACACCTGAAGTCTGAAATGGTGCCATGCATTCTACCACCTTTTTCAGCTGTCTGAATGTACTCCTTGCCTTAGGCTGCAGTCTTATATACACAGTTGGGAATAAGACCCACAGAAGTCAATGGGGCATAGCTCCGTGAAGAAATGCTTAAGACTGTGCTGTAAGTCTGGTTCATCTCACGGTGGAAGAGAGTGAAGGCAGGGACTCTGCTGCCAACACCTCCTCCATCTGGAGCCAGGCAGGTGGCTGTCAGGAGCAGAGTCTTCTCTGTTGTCCCACCCGATTTGTGGAACTCCCACCACACCTCTATTCACCAGTCACTTAAGCTACTCACATTTCAATGCCAGATCAAAACAGTTCTGTTCTTTTTGCCTCGTCATCTAGCAATAATTTACCACCTGAACTTTGCTGTTCTGCATTAATCTTTATTGTGCTGTGTCTCCTCAAGAGGTTTTTGCTGTAGGGCAGAGGTGGGCAGAATAGAAGGTAGATGGACATCTACTGGTAAATCTCTTGGTGACTTGAAGTAGAGGACAAGGATTTCTGACAACCAATTATTTAACAATAGCTGCAAACACCCCCCCCCCCAATTATACTGCTAAGGTGAAGAAAGCTTGCGGGGTGGGAGCAACCAAGAGTGATTTTATTTGCTAAAGGACTGTGAGCTTGGTTCTGTTCAGTGGAGGCTGGTGGCTCCAATGTCAGTCGGGCAGTGAATCCACTTTGGGTTTCAGTCAGAACTCGGTTCAAAGCATCTTGGATAGTTCCTTTAGAGTTCTGACTGGTTCTGACTGAAATCTGGAGTGGATTCACCGCCCCACTGACATCAGATCCACCAGCCTCCACTGCTTCTGTTCTGGTACTCAAATCAAATTCCTGGGTTCAGAATTCTTTAATTCTAAGAGTGTATATGTTTTGTACCAAGCTCTGGCTGGTGGATCCCAGGAGCCTGGTAAGAAACAAAGTAGATTCCGCAAATCTGAACACTGCCCACCTTTGGTGTAGGGTGTCTGGGAAGAGTATGTGTGCTTTAATTCTAAGTATGCTTCATCTGAAAACATCAGTCACTTTTATTATGATATTATTTAATGTGATAAATTGTACGCCACCTTGGTTGAAAGGTGGGGCAGAAATGTTTTAAACAAATAAATATGCTTGACTTGCTGCCACTGACATTATAAAAGAGTTTACAATAATTATAAAATAGTGTATTAAGTATAAATAGTACATCATTATACAACCCCAGAGTTGGAAGCGACCATGAGAATCATCTAGTCCAACCCCCTGTTCAGTGCAGGGTCTGCAATGCAGGATGCAACTACAGCATCCCTGCTAGATGGCCGTCCATCCTCTGCTTAAATACCTCTAGTAAGGGAGAGCCTATCTCTCCCCGAGGCTGACTGTTCCACAAACATCTCTTACCGTTAGGTTCTTCTCATTTCTAGCCCAAATCTACCTCTCTGCAATTTCCACCTATTGGTTCTAGTCCTGCGCTGTGGAGCAACAGAGAACAAGTCTGCTCTATCTTCTTCATGATAACTAGGGATGTCGGAGCAATTTGCAATGGGTTCAAATTGCTGTGAACCAGACCTGTAGATTCCACAGCAGGCCGGATTTTTCCGAGTCACACAGATTCCATGGACTTGTGGACTGCTTTGTCACTTTCAGGGGGGATTTGTGCGAATTTGCATTAGTGTAAGTTTGCATTAGCACATTAGCACAAGTGCCCATTAGCGGTAATGCAAATTAGCACCAGTAGAATGAAATTCTGGTTTTAAAAATCCAGTTTGCCCAACAACCTGCAAAACACAGATGGAACGTATTTAACAAAATCTGTACATCCCTAATGACAACCCTTCTGATATTTGACAACAGCTAGTTTGTCTCTCCTGAGTCTTTTCTTTTCCTGGCTAAACATGTCCAGCTCTTTCAACCATTTTTTCATAGGACTTGATTTCCAGACCCCTTGCCTCCTGGTTGCCCTCCTCTGAACATGTTCCAGTTTGTCAGTGTCCTCCTTACAATGTGGTACCCAGAAGTGGACAGAGTCTTCCAGAGGTGGCCTGACCAGCACAGAGTAAGAACATCAGAACATCAGAAGAGCCCTGCTGGATCAGACCAAGGGCCCATCTAGTCCAGCATTCTGTTCACACAGCGGCCAACCAGCTGCCCATGGGAAATGCACAAGCAGGACATGACAGCACCCTCCCACCCATGTTCCCCAGCAATTGGTGTACATAGGCATACAGCTTCTGATACTGGAAGTAGCATATAGCCATCAGGATTAGTAGCGTTTCTAAGGGTTTTTTTTTAAGTATTTTACTCAGCTGGATAACATCACTGTTCCTAAAATTTGAAATGAAAAAATCATTGTTGGGCACTTCCCCCAAAATATCAGTAGTTGTTGTTTTTTTTAAAAAATGTTATTATCATTTTCCCAGAGTACAGGCTATTCAAAGGGACTAACAAAGTCCCATTGACTTCAGTGTGACTTACCTCCAGGCAAGTGTGAATATGATTGCAGCCTTACATTCACAGAAACAATGAATAATCTCAGAACAAAATAAAAAGATTTTTTTTAAAACAACAACAACCCAATCTTAATATCAACAATCTAAAGACTGTAAAAACAGATTAAAACAGCAGATTAAAACAAAGCCAGCCAGCCAACAGCAGCAATTAAATCCCAAAGAATTTCAAAACTCTGAAAGGGCCCGCTGAAATAAATTAAACCTCCTCTTTAGTGTGGCCCGTTGCTAGTCCACATTAAGCTTGTTTGGGGTTGCCTACCTACATTGCTTAGTAATCAAGCTAAACCCCTTAAGAGCTTATATATTTTTTTACAAATAATAGAGGAATTTACCGCAGGTATAGGGCACATGGGTGCCTGCCTATTCAAGAAACCAGGACAGCAAGGCAGGAGGTTAGATTTAACTTTTCCAGTTCTACCAGGCAGGTGGGTATCGTCTGTGGAAGACTAAGGGGTTTCTTCCCATATAGCTCTTCTCTCTGGCAACATTGATAGGATCAGGAGTCGACATTGTTGGGCACCTGCCTAGGGTCATGTGTCGGCAAGGGGCCACTACTGACCCCAGAGGCCCCTGACATTCCTCTTCCTCCTCGCGGCTGCTGCCTGATCACCCGTCCTCCCAAGCACGCAAGCAACAGCAAGAGCAAGGACAAGGAGGAGCAGCCTCCATTGGCCGCATCCTCTTCTTCAAGCCAGACTTTCCCAACCTGTCGCCTTTCAGATGTGTTAAACTACAACTCCCATCAACCCTAGGGGCAATTGCCAGGGGCAATGAGAGTCGTAGTCCAACAGATCCGGAGGGCACTAGGCTGGGGGGAAGCTGTTCTAGGCAGTGGTGCAGATTGGGCCTAGCAAATGGGCAGTGGTGACAGGGGCAAGGAGGTGGCCCCACTCGGTTAGGGTGGCCATTTGTGAATCTCCAAGAAGAGGACATGCCTCACCAAATAAGAGGCCAAAAGAGGGCATCTCTTTGCATAATATTTACATATGCTCATGTATATGTATAGATGCAAAGTTAGACATAATTATTATAATTTAAATAGAAATACAGTACATCTTACCAGAGTGTGGAAGCTTGCGAACAAGTGACTGTGTGCATTGCTCAGTCGACTGTCCAGGTGCTGCTGATGGGCAGCTTCAAGGCCCAGCATTTCCTTCGGAGGGTTCTTTATCTTTATACCAGATTTGGACTGGCTAGCCCTTCAAAAAGAGGGTGCCTTCAAAACTGAGCACAGTCCTCTGTAAAAGAGGACACATGGCCACTGAATGACAGTGTCTTGCCCAAGGACCCCTCAGAATCTGGTGTCTTAAACTATTTACTGGTTTCCTGGAAGTTAACATATGGTCAACACAAATGGGTTTTCCAAGCTGTTTTGACAGCCAAAAGATTGATATCACAATGTTGGAAGGATAAATGCTCACCTCCTATAATACAATGGATTGGAGACCTAACAATGTTATCAGCATTTGAACAGGTGGTATATAGACAACACTTGTGAATGGACAAATATATGGCTATTAGGTCTGCTTTTATTGAAGCTTATGCATCATTTCCTGTCTTGTACAGAACGTTGTATTTAATAGAATATTGATATTTTTATGCATGTAATTTCTTTTTGTTCTTCCCTTCCCCCCCCCTTCACAATTTGTTTTGTTAAAATCACAATAACAAAATGATTTTAAAAATCTGGAGGAAACTTCACTCTCTGTTTTTAAACCAGAAATCCATTTTGCACCCAAAAATAACATTTTATCAGGCCTTTTGCACCCATAAAGTAACATCATGTGATCAGTCAACCCTTGATAGTTGCAGTGGTAAATGCTGAAGTGATGGTCCCCAGAGCCACACACCCAAAGAAAGTCCATACATTTAGGCAGCTGCCTTGATCCATATCAACAAACCACTTATAGCAGTTTTCATCTCCATCAGCAGCAGGTCCTTTTGTGACCCTAAGGAGGCTTAATTGACCGCTCAAGAAGAAGCCACTTCAAAATACTCTGCATAACAACAGCAATCAAGATATTGTTGCTGGGAAAATCCATTTCCCCACCAGCTACTGTGAGGATTGCTGCTAAGCTCAGAGGGAACGGGGGAGTCTGAAGAGGGTGGCAGGATAATGTCAGCATCCTGCTCATCAGAAATGGCCAGCACTGCATCCCTGTGAGCCCTGGTTCCACTATACCGGGGTGGGCAGAAAGTAGATCTCCAGATGTTTTGGACACCTACTGGCAGCATTCCTGACCATTGGCTGGGAATTTCTGGGAGCTGAAGTTCAAAAATCTCATGATCTACCTTCTGCCCACCCCTGCACTACACCACTGAATGGTTGAGAGCTGCATGTGTGAACTGAATGTGTGATTAAAGAGCACTGTGTTAAGAGAGGTGACACTGGCTGACATGGAAGTGGGATGAAAGGACTTTCTGAGGTCTGTGTGCTGGTTTATACAATCTGCAGGTTTTGTCAGATGCGTCTCTAACAAAGGCTAGATCTACACTCCTGCTTTATAGCAGCATTAAAGTGCACTGATAACTGTTGGGGCACAGCAAACATTCGATATACTGCTATTGCAGTTTAATTTCCAGCTTTTTTATTCCACATTATGCAAAATACCGCAACAAATGTCATTGTGTGCCCTATGAGGTATAAATGGTATAAACTTGTATAAATTTACATAACTTGTATGAGGTATAAACTTGTATAAATGTGCAAGAAGGATATAGCATTACCATGATGGGATAGTAACCCTGCATTGAGCAGGGGGGTGGACTCAATGGTCTTATAGGCCCCTTCCAACCCTACTACTTTATGATTCTATGTAATGTTATGACACCAAGTGTAGAACTGGCCAAAGACACACACATGTAGGCCCATAAAAGCTGGAGTTCTTGCTTAATGTTGGCCTCCTTACTCCTGGGCCTCCAATGTTTAGTTGATCAATTTGTTGGATTCATCTGTGTTTAAAAAAAAAAAAGATCAACTAAAAAAAAAGTGCCCCCAATTTTATCAGCCAGCAGATTTTGTTTTTATGTTTCCTTTTTTGTATTTTACTGTATATTGTATTGCTGTTACCTGCAGTAAGCACCACTGGTTGGAAAGTTAGGATGCAAGTTTAACAAACATACAAATTTTTAAAGAAAATGTCATTATCTTTAATACAGGTCCTGGTAAGATCTACAGATAGCTCCATCTTAGCAGAAGCATTTTAAGGGGAAAGAGAGAGAAGGGAGAATGCTTCTTTGAAGATAATGCCTGCTACTCAGCACATGTGAGCATCCTCTAAAGCACCCAGAAAGGAGCCCTTTGTCTTTAAAACCATCGTTTACCTCATATGCAAATATATGCAAACTGAACTATCAGTTAATCTAGTAAGGCCGCAATCCTAGGCATGTTTAGACAGAAAGAAGTCGTGCAACTTTTCTGTCTAAACATGCATAGGATTGTGTCTTAAACCCCATATAATTAATTGACAAAGATCTGGTCTACACGTGTAGCAGAAAGAGGTGGCTATGCCATTTTTGAATGCCCCGCCCCCCATGTAAAACCTCCCTGCAAATAAAGAAGAAGAAATGCACTAGGGAGAAATGTTGTACCCCACCTCACTTCCTGCTGTGCTAGTCTTTCGGGCTGCAGAAAGGTATTTCCATAGGGGAGCATTCAAAAACGTGATTTCCACCCCACCCACCTGCAGTCTACAGAGAGACAGTCTATTTACCACCTCAGGGCTCATTACCACCCAGGCCTAGGACTGTGCCATTTATCTTGCTTGATCCATTTCTTGTTCCCTTATTTGCTCCATTTTTGTTTGACCAGCTTCCCACACATAGAATCATAGGGTTGGAAGGGGCCTACAAGACCGCTGAGTCCAACCCCCTGCTCAAGGCAGGAATGCAAGTCGGAGCATCCCTGGCAGGTGGCTGTCCAGCCTCCTCTTGAATGCCTCCAGTGTGGGAGAGCCCACATGTTACACACTACATTGTTACATTGCGATACTTCTCATATTCTATCCAGGTAAGAATTTTATTCCAAGGATCAGTATTATATGCCACACTTCAGTTAATCTCCAGAGATAAAGTAATAAAACAAACCCATCAAGAATCACAGCCAAGCAAACCTGCTGAGGCTAGGGCCGGCTCTACCATTAGACAGAATGAGGCAGCCACCTCAGGCAGCAGTTTTTGGGGAGTGGAGGGAGTGGCAGTGAGGTATTGTAGAACAGAGCTGTGTGTCTGCTGCAGTCTGCCCTGCACTCCCTAAATTAGACTCGGGTGAAGTGGATGATTCTTTCCCTTGGTCAGTGTTAAAGTAAGATTCTGCTGCTGGTCTGACTAGCTTCTGTACATGGACTGGCGAGGGGGATCCTGTCCTTTGCAGCAAAATATCTTGGGCTGGCCTTGGTTGTGGTGTTGTGGTTAGAGTGCTGGACTGGGACTTGGGAGGGTTGGGTTCCAGTCCCCATTCAGCCATGATGCTCATTGAATGACTTTGGTCCAGTCACTGACTCTCAACCTCACCTACCTCACAGGGTTGTTGTGAGGATAAAATGGAGAGGAGGAGGAGGACCGTGTAAGCCACCGTGGGTTCCTTGCAAAAGGAAAAAAAGCAGGATATAAATGTAATAATAAATACATACATGCATACATACATACATACATGGAGCTTTTTGGGTGCCAGAGAGTTTCTCTGCCAAATGCATGAAATGGTTTCCTTCCTGAGTTGGTAGGTGCATATACACATAGGGTGGGGAAGACTTTGCATACACTGGGCCAAGAAATACAAGAGACAGTAATAGGTGTGCCCATTTCTAGGCTGATCACAAATGAATACAAGCTTACTATGCACTTTTGTCTTGGTTTGTGCTCAACAAAGAAAGATGACAGACCTTTTTCTATCTCTCTTGCATTCCCTCAGCTTCATGGCCCCACTATCTAAATAAATTGCTTGCTTTTGTTCATCTGTACCCATCTTTATACCTACCAAAGCCAAGAGACTATTCAGATACCTGCTAAAAGTGCTTTAGGACACAATCCTATGAATGTTTAGACAGAAACAATTCCTACAACTCCCAGCATGACCGAGTCAGCATGGCTGGCTGGGTCACACTGGGAGTTGTAGGACTTTTTTCTGTCTAAACATGCGTAGGATTGCACCTTTAGTCTACAAAAGCTTATGCCACCAAGTACATCCGTTGGTGTTTAAGGTGCCACAAGGCCTTGGGTTGCTTATGCCATAAAAGACTAACTCAGCTACCCCTCTGGGATTTGTTACTATAGAAAAAAAAATCTCCTTTTTGAACAGCTTCCATCAGCTTTTATTTTAATTTTGCTTCTTAAGGATCTTGTATGGGATTTGGCAGAGAGAGAATGAGAGAGAGAGAGAACACACAGACACATGGCACAAATCATATTAATCTACTTTTTCAGGCTGGTTGTTCCAGAGTGGGCTGTAGCTCACTAACAGAGCATCTGCTTTGCATGCTGAAGGTTCCAGGTTCAATCTCTGCCATCTCCAAGTAGGGCTGGAATGGACCCCCATCGGAAACTTGGAGAGCTGCTGCAAGCCAGAATACACCAGGGTCTACTCTGGTCCCAGGCATGCCCTGAAGGCCCATGAGGCAGCCACCTTCCTGAAGCTAAGTTCTGGATCTGGTCAGTAATTGGAGGGGAGACCACTTGAGAACCCCATGAGCCACCTTGAGTTCCATGAGGGAAGAAAGGTGGGATATAAATGAAATCAATAAATAGGCACCATGGCACTGTCCAGATGTTTTGGACTACAGTGCCCATATCCCTGACCACTGGCCATGCTGGCTGGGGTGGATGGGTGCTGCAGTCCAAAATATCTGGAGAGTTACCCCTAGAAAAGACAATAGCGAACTAGATGGACCAATGGTCTGGCATGGTGTAAGACAGCTTCCCATGCTTGTCTATCTTTGGAATGTAGGGACACTACGTGACGGGTTCACAGTGGTGTAGTGGAGATGGGCCACACAAGGACACAGCACTAAGAGTTTCTGATTAGCAGGGACACTGATGTCATCTGCCACCCACCCCTCAGAATTCCCTTCTACCTCTGAGTTTAGCTGCAATCCTCACAGTAGCTGGGGGGAAACGAATTTTCCCAGCAACAAGAGATCACTCCCTATTGTAATGAAAAGTATTTTGGTGGCTTGGCCTTGAATGGGCAATGAAGACCTGCGAGCTTTGCAAAAGGCCTGCTCCTGGTGAAGATCAAACTGCGAGAACTGCTTGGTTGATATGGATCCACCCAGCTGCCTGCCATTTTGGACTCTCCTGGGGGGAGTGGCTCTGGGGGCTGTCATGATGAGCGCCTGCACTTCCACACTGACCTCCGCACCCCCGGTTGTGGCCCCTCGCCTATCTGGCACCTGCTTTTCCAAACTTCCACCAGTTGAAACTCCTGACGCTTCTCCATTCATACGGAGGCAAAGAAGGGCGGCGGCGGCGGCGGCGGCGGCGGCGGCGGCGGGGGGGGGGGGGATTTGCACGGGCGCGTACATCCTGCTACATGAAGGGCAAGGGCAAGGCAACAGCTTGGCTTTCTTCCATTGGCACGTGCAAAACTAAAATGAAATAAAACCACACTCTCCCTCGGCGCTTGCACGAGGAGGCCACGCCTGTGCAGAATGGGTTTTGGAGGATGGGGGGAGAGAAAGCAGAAAGGGGGGGGGAGGAGGAGGAGGAGGCGGCGACCCCCCCCGCGCTCCCTCCCGGCCAAAGTCCCCCGCCCCCCCCCCGCGCCCTCCGAAGTCCTCGGATGTGCCCCTTCGAACAGCAGGAGCAGGCGGCGCATGCGCCTCCCAGGGAGAGCGCTCCAGCTGGGCTCCGCGGATCTCCGCAGAGCGGCGAAGGCTTCCGCGGGGGGCACCCAGACGAGCGGCCGCCGGGCTCGGGAGAAGCGATGGCTGGGGAGAACCAGCAGCAGACTCTCCGGAAGAGCGTCGCGGCTCCGCAGCCTGCCCCGCCGGCCCGGCAGCAGCCGCCGCGCCAGCCGGGGAGCGCCACGAGCGGCCCCCAAAGCGCCCGCCGCAGCGCGGACAGAGTCGCTCTGAAGAAGGAGATCGGCTTGGCCAGCGCCTGTGCCATCATCATAGGTGAGAGCCGGGGGCAGAGCAGGGCGGGGGGCGGCCGGGCTCTGGGCGCGAGAAGTTGGGGCGTCTGCGGGCAGAGGGGGGGGGCCGTTTCAAACCGTGCTGAGCGGGGCGGCCGGAAGGCAGAGCTGCTTCGACAAGCCCAGCCGGCGGAGAGCGGGGCTGTCTGTTGCTTTTGAGGGGGGCCCCATCACATCCCCCCACGGGCAAAGCACGGCTGCGTTTTCCGGGGAGACGCCTCTGCGGGTGGGATCTGGGGCGAACTCCGCTTGCTCCCCTCAGCAGCGGCGTTTCTGGACACCCTCGGCTGGTGGGGGTTGAAGAGGGCGTCGTGCGTTTTCGCCCGGCTTTGGAGAGCCGGCGAGCGCTCTGCGAAGCAGCCCTGCGCGCGGCAAGGGGAGGTTCTCCGCTTTCTTCCTCTTGTGCCCTGTTCGATCCTCTCACGGCTCGGAAAGGGGGAGAGGAGAGCAGAGCTGGTAAACAGAGGATGGTCAGAGGTGCTCCGAGGACGCTGCCAGGATAGAGACAAGCAATGTGCTGGATTCCGCTTCGAATGCTGAAGCTGATTCACACGTTGTCGTTCGGTCGCGTCCGGCTCTTCGTGACCCCGTGGGCCACAGCACGCCAGGCCTTCCTGTCCTGCGCTCTCTCCCGGAGCGTGCTCAAGTCCATATTCATTGCATCCGTGATGCTATCTAGCCATCTCTCTCCCGGAGCGTGCTCAAGCCCATGATTCACACACTGCTCGGAAACCTGGGTTTGCCACTAAGCATATGCTCAGCAGGGTGCTGCCTCCAATCCTGGCTCTCCGATGACCTTATGATGAGCTCAGGCACCTCTTTGTTATGAGTTCCTCAGGGGTCCGCTTAAAAACAACATAAGTGTGAAGACTTCGGGGGAGGGGGGCGGCCGGGGAAGCCATGCTTTCATCCCTTGCTTCTGATTATGCCAAGCCACAGGTATCCCAAGCTATGCCTTTGCTAGCCCAGGCTGTCCGCACACCAGCTATTAAGGATAGCAGGTTAGCACAGCCTATTTAGAGCATTTCCAAAGATGACACAAAAACTGTCCTTTGTTGTTTGTGTGCGCATGTAAATGAATGCAATATGGTTTTTGTTTATTACGTTCTTTTATCTTACCCGTTTCCAAAAAGCTCACAGCTCCACAGCCTAGAGGTAGAGCACAGGCTTTGCATGCAGAAGACCCCAGGATCCATCTCCAGGTAGGGCAGGAAAAACTCCTTCCTGAAACACTGGAGAGCTGCTGCCAGTCAGTGTTGACTGTACTGGCCTAGACGGACCAAGGTAGACTAGGCTCAGAGAGAAAGATTGATCCAGGGTCACCTTTTGAAGTGAGATTCAGTGTGACCAGAACCGGGCTCTTCCTGGCTTTACTCTGAAACGTTAACCCAGCTTTCCTCAACCTGGTGCCCTCCGGATGTTTGGACTACAACTCCCATCACCACTGACCATTGGCCATGGTGGCTGGGGCTGATGGGTCTTGTAGTCCAAAACATCTGGGGGCACCAGGTTGGGGGGAGGCTCCTCTAACCATTACACCACACTGCCTTTTTCTTCTTTTTTTAATATACAGCGATCCAGTCTCAAAATCAACCAACTGCCCTGTAGACAGATGGATTCGTTCTCTCAGTTCAACCTTCAGGTGCTCTATCACCTGTGAGCAGAGGTGCTCTACCTAAAGTGCCTTATTGGTCTTTCATTATGACCATAGAGCTCTGTGTTGTTGTTTTTGTTGTTTTTACTGAGCATGTTGGGAAGTGTCCTGTTCCATACTAGCTCAAGAAGAAAGTGGCAACCTTTATAGTAGGAGAGGCCTCGCTCGTGAACAAAGGTGATGAAACTAAGGAGAAATAGAGTTCCGTTCACACTGAGCTTTTATCCTGGGATTGAGATTGCTCCTTCACAGTCATTTGTGGGCTCTTTAGATGACACCATGAACCTCCAAGGCATCTCCTGCACTAAATGCCCTTTGTTTCATTTTTAAATAGGACGCAGATAATGAGCTATCAAATTACCCCGTTGTGTTCCGCAAAAGAAAAGAGCAAAAGAAAAGAGTAAAAGCGGCAAGAAGAAGAGCAAGAGCAATGAAAGATAATGGAAGACTCAGATACGGGGAAAGGGGAGGGGGAAAAGGAAGTGGGTGAAGAGGGGAGTCCTGGCGCTCCTACATTTAAAAGGGAAGCAGAAAGCCCCATTTTAAATGCAGGATTTTAGGCTGGTGTACAGATGCCCGTAGTGATGACATCATAGATCGGGGGGGGAGTGGTTTTTAAGGCACTTATGGCACAATCCTATGCATGTTTAGACAGAAAAAAGTCCTACAACTCCCAGCATTCCCCAGCCAGCATGGATGGCTGGGGAATGCTGGGAGCTGTAGGACTTTTTTCTGTCTAAACATGCATAGGATTGCGACTTTAAAGGATGAAGACAGACAGCCAAAAGTTATTTAGGGTGCTGTCTGTGTTATATGATAAAGGCATTCTTGCTTGAGGTGTGTAGACTCATCCTGTTATTTGCATCTAGTAAACAGGGTCTTGCGGCAGTGGGGGCTTGCTTCAAAACCCTGCAGAACCTGTTTGTCAGAGATTAAGAGGGACAAACAAAGGTGGGTACACCAAGAGCAACAATGATTTTATGGTCTCCCCTTTCAGCGATCTTAAAAATGATTGCCTGTCTTATGTTCATTTTTTATTATTTATTTTAAGCTTACTCTTCAGACCAGAGGCACTCAAGAGTGCCCAGTAGAGTTAAAACAATAGATGTTTACTTTTTTATTATTTAAAAGATTTATAAGCTGCCTTCTAGGATAAACCCTCGCAAGGCAGCATGCTAAATTTAAAAAAACTGAACACAATTAACAAATGATAAAAACAACAATACAACAATAAAATCCAAATGAACAACTACAACCAGATAACACCATATACACAAAGGCACCCAGTAAAATCCTGACTCAGTTATTGGCCAAGGCAAACAAGTCTTTAAGGCTCCCTTGAAGGCCTGTAATGATGGGGTCTGGCAGACATCAATTGAACAGAGTTCCATAAGTGGGGGGCCTACTATGGAGAAGGCCCTGTCCCTCGCACTCACCAGCCTGAATGCTTTGGCTAGTGAGCTCATAAGCAGGGCCTCCAATGTTGATCTCGGAGTGTGGGTAGTTTGGTATGCGTGAAGGCAATCCTTCAAGTAACCTGGACCCAAACTGGTCCCAGGTCATAGTCTGAAGGCACATGAGGCAGCTACCTTGCTGAAGCTAAGCAGGTCTGGGTCTGGTCAGTGCTTGGACGGGAGGCCACCTGGGAACCACATGTAACCACCTTGAGTTCCACAATAGAAGAAAGGTGGGATATAAGTGAAATAAATAAATATTTAGGGCTTTGAAGGCCAATACCAGCACTTTAAATTGGGCCCGGATACATATTGGCAACTAGTGTGATTGGTAAAATATGGGTGTCACATGACCTGACTGCCTTGCACCCACCTGTACTCGAGCTGGTACTGGGGTTATTTAGTAATAATGGGTTTATTTAGTAATGATGCCTCCTTTTAGAAAGGCAATTATCAGAGAAAAAACAAAAGGCTAAACAGAAGGAGTGTTTACCAGTCACATGTGCACACAGAGGCTATCTTGCCATAATGAAGGAGGCCACACCCTTCTTCAGTGAAGAAAAAGTAAAAAGGTTTTGTTCACAAATGTTCTTGCATATAAAATGCAGGTACAGCGTAGAGTTTCAAAAAGAGTTTGTTTAGTCCATTTTGTGTTCTATTACACAGGCAGATGCACAGGAGCAAACACACATGCGCCCAGCAATGGTGGAAGCTGGGGGCGGGGGGAGGAAAGGGAGGCGCAAAAAGAAGAAATCATAGGAAACCACACTGTGGAATCCTAAGAGATCCTAAGGCTGTTGGTGGTCAAAATTCGCATGAACTAACTAACTGCAACACTGCCCCCTTCCAGTAACTTGCAGGCAAGATTGCAATATTCCAACAATGTCAACCTTTTTGAATGGGGAAAAAACTGCACAAAAGCCGGGAAGCCACCAAATGATCTGGGGAACCTCGGAGGGCTAGATTTGGCCCGCGGGCCTCACGTTCCACACCATTGTCTAAGAGAATCCTTAAACAGTGTACTTGGTCCTTCAGGGAAGTACAACCCCATCTAGTACCAGCTGTAAGCCTCCATCTATAGTTGGTTTCCCTTCCCACAGAACCTCCATCTTGCCTGGATTAAGCTTCAGCTTGTTTGCTCTCCAGCCAGCAGTTCGAGAATTCTGCAGCCTCCCTGAGATGAGTAGATCAGGGCCGGCCCTACCATTAGGCAGATGAGGCAGTCTCCTCAGGCAGCAGATGCTGGGAAGCAGCAGCAAGGTGTTGGGGAAGGTAGCTCAGTGCCAAGCAGTGTGCCCTGGGCCTCCTAAGCTAACCTGCTGTCTTCAGGTGTGGTGGAGGATGCTTTTCCATTGTTAGTGTTGAAGAAATAGTCCAGTCAGCTTTTGTATATGGAACAGGAGTGGGTGCCATCTTGTTCTTTGCCTCAGGCTGCAAAATATCTTGGGCCAGCCCTGGAGTAGATGGAAACGAAAGGTAGAGCTGAGTGTCATCCACATACATGTAAATAGTAGTTGTAATAATAAATGAATAAATAAATATTGATGACACCTCAACCTGAACCTCAGGATGAGATCTCCCAGCAATTTCATGTAGATATGAAAAAAGAACAGAGAACAGCATAGAACCTTGAGGTACCCCATAAACCGATTGTCATGAGGTAGAACAACAGTCCCCCAGCACCATCTTCTGGGACAGATCCTCCAAAAAGGACTGAAAACTTCAAAATATTGTACCTCCCAAGCCCAGCCTGGATAGATGGCCCCAAAGGATAGGATGATCGATGGTACCAAAGTCACCAAGAGGTTCAGGAGAACCAGCAGGGTTGCACTCCCCACATCCATTCCCTAGCGTAAGTCACCATAGGGAGACCAAATTATAACTATAGATTTTTAAAAGACAATAAAAACAACCGAATAAAGAGACAGCTTTGGCTATTGGGCAGTATAGAAATTAAAGGAAGGAAGGAAGGAAGGAAGGAAGGAAGGAAGGAAGAAAGAAAGAAAGAAAGAAAGAAAGAAAGAAAGAAAGAGAACACTTCAGAGCAGCCTCCAAAGTAGGCTAGTAACCACTGGGTTAAAACACATTCACACTGACTAAGCATTTAGGGAGTGCTTTAACATGTTCAAACCACTTCCCTTACATTATCTTATAATAATCAGTTGAAAACCTGAAGGGCTGTCACATAGAAGAAGGCAAAGGTTTGCTCTCTGCTGTTCCAGAAGGCAAGGACTAGCTCTAATGGGCTTAAACTACAGGAGGGTAGATTTTGGTTGAACATTAGAAGGAACATCTTGATGACAACAGCAGTTTGACGATGGAACCAGTTTTCCTTGGATCAAATGGGGTTGGACTAGATTACCTCCAACGCCGCATCCAACTCTGTGGGCAGTATCCAATACTGTCATTCTGCAAACTCAAGTAGCGCTAGCAGAGCTCCACTGAAGTGGTTGCACATTCTGCTTGTGCAACCGGTTGCGCAAGCGTTTGCGCAGCTGGTTGCGCAAGCTTAATGCAGAACCAGTTGCACAGTGGGTCACACATGCATAATGCGCAGCTGGTTGCACAATGGATCGTGCAAATATAATGCGCAACCAGTTGCGCAACAGGTTGCACAAGCAGAATGCATAACTGCACTTGCGCAAATGTAACTTTAGTTGGATTCTCCTCTTGCGCACAGTTTCTGCTAGCACAATAGCATTTGCACTTGCGGAATGACACAGTTGGATAGTGCCCCGTGGTTCTAAGCTACTCTGTGTTATTATCACCACCTTGCAGATGTGGAGCAGCGGCTGAAAATGACTTAGCTAAGGCTACCTGGTGAGTTCATGGCACAGAATTGCAGACTTCATGATTTCTAGTTCAATCTCTGAGCCACTATGCCTTGCCAGAGCAGTCCACAAGCGGGGACAGGCATAGCTGCTCAATAGTCGGGAGAGGAGACCTTTAGTAGGAGTTGTAATGTCTCCAACTGCCTCCTCCTCTTCTTTTTTCCTCCTGTGCCTTTAGCAGATGCACCAGATGGCTACCATCAACCACATCTCTGGGTATGGTGGCCATGTGCCCTACTTTACACAGGAGAGTCTTCTGTCAGAAGGTGTCCCTTATTTGAATCACTGTCTAGTCCAAGTCCAGTTTAAAGATCAAGAACCACAATAAGAATGGAGCACAGGGGCCTTGAAGTTGCCCATCCAATGTTACCACCTGGATAGCAAACTGAGCAGCCGGCACACGGATCAGTCATTGTATTCCCCTCAGTGGTGAGATGTACAGCCACTACTTACGGATTAGCACATGCAGATGTTACATCGATACATGTCCCCTTTTGGCCTCTATTTTGGTGATGTATTTCCTCTTTTTTGGTGGTGCATAAAGTAGCCAGGAAAAGCTTTGCTTGTTGAATTTCTCTACCAGAACCTTGCCAGAAATATGGCAGCTCATCCAGAGGGAGCTGTAATCTGTGTACACCACAGAAGAGAATTCGTTGGCATGGAAGTTAAGAGGGGAGCTGATCCAGAGCTAATTCTGCATTTAAAACAAACAAGCACATGATGTCACGTTAAACTTGGAGCTACAAAGTGCTGCTGCCTCCTGCAATAGACAAGCAACTATTTCAGGAAGGCCAATCAAAGTTCAGTAGCTTAACCCCAGTATCTCTCCATTTTTCTGCTTTTAAGGCACAATCCTCTGCATGTTTAGACAGAAGAAAGTCTGGCTGGGGCATGCTAGAAGTTGTAGGCCTTTTTTCTGTCTAAATATGCATAGGATCGCACCCTTAGGGAATCCCCTTTTGACATCGACATCCACCAAAGGACTCCTGAGCATCCGCCATGAAACCTGGGCATATTGCTGGAGGCAATATTCACAGGCACAGCCGCAGTTCGCTTAGGACATTGGTTGGGCAGCCTCTTTCTCAACTAGGAATGCCAGCTTTTCAGCAGACCTCTGTAGCTCTGCCTGGTTTGATGTCCAGAGTGATTTGGTGTCCAGAGCGCTAAATCTCCTTTGCGTAAGCTGTGGGTCCTGCTTGCACAATGGAATTGGCAGGACCCACTGCTTGCAGAAGGGAATCAGTGCGGTGGAAAAGAATTGGTGGGAGCGTGAGCACCCTGTTGGATTCTGCCCATGGCCACCCTACATTGTGGCCCTCCAGATGTTGTAGCTTACAACTCTCATCATCCCTCGCCATTGGCTATGCTGGCTAGGGCTGACAGGAGTTGTAGGCCAAAACTCTAAATGAGGGCAACAAGCCCCCCACCCCCGCCTTAAAACCAGTAGCTATCAGATGTCACAGAGCCACAGAGACAGGTGATGTGTGGCAGTTATCAAGTATTATCGCTGATATCCAGCTTGCCTTTCATCGATGGTTAGTTGTTGTTTTCTTTCCCACATTAAAAAAGGCAGTTTTGAACTGACCAATGTTGCTACTATCCCTTTGAAAGCAGTCTGATCTGCAGTAGATAATGAGAGATTGTGCTTAGCTCTACACTCTGAAACTGTCACCTGCTAATAGCACATTTCTGTTAAAGTGGCAGGAGCAAGGCAGGTTTCTTCCTCTAATAAGTTGGCAACCTTTTCCCTGATAGCTGGTTTGTCATAGGGGTTTCACACTGTCTGGGTTCCCCTTGTGACCTGAACCCCCTGAGCAACTCCTTAAGGATCTCTTGCCTCCTTAAGAGTCCTACCTTCCTTCTTTTACCTTCCCCTTTCCAGTAACATAGGGTTTAGGCTGTAGACGTGACACTCTAGACACAGGGTTTAACCACAACAGTTTACTGATAAATTAAAGCAAGCAAATCACAACTAAAGGTATTTACACAATAGAGCTGAGTGATGCAAAAGGCCTTAAAAAAATAAAAGTTGCAAAGCACAAGTTCCTTTACCCTTCCTGTACTTAGACTTCTCCAGGCTGCTTCTTCCTGCTCCCTCTTCAGATCTGGTTTCCCTGACTCTGCTCTTACTGGCTCTCTCACTCTCTTTATATACCCTCCTCCCTCAAAACCGAAAGTGTTGCTTCAACCATGAAGAAATGAAACTTAACTAGGGAAATGAAACTGCAACTTAACTGGGGAAATGAAACTACTCCTCTCAGGGAAACCTCCTCCCAACAAAAAGCTCCAGGCCTCTAGGCCTGCCTTTTTTCTTTTCTTTGCCTCTGTAGGCTTCAAGCCTTCACACACAGCCAAGACTTCATGAGAAACATGGTCCTATGAATTAATTTATAGCAAGTCTCCATAAGTTGGGGGCGGGAGGGAGGAAGAAACATATTTGAGCATGCCCAAATGTGACTTCTTTCTGGGCATTTTTAGATCACTAGGCTGAAGCTTCATCTTCTGGCACTGCATATGGAACGTTTACTACAACCTTTTGGCAAACTGTGACCAGAATTGTATAGCTTGATCTGTGGGTGTATATGATTTATTGTCTGCGTAGACCTGCATTGCAGGAGGGGGTTGAACTACATTGCATGCTGGCCCCTCCCTAAAACTGAATCTTCATAACGATCACATCATACAGCTCTTTTGGTTCAGAAGCTCTTCTTATTCCAGGTAGGCTATTGCAAGTTTAAACACTTCCTTCTGTTTAAGAGAACATCTTTTAGAAAACTAACATGTCAGGAAGGGAGGTTCTATTATTTACTGTGTGTTTATTTATTTTATATCCCGCCTTTCCGCCCAAAATGGTGCTCAAGGAGGCTAACAATAATAGAATACAGTTTCAAAACAAAATCTTAATAAAAATGTAACAAAACAGATCAATTCATAATTAAAAACACAACAATAAATGAAAAAGACAGCATCCAACCAATTAAAAATGCCTTTAGCAACAGACCAACTTACGTGCCAAAGGCCTGCCTGGATAAAAATGTCTTTGCCTGTCAGCAGAAGGAAAACAGAGAGGGAGCCAACATAGCTTCCCTTGGCAGGGAGGTGCACAGCCTGGGAGTGGCCACCAAGAAGGCCCTCTTTCTGATGTGCTACTTTTCTATATGCAGGGTTGTAGAGAGCAATTTCCAACCTACTGTCTGGGGATTATTCTATTGAGGAGTACTACATAGTGCAGAAGAACTGAGATCGGTAGAAAGTGACGAGATAATATGTGGAATAAATGGATAGCTCACTCTGGTCCCTAGAGTAGAAACCCCTTATAGACCCCTCTTTTGAGTTTCAGACCCTTTTAGGGTGAAATCCATGCTGGCTGGGGAATGCTGGGAATTGTAGGGCTAATTTCTTTCTAAACATGCGTAAGATTGCAGCCTTAGTATATCTTGCCATCAGCTTTTAAAGCTTACATTTTGTAAGCTAGTCCACAAGGACTAGAAACCTAAGTTAAAGATAAAAGCAGGGATTCTCAGCAATCTGAGGGATATCCATTCTGCCATTCACAGGAGGTTCATGGTCAAGCAGTATCTGAGGCTGCAATCCTGAAGTCACTAACTAGGATGGAGTAAGTCCATTGACCTCACTGGGACTTATGCCTGAGTAGATATGCATAGACTCACATTTGGCCATAAATGGCAATGACCAATATCCCTATTTATACCCTGTTGCCTTTTCATGGGCCTTATACCCATGATACTGCCTTTTCATGGAGAGATTCACTAGTACTATTTGTACTATTTGAGTAAACTTCACTAGTACTATTTGAGTTTGCGGAATGACACTGTTGGATACCACTTTATGCTGCCTTTTCATGGGCAATATCCAACAGTGTCATTCCACAAATTCAAATAGCACTAGCGAAGTTCTGCTGAATCTTTCCATTGTGCATAATGCACAACCAGTTGTCCAATGGCTTGTGCAAGCACAACCACTTGCACAAACATCACTTTAATTGGATTCTCCTCTTGCACACAGTTCAGAACGTAGTTTCCACTAGCACAATGTCGTTTGTACTAACAGAATGATATGGTTGGATACTGCCCCATATCAGGTGTACGCTACAGGTGTAAATTCCTAAATCCTTCCTAGTAATCTTCCTTTTGCTCTTTCTCCATGTATAATCTTCAAACCTGGATCCTATGACCTCAATAACTTTTGAACCTTTTAAAATTAGAATAAGACTTGTGTGTGTGAAGGTGAGGGTACTGATGCTGAGAGGGTGGCCTGAAAGGCCAAGTCAGGTTGTGTTGAAGAGGACACAGCAGAGCAATATCTTGATATAAATGCAAAGGCAGGAACTTCCTGTTCTAAACCAGAGGGGTGGAAGGAAGAGAGGAATACCTTAAAAAAATCTTGGGCTGAACACTGTGTTTAGTAAGAGCAACAAATCTCTCTGGCAATTTCTCTCCGCTACAGAATTTTGGAGTGTGCTTTAGTGCTTCCTTTGGGAGGACTGCAGCTTGTGTCCTTGTTTCAAAAGTGGTCAAAAATACACTGGAAACCGGAGTTGTCCTTGGTGTTGGCTGGTGGCTACCTTGTAGGACACTTGCAGCCCCATCCTGTGCATGCTGACTTGGAAGTAAGCCCCACTGAGTTCAATGCAGCTTACTTCCAAGCTGGGGTGCAAAAATCCTGTGTGTGAGAGAGAGAGCCTGAGAGTTTAAGGCTAATGCCTGCTGGAACAGGCACTGGGTGAGTTACACAAGAAAGAGAGAAAGATCTCAAGCCTTTCCTATCTGCTCTGTAGTTCAGGATTATTATGTCTGTGTTGGCATCTGTTACCAAGACCTTGTTTACAAAATGCACCAGAATGAGTTGGTAAGATGGCAGACAATATTGTGTCAGACTGCAAATGGGGAAAGCTGGGCAGGTCATATATTCGAATTCTCTCTTCGGTTCTATTCTAGCGCGTTCCCTGCTGTGCTGGTTTTCTACCTTCAGGGAGGCTTTCCCACCTTTCTCTCCTTGCTCTGCTAGTTTTCTGTTTGCAGGGAGTTTGTTTGTTTGTTTGTTTTAAAGAGGAGCAGTTTGAAGTGATGCAGTCTATTCCATCACCTCATTCTCCTGCTCCTGTGTAGACCTAATCCAAAGTCTACCCAGAAAGAATGACAGTAAGACTGGAAGAACATGCATGGGAAAGGAGGTGGTTTCAACCTTAAGTTGGCAAGTGGCGGGGGTGGGGGTGGCAATCAGGGCTGAGTATGGGCCCTTTTGGAAAACTGCTTGCCCTTTTTGGATCTGGCCCCTCATCCTATGGCAGGTTAGAGGTGTCTTCTATGTCAGCTTGTCCACCCATTCACTTGCTCCCCTGGCCATGGCCATACCTGGCTGCCTTCCTCTTTGCATCCACACAATTCTATCTTGTCATCCCCACACTTGCCATGCTTTATCTTTACCACAACCTTGTGTATTCTTTAAAAACAATGGCCTGGTCCGTACCTTTTAATAGTGGCTTGATGTGTTGAAACCAGGAGATGAAGTTTTGAACGGCATGGAGATATCCGTTATTCTAACCCACTTATGCAGTGCCAGCTCCAGGTTTCGGAGGGCCCTTGGGCAGGATGCCCCCCATGGGCCCCTCCCCCAGCGAGTCAACCTGCTCACCTCCATCGTCATCAGCTGCTTCTCCTCCTCCTCCTCCTCCTCCTCCTCTTTTGCATCACTGTGACCTCTTCCTTGCCAGAGCAAAAGGCAGGTGAGCACGCAGGTTGCATTGGCGAAGAGTAGGAGCAGCTCCAGGGGGTTCTTGTCAGTGGGCCCCTGCTGGGGTGTGGGCCCTCGGCTGGTGCCCAACCATGCCTACCTTTGGCGCTGGCCCTATGCTGATGTCTGTATGACATGCTTCTGCTCAAGATACAGAAAAGAAGCCAGCAAAAGGGAAGGAAAATTTGGCAATCCTATGGACGTACTTTTCTTCAAGCCAAAAACCCCTTTCCAAGGTCAGAACCTGGCGTTCTTGGGCAACCATCAAGGCCCTAGGGATCTAGCAGAGCTCACCATTTTTCTGAGCATTGCTCTGAGGCATAATATAGTATTGCTCTGGAGCATGGTGGGAAATGAAAATGGCAGCCCTCAACCACCTGACGGTGCTGCTACTGGCTGCCATTGCTACCAGATAAGCCCGCCAAGGCCCACCAGGCTGCATTCGGCACCCTCCAATCTGACGCCATATTTTCTTTCCTATTCCATCCCCCACACACACTTTTTTCTGTCTTCTTGCGTCTGTTTCTCCCAATTTTTCCTCTTCTCCAGACGATAGCATTTCCAGAAACAAGGCTTAACTTAGGCCTAGGCTACTGTCTTAGGGCTTGTCTCTTGAAGAGAATGGAATAGTAGCCATAACAGTGGCTACAAGGATGGATATTCAGTACCTTTCCTTGGGTAATTGCAGGCAGCAGTCACTCACTGGAAGAAGGGGTCCCAATGTCTCACTTGGGGACCAAGTCCATCCAATGATGAAGAATGTATCACTCACCCAGACAGCCTGTTCTTGGTAGAACATGGGAAGCTTCCATCAATTAGCTTTAAGTATCTCCCTCCCCCCCCCATTTCTCATTTGATGGTTTTGTGTTAGATAAAATTCTGGGGAACACAGCTTTACTTTGCTAGGTTTTGCAGTGCCAACACTGCAAAGTCGATGCGGGCGGGGAGGGGTCATCAAAAATGCTCCTTGCCCGGAGAACTATTTTTCCTAGGTTCAGCCATGACTATGCACTATGTGAAGAAGGACTTCCTTTTATCTTTCTTGGGTTTTCCACCACTCACCTTCATTAGATGCACCTATGCCCCTTGGAGCTCAGAAGCCCCGCACAGCTGCAATTCCACCTCGCCTATAGGCAGTGACATCATTTTGTGGGAATAAAGATGCACCAGAAAACATCACCATTGCCTGGAATGCCCTGGGCCAATTGAGGGGCGATATTAAGTAGGATATCTTGTAGGGTCGGCGGGGGGAAGGGGGGTTACCTATCCAGTGTTCTGGGAGCTGACAAAGAAAATGCACATGTATTGTTTTGGGTGTTGAGTCATGCCATCTGCCTTTAGTATCAGAAGTTTAAAGAACACAGCTAGAAGGAGACCCACAACCCCCCAAATTATGCAAAGTATTACTGTAGAGATACTTCATTTGTTTAAAATATTTATACCCAGCCTTCTGGGCCATGACCCCGTGTGAAGGTTTAAGGCCTACAGAGGCAAAGGGAAAAATGATCAGGCTTAGAGACCTGGAGTTTTTGTTGGGAGGGGGTATCCCTGAGAAGAGTAGGTTCATTTCCCCGGTTAAGTTTCACTATCATTTCTCCACTTGAGCTTCATTCTTCAGGTTTGAAATAGTACTTTCTGTTTTGAGGGAGGAGGGTATATAAAGGGAACGAGAGAGCCAGTAAGAGTAGAGTCAGCGAGACCAGAGAGAGAGTAGGAAGAAGCAGCCTGAAGAAGTCTTAAGTACAGGCAGGGTAAAGAAACTTGTGTTTTGCAACTTTTAGCTGCTCTTAATGCATTTTGTATCACTTGGCTTTATTGTTACAACCCTTAGTTGTAATTTGCTTGCTTTAATGCACCAGTAAACTGTTCCAGTATAAAACTGAATACCTAAAATAAGTCAAGAACACCATTCATTCATTCATTCATTCATTCATTTATGCTGCTTCTATACTGCTTGACCTCCCAGAATTTCCAAGTGGTTTACGTTAAAAAACAACAGCATACAATACATTACCTAATGTATAAACAGTATAAAACAGTATGAATATGGCCTTCTGTAGAGCCTAGGGCAGTCTTCCCTGATGAGTTGGACTACAACTCCCATTATCCCCAACACATCTGAAGGGCACCAGGTTGGGAAAGGCTGCCCTGGGGATTGTTAAAGTAAATATATAAGGAACCAAAAAAAGAGTGCGAGAGAGATCTCATCTTCATCCACAAGCTGAAATTCAGCCTGCTTTATCTATTTGCCTTATTCCACTGGCCTTCAACTAGTGCAGCCTTCCTCAACCTGATGCCATTCAGACATTTTGGACTTCATCTCCCATCAACCAGCATGGCCAATGGTCAGGAATGCTGGGAATCAAAGTCAAATACATCTGGAGGGCACCAGGTTGGGGAAGGCTGAACTAGTGTGCATTGGAACACACTACTGGGTGGTGGCCATAGGAGTCGCAACAGCAGTATTACCACAATACAAATATATGAGGGGAGGGAAAAGAAGTGCAGGGCCAGCGACAAGGGTAGGCATGGTTGGGCACCTGCTGAGGGCCCACACCCTAGCAGGGGCCCACAGACATGAGTGCCTGGACATGCTCCTCCTGTTCTCCATTGCAACCTGCTTAGATCATAGAATCATAGCGTTGGAAGGGGCCTACAAGGCCATTGGGTCCAACCCCCTGCTCAATGCAGGAAGCCTGATTCCCGGGCAGTCTCCCATCCAAGTACTAACCAGGGCTAACCCTGCTTAGCTTACGAGATCAGACGAGCTCAGGCACATCCATCCATAGGATTGGAGGAGCAGTAGCAGCTGGTGGTAATGGTGGTGAGACAGTAGGCTCACTGAGGGAGGGGGCCCATTGAAGGTGTCTTGACAAAGGGCCCTTAAAAACCTGGACCTGGCACTGAAGAAGCGAGTCCCCCAATGCATTTGGATCAAAGGTCGGTCTCAGTTCTGATAAGGCTGAAGACCAATGGACTAGCATGGCTCTCCAGGAACTCAGCCTCTTTCCCATCACCTGCTTCCTGATCTTTTTGTACTCTTGTTCTTAACTGGCAGTGCCAAGGATTGAACCTGGGGCCTTCTGCTTACAAAGCGTGTGCCTTGCCACCAAGCTGTGTCTCCTCTCCTAAGGGAAGTCCTGCAAGTCCTCTCATCCAGAAGCTCACCTCCGAGGCCCAAAAATGAGTTGCACAAAATCAAAGGGAACAAGGAGCTCTAATTAGAGCTTCCTGGCAGGGGGAAAGGGGTAAAACAAACCAACACACATTATAGTTTTCCTAATTGAGTCCTGGAGTACATAGAAAACCATTTTGCTTGTCCACCCATGTGCTTTCCTGCCACAGTTGATCTTCATCCAACCTCACGCCCCTCATCCTGGGTACAAAGAGAAGTGTGTATGGTGTGTGTGTGTGGGGGGAATACCCATCAAAATATTCGGGAAAGAAAGAAGTAGCAATTGGGTGTGTGTGGGTGGAAAGGGGGGGGATATATTGACATGGCTGGGTCATTTTCAGTTTCCTCTGTGTGAAATGGACAGGGTACAATGGCATTCAGTCTTGGGAATATTAATTATGACCTTTATTTTGTCCTTTTCAAAAGGTTGTTATACTGTTAGATCAGGGTATGAAATGTGATGCAGGTCCCACTGAATACCTTTTCAAGGAGATTGGGGCTTTTGTGTGGTGGTGATGATGATTTAAAATAATAATAGTTTTAGTGCTGCAGTTATTACTGCCACTAAGCACTTTACAAAGGGGGGGTGGGGAATCAGACAAACCCTGCTTCCTGGCTTACAGTTTAATGAAAGCAACATAAAGAATAAATAAAGGCACACTTTATTATCTCTTTGCTGCAGAAAATCCAGCAATTTTTATGGCAGAGGCATTTTTGCTCACAGTTTGCTATAGTCTAGTGGTTACAAGTGTGAGCTGTGAGCCAGGAAGTCTCTGCTCTAAATTGGACTCAGGCTTGAACTTACTAGGAGGTGATCTTAGGCAATTGTCATTGCCTAAAACATTGTCTCTCAGTTTCATTGGATGATTAGGCATTGGTCTTCACCACACGAGGCTAAAATCCGGCATCCTTTTCAGGCCTTCTGCATCTGGATTCTTTGTGGGATTAAGCTTGGCTCCTTTATACAGGCTGACAGGTGCTGTTTGTTTTTTTTCTCAGCAAGTTCTACGTATATGTTTCATTTTACAGCCACTAGGTGGCATTGCTGTTATAGTGCCAATATGGAAGGACACCCAGTAAGTAAAGTGCTTCATAGCACTTCCTAGAGAAAAACTGGACTTTCCGCACTTTACAAAGGCAGGATAAAGGTCATAAACCCATAGGGGGGGCCCTAGAGGTTGATGACATTGTGTAAGGGACCCACAAACTTCTGTGAGTAACCAATCTTGATCGCACAATATAAGCCCCATGTGGAGAAGCCCATTGTCTCTCAGTTTTAGCCCCCCTCCCCACTGTAAAATGGGAATAATAATACTTCCAAAGTTCTTGTAAGGGTTGAGATAATGCGTCTGATGTGGTTTGAACTCTTGAAAGGAGCTGTATTAACTCATTAAGTATCGTTATGTCGCGTTTCCCAAGCCTTCAAATTGTTAATAATTTTGTGGCTGGGAAAATCCCATTCTTCTCCTAGCTAGAGCATCAGTTGTGACAGTGAGTGCGCTGTGGAATGTGGCTGTGCAAGTCTCACGGGCAGTGGTGCAGTGGAGCCAAGACTCGCAGCGAGGCAGTGCTGGCCCTTTTTGATGAGCAGGGACACTGATATCATCTGCCACCCCTTTCGGAATTCCCTGGTCCTTCTAGGTTTAGCTGCAATCCCCACTGTGGCTGGAGGGTATTTTTTCCAACAGTTTCCCAGCAGCAATATATTGCTCCCTGTGGTAAGATTTTTGGGTGGCATGGTTCTGAATGGGCAATGAAGACTCATTCGATTTTGGACTCTCCTTGAGGAAGCAGCGAAGGAGGCTGTCACTTCAAAATGGACTCCTATACCGCTGATTGCAAGCTCCTAATGCAGGGATGGGCCCTAGGGCTATATGCAACCCATGCCCTATTTCCAAAAGCCTTGTGCAGGCAATCAGGTCAGACCTCTGGGGAAAGCAATCCCCGCCCCCCCCCCACACACACACACAAGACCAGCCACTCTGTGGTGGGGGAGAGTGAAGACAGAATGGCAGTGGGGGGATTGCATGTAACAAGAAGCCACTGTGGGGGAAATTCCCTGTGAGTCTTTTTGTTGTGGCAGCAGCCGCCATTTTGAATATTTGAACAGCGTCAAGAGCGCGTTGTAGCTTGTCATTACATGCGAACCCAGCGACGGTGAGTTGCTGGGGTGGTTGGCAAACCACCCACAACCCTAAAACAGCCCATGGGTTCTGCGTGGCTTGTCAAGCTCCCCAACAACCCACCCTCGCCAGGTGCACACATAATGATAAGCTACGGTGCTCCTCCACTCCAGCTCAACAAATCAAAATGGTGGCGGCAGCAGCAAACAGCCTGGCGAGGAAATTCCCCTACGGGGGCTTCTTGTTACCTGCAAACCAGGTCAGAGAGAGAAGGGGAATGGCCCTACCCACTCTTGGCTCTGGCCACTAGCAGCTATGGCTACCCCCACTGGAATGCGGACCCCAACAGATTACCCCCAAGAGAACATAGCCCTGTTTGTTTGGGATGTGACACAGCTGTGACCCAGAGCACAAAACGATGGTAACTCCAACTGCTATTGGAATTACAAGGGGCGTCTTCTTCCAATAGAAGAAGGTGGATTAGGGTATTTTAGAAAATGTTTTTGTTGTGGAATGTTATTGTTTTGAACTGTTTTATTATATGCTGTACATCGCCCAGAGTGGCTTGGTGACCAGCCAGATGGGCGATTAATAAATTTAATAATAAATAAATAAATAAAATACGCCACTGGGAGGCAGATGACCCTTCCTCCAAATATTGACCCAGTTTATACAATTGCCGCAGCTCTCGGTGGCTTACTTAAGTCACAAGGGGTTGGGGCGCAAGCTGCCCACCCTTTTGAATATTCAAGATGCGGCTGGCAGCCACTATGACATATCGTGTCCTGTGAACCCATAAGGGTGGCTTATGCGAGGGTTAAACAATCATCGCATAACCTAAAACAGCCCATTAACTCTCAACTCATTGATGACAGAAATGTTTGCATATTCTTTACCATATAAATGAGCCGACCCAGTCTAGCAACCCAATTTGTGTCCTTATTTTGCCCTGGAGAAATGGAAGATATAAACAGATCTGTTATCTTGCTTTAGAAATATTCTTTGTCAAGGGAATTTAAATTCTGCTGCTCTTCCTAGAAGGTTGAGATATAAATTTAAATGATAATAAATTAGGGAGCTTAAGCAAAATGACATAATTATCTTATTTTGCATATATAATTTTTATCTGATCCTTTGAATGTTTCAGCTTAAGATTTGTCTTGGGTCTCTGAAGGATGAATGGTGCAAAGAATATGGATTTAAACTCATGTGTTCCAAGTTCTGTTTCATTGATGTCAGTGGCTTTTTTCCCACCCTTCCCCCCCCCCCCCGACCCCCATTTCAAGATTGAATTAAAAATAAATAAATTAGGAGCCTTTGAGACAGGGGTTTCCACATTGCTTTTTTTAAAAGTTTAGTTGTAAATGAAAACATTTGCAATAAAATACTCTGCTTTCAGAGGCATTATTGTGGAACAACTCAGCGACTTGAATGAGTAGCAGTTATCCCCCTGTACAGAACAAAGGCCCTTTTATCATTTATGTGAAGCAGTTTAATCTAGATCAGACCAAATATTTTAATGCAATAAATCACCAAAAAAGGTACAGTTCGATTCAGACATCACACCAAACTGTGGTTTGCCTTAACCATAGTTTACAACCCAAGCCACGGTTTGAGCTTCCAAACCATACAGGCAAGCCATGGTTTAGAACTGCTTGTCTGCTTCCATTCTCCATCCACTCAGCACTTTTGTTTCTGTGGTACTGGGGCCTCTGGGAGTGGAGCAACAGCCAGAATTATGGTTTTTCAATTCAGACGTTGTGCCAAACTGTTGTTAGCACAAACCATGGTTTGCAAACCTAGCTAAACCTAACTTGTGATGCTGGTTTGCTGGCTGGTTGCAAACCATGATTTGTCAATTTACATCAAAGCACAATCCCCTTTTGTCTCTTTCTTTAAAACAAGTTGTAGTGATGGCCACCAATTTGGGCAGCTTTTAAAAAAGGGTTAGACAAACGCATGGAGGATACAATGTCTACTAGTCATGATGGGTATATATATAACCTCCAGTATCAGGGGCTGTATTTCTCTATATACCAGTTGTTGGAGAACATGAGCAAGAGGGTGCTGTTGCACTCATGTCCTGCTTGTCAGCTTCTCATAGGCATCTGACTAGCCACTGTGGGAACACAATGTTGGATGATATGGGCCTTTGTTGTGATCCAGTGCAGCTCTTCTTATGTTCTTATATTAAAACTCACAATAGCTAGGAAAACATGTGAAGAAAAGTACAGAAGAGCCTCATTCCCAATGCTCTTTTATAAGTTCTGATAATGAAAATATGCTTACACAATACTTCAGAGACAACTGATCAGAAAACTGACCTTCTCAAGGCCCGAGTTAATCTTTGTTGTTGTTTAGCCCAGGGAAGCAAGGCTTTTAGTTTGACTGTGCAGCATTCCGTTTATAAGCTTATTTATGAGAACTGAGCACTGAGAGACCAAAATGAAAATTTGATACAAAGCTATATTCCAAATACCGTTTAACACCCACACTCATACAAAATATAAACCATAACCCAATGTGCTAACTTGACTTGAACACTGATTGATCAGACTCAAAACTGGCATGCATGTTCAGGACAACATGTTGTGTGTCAGGGAGAAATATCAACTTGACCTCCATTATCCATTTTCGAGGAGTTCAGAAAAGATGTAAACAATACAGTGCAATATCTCCCCTGAAGATGCTGGAATATGAGTAATGTACATGACTCCCCTATGAGGAAAGGTTACAAGAATTGGGCTCTTTCGCTTAAACAAAGGGTAAGGAGGAACATGATCTCTTCCTCTCTCATAATACTAGAACCCGTGGTTGTCCAAAATGCTGTGGACAGATAAAAGCAAGGACTTATTCACACAGCATGTAGGTAAACTGTGGAATTTGCTACCACTAGATTTAGTGATGGCCACCAACTTGGATGCCTTTAAAAGGGGATAGAAAAATTCAGGGAAGATGAAGGCTGCTAGTCAAGATGGCTATGTGCTACCTTCTGGCAGTATGCCTCTCAATACCAGTCAATGCTCAGTAAGTCATTCTTACCAAAATGGATGCAAAGATCACTCTGCTAGTGCCAAGCAATGAAACTACGCACATGTGTGTGAGTCAGAAGAACTATCCCTATGTACTGAGCCTTTACATTACAAATGTTCACAAGTTCTGAGTTTGGACCAGGGTTTCACTGTGGTCAGCTGTGTTGGTATGACTGAGTTGCTGAATTGTTTATATGACATGGCTGTCCTTGTAAGTGATGATCTCTAGCCTGCTGTGTTCTGTAAATTGCGATGGAATGCAAATGGTTACCTCCTGGAAAATGCAGTATCCGTGGGTGTTTTCAATAACTGGTGGCTTATCAGTGCAGCTTACTTAATGTAATCGTTATGTAGTGTTGTTGTTTGCTGAAGCCAGTTACCCTGGGTGAAATTCATACATTTTAGAAGTTTGAGAGAAGGCCAGTTCATTACATAAAACCTGCAGCTGGCAGAGGAAGGAGGCAAGGCTGTGATTATATGGGAGCATAGTAAAGATACAGAATCTGATACTGGCTGCAGAATTCAGCATTATTTATTTATTTATTTATTTATATACCACCCAATAGTTGAAGCTCTCTGGGTGGTTCACAAAAATTAAAATCACAAAGGACAGCATAAAACAATATAAAATATGAAAGCTTAAAACTACAATATAAAGTACAACCAGAATAAAACCTAGCAGCACTGCAGAGATTTAAAAATACTGATTTAAAACAGCAGAGCTAAAAGACTAGAATGCTAAAAAGCTGGGAAAATAAAAAGGCCTTCACCTGGTGCCGAAAGGGGTATAATGGAGGTGCCAAGCAAACCTCTCTAAGGAGCTCATTCCACAGCCAGGGTGCCACAGCAGAAAAGGCCCTCTTCCTGGTAGCCACCTTCCTTTGGCAGGGGCTCCCAGAGAAGGACCCCTGAAGATAATCTTAGGGTTTTAACTTCCTTAAAACCCCAGGTTTCCCTTAAAGCAGTCTCAGTGTGAAATCCAGAGGATGCCCTACAGGGTTTAGTTTCCGTTAGATGAAAGAGCACTGGAGACTTAAGATGTGTCCCTTGTAATATCCATTTTATTTAGAATATACAAGCAAAGCAGAGCACAGAGGAAGCAAATATTCTTATAGCAGACAGCAAAACCACCAATCCTGCATCACATTCTCAGAAACCAATTGTGTGGACCCCAGCTCCCCAGACTTCTCCCTGCCCAGCTAAATTCGCAGCTGAAAACCCTCATCTCTCTGCCTCTGTCTCAGTTTGGACACCATGCCAAACCATGGTTGAGGAAGGCTTAACTACAGTTTAGTATGATGTCTGCACTGGTAAACCATAGTTTGCTGTTGGTTAGCAAACTGGAATTGGAAGCCATGGCTTGAAGTATGCTTGAAGGTATCTTCAGCATATGGAAAATGAAAGCAGACAAACAGCTGTAGCCTAAACCATGGTTTGCCTGTGTTTGGAAGCTCAAACCATGATTTGGATTTTAAATTATGGTCATTGCAAGCCATAACTTGGTGTGATGTCTGAACTGAGCCAGTGAATTGCAGGAGCTGAATAAATTATGCAAAATTAAATCATGCAAATTTCCTTAATTTTGCATGATTTATATAAATTTCTGATTTCAGCGTTTTCTCGTAATAGAATTACAAAATTAACACAACCATGGACATAAGAAACTGTTTAATGAATGTTGTGAATGCCTTGGTGTTACAGAATGTACTATGAATGGGCCAGATGGATGCCAAGATAAAATCGTTGGCATGATCCAGCCAAAGCTATGAACCTTGTATTTATTTATTTCATGTATATCCCACTTTTCCCCCATGGAATTCAAGGAGGTATACAAAATCTAAGGTAATCTCCTGTCCAGGAACTGACCAGACCTAGGCCTGCTTAGCGTCAGCAAGGTGGCTGTGTCATGTAGTTTCAGACTATACCCGTTAGGCAGGGCCAGCATCAAGGGTAGGCATGGCTGGGCATCTGGCAAGGGCCCACACGCCAGCAGGGGCCCATTGAGAAGAGTGCCTTGAGGTGCTTCTCCTCTTCACCTCTGCAACCTGTTTGTTCACCTGCCTCTTGTTTTGGCCCAGATAACAGTGGTGGTGAGAAGGAGGAGGAGATGCCACTGCCTACTTGCTCCTGGGCTGTCTGCCTGCCAAGCAAGCACACAACAGCTATGATGAGAAGGAAGAGCAGTAGCAGCTGGTGACAATGGTGGTGAGTGGGTGGGGGCCTTTTGAAGGTGTCTTTCCTAAGGATCCTCAAAAACCTGGAGTCAGCGCTGCCTTTAGGCCTCATTCATTTCAGCAGAAGAACTGAGGTTGTATCCAACAATGTCCTTCCACCAGTGGACGCTGCTGGAAGAATGAATCTCTCCTCTGCCCTGCAGTCCACTGTGTGCTTCCCCCCCCCCCCGCATCTGCTCCAGCGGGTTGGGGGAGAGGACGGGGAGAGGAAGCCCCATTGTTCAAGCAGACGTCCACTCACATAACTGATTTAGGCCAGGCTCAGAGCTTTCCCATTGAAACCAATGGGACTTGAAAGTGATTTGTTTGGGTTGGATTATGCCCAGCGTGTTTCAAAGAAAAAAAGAGAGGGAAGTGTGACCTGCTACTTGTTTCAAGGTGGTTTTATAATTAAGAAGTGTGTGTGCGTGTGTGTACATGACCGGTGCAGCTTTGCCAAGAGCCTAATAGGCCAACAGGCTTAAACATGCGGTTTGTTGCAGAAGTAACTTGCTACCTAGCAACGTGTTAATATTATAAATTAAAATTCTGCAGAAGGTTAAAGAAGTGCAGAGCATGCTGTTAGAATATACAGACTGCCGTCGCCTTCCCATTATAGTTCTTTTCTTGTAATGCTCCCTACAAAAGATTAACAACTTGTATGGAGGTTGGCTGAGCGCATTCAAATTCCACTGCAACGGGAGAAATTGGGGCTAATCAGACTTTTGACCGGACCCCAAAGGAAATTAATAAAATTTGGTTTGTGAAGAAAATAATCTGGTATTGTCTTCGTGACTGAAGGCATGTTGGGGGGGGCAGCTCCTGGCACAAGAGTTCTGTGCTCAGGGGCTCAACTGGAATGTCAGGAAGCAGGACATCATGGTATTATATTTCCAGGATCACCTTTCCTCATAGGGGGCCTCAGTGTTTGATGAGGTCCTCGAGAGAGGCTCTTCTTTTGCATTCCATTTAGGGTTGAGATCTAGGGTGGCCATGTGTCCCCTTTTAAAGAGGACAGTCCTTTGTTTGAAGAGCTGCCAGAGGACTGTTCTCTATTTTGAAGGCATCCTCTGTTTGAAGGGCCTTCCTGTCCAATTCCAATTTAAAAATAAAGAGCCATCCAAAAGCAGAGCTGGGCCTTGAAGTTGCCCCTGAACAGCACCTGGACAGCAGATTGAGCAGGGCACAAATTTGTCATTTGGTAATAGTCTTCCACACTATGCGAAGCACTATATTTCTATTTAAATTGTAATAATTATTTCTGAATTTGTGTCTATACATATAAATTAACATATGCAAATTTTATGCAAATCAGCCTCCTCTTTTGTCCTTTTTTCAATTATGCATGTCCTCTCTTTTTTTGGTGATTCACAGTGGCCACCTTACGTATCAGAGAGAGGCATGAAGTACTGTGACTGCACTTGGAGGGCATTTTTTTAAATAGTCACTGGACTTTTGCATAGCAGGAAATTGAAAGCTGCTGTGCTATGGCGACTTGGCAGCCTGTTCCAGTGATTCAGGAGGTGGCATCAGGGAGCGAGTCCCTTGCGCAAAAGAGGAGGGAGGGGAAGGATCGCCTGAGGGTGCAGCTTTCTCACCAGCCCATTGGTACCACTACTGCCAACGCTGCCTCCTGCTGGGGTAGGAGACACTTTGCAGCTGCAGCCCCCTCCCATCTCAAGCAAGTGAGTTGTATGTCATTCCTCAAAGGGAGGAGGAAAAGGCAGCATCCAGCCAAGCGGTGGTAGCATAGCAGCACTCAGTGCACTGCTATGCTACTGTCCCATGCACGTTAAAAAGGGTGTTCTCGGGAGGGAGTTCACGGGGCTTGGAGCCTCTTTTTGATAGCTATATCTGGCTTGGCTCCTTGTGGAGAAATTAGAGTCAAATTAGAGTCTCCTGCCTACAAAATGCACAACTCGAAATCTTTGCGACAGCTCAGTTCTTTGCAGGGTATTTAAAGTTCAAGGGCTCAATCCTATGCATATTTAGAAGAAGAAAAGTCCTGCAATTCCCAGCATTCCCCAGCCAGCCATGCCGGAAATGTTTGGACTTTTTTCTGTCTAAATATATGTACGATTGAGCCCTAATTGCCTTTGAATACCCTCTCTGATCAGAAATAACAGCAAAAGAAGCATGTGGGTTGGAGGTTCCCCTTCCCTGAGAATTAGCCTGCGAAGCACTTGAGCTAGAACAACCTTCCCCAACCAGGTGCCTTCCAGCTGTCTGGGGATGATGGGAGTTGTTCTCCAACACATCTAGAGGGCACCTGTTGGGGAAGACTGTTGTAGACCATACTGTGCTAGATGGACCAATTGTCTGATTTTGTATAAGGTGCCTTCTTCTGTTCCTTATACATCCAGTTCCATTGTGCAGTTAAACATCCTATTAAAGCATTTGAACATTTTAAAAACAACCATCATCGTCTGTTTAACATCCAGCAGGCAGAAAAGAGTGATGGTTAAGAGTGCTTCTGGATGGACAGCTCCTAGTGCCACCAGTCAAACTGCATTGTGCAGCTGTTCCAACTTTCACTCCTTAATGGATTTGTGTGTATGTGTGGTAAGAAAAAGATGGAAGCGTTGGGAAAACATGGCAGAGTTACAAATGGAAGATATCATCATATGGATCCTCCATAGAATTACATGAATGAGTCAGGGCAATTGCACAGTAGAATTATGTGAATGAGGCAGGGCGACTGGACAGTAAAATTACGTGAATGAGGTAGGGTGATTACACAGTAAAATTACATGAATGAGGCAGGGTGAATGCACAGTAAAATTACGTGAATGAGGCAGGGCGATTGCACAGTAAAATTACGTGAATGAGGCAGGGCGATTGCACAGTAAAATTACATGAATGAGGCAGGGCGATTGCACAGTAAAATTACCTGAATGAGGCAGGGCGATTGTACAGTAAAATTACCTGAATGAGGCAGGGCGACTACACAGTAAAATTATGTGAATAAGGCAGGGCAAATGCACAATAAAAGCCTTGTCTGGAAGATGAGCAATCGTTGGTTTGAGAATAAGGGTATTGACAAGCGGCCTGTTTTTGTTTTGCAGGCCTGAAGTGCCTCTCCTGCCATCCGGGTTGGCGTTTTCCCCTCTGAACCTTGAGGAGTTCCCTTGCATAACACACTCATAAGCATGGCGAGGCACTTTTTCTGCCCCATCTAGCTGTGCGAAGCTCAGACTTTTCCCTAATGAAATGCAAGCCACATCACCTAACCCTGGCAAGGCATAAGGAGCAGGATGTCAGAAACAGAATAAAGTCAGAGGATTTGGAGGAAAGTTTTTTTTAAAACAAAACAAAACAAACATAGAACAGACAAGCTTGAAATGGGACACTGAATAGGATGACCAACCACAAAACAAAGCAATAGTTCCTGTAACTTCTTAAATAATTGGGTACAACCAGGGTGGGCAGAACGTAAATTGCAGCCTGCTGGGGGGCCACGTGTCCTCTTTTACACAGGACAGTCCTCTAATTTGAAGGTGTCCTCTGTTTGAAGGGCTGTTCTGTCCAGTTCTGGTTTAAAGATAAAGAACCATCAGAAGGACAAGCTGGGCCTTGAAGGTGCTCTTGAACAGCACCTGGAGAACAGAGTTTACATTTAAATTATAATCCATTCTTTCTAAATTTACATCTATACATATAAATTAGCATGTGCGAATGCCATGGAAATCACTGTCCTTTCTGGGTGATACATTTCCTCTTTTGGGTCGGGGGGTTGATTCATAAGTGGCCACCCTATCAGGAGCCAAAACTGAGACATGTCAGCAACGGTAACAACCCACACAAGCCCTAGGAGGTACCAACATTTAGCTCCTTCAGCCATTTCTCCAAGACCTGCCATGGCCCAGAGATTCACAGTGCTTCTAGACCAACAGCTGCCAATCAAAAGACAATGACTGGGTTCACACAACACACTAACCCACATTCAGTGGGTGAGTGTTGGTTGTTGTTCAACCATGGGTTGTTTGTTGAACCATGGGTTAGTGTGTTGTCTGAACCCAGGACCTTTTCTGCAGGGTGGCTTGTTAGCCATTCAGTGTGGCTTATTTTTCTTGAATAAGCCACCTTGAGAAGCCATGGTTTGTTGTTGGGTTGTTGTTGAAGGTGGTTAACAAGCCACCCTGCAGAAAATTCCCTGGGTTCAGACAACATGCTAACCCACGGTTCAGCAAATAATCGATGGTTCAACAACCCACACTCAACCACTGAGTGTGGGTTAACATGTTGTGTGAACAGCTCCATTGTGCAGCTATTTTGTCTGTCCCCTCCTGATGAATTTTCTGTGGTAAAAAAAAAAAAGACGACAAAGGAAGTAGTAGGAAAACATGGAATGGTTACAAATGGAAGAAAATGTTGTCCGGACCCCATGTACAATTCTGTGAAGGAAACAGGACAATCGGACAATAAAAGCCTCATAGCATCTGGAACAGCTGAGTGTATGTGTGTGTGTGTGTGTGTGCTTTTATACACGTTTCCCCCTCCCTACTAACTCCTGTCTATTTTGTTGAATTTTAAATGTGTTGAAACCCACATCAAGGACTTTAATTAGCAAGTGAGGTATAAATGCTACAAACAAAACAAAGCACACAACTTCTTTGCAGTAAAAAGAGTATTTGTTCCATTAGGCCTCACAAAAATAACAGTTAACTTTTCCCTGACATGCTATGTGTAGGGAGTCTTTTTCAGGGAGAGGCTATTCAAATTTGCAACTCTCCCACCCCAAGACTAAAGTGGTACAGTCCAGGAGAAACTTTACCACTTGATTCTGCTTGTTAAATATATCCAGGTGTTTCAGTTGAAAGGCATCTTTGATGCACCACTATGATCCTTAGTGTATATATCACGTAGATTAATTTGATGTACTAGATGCAAGATTGTCTTGCCATACCGTTAAGATTATTTTTAAATGATATGAGCAGAATTAAGAGTATCCCTTATAAAATCCAAATAAAATCACATTTCCAGAATCATTAACTGCTCAGTTAAAAAACAAAAACTATTCTGCACAAAAACCGTTCTGCTCTGAAGCCAAATAATTTCTTTACACTCTGGTAGCAGGTTAAAGAATAACATTTGTCACAATCTTAAACCGTCTAATTTTAAACATCTTTAAAGTTTAACATAATATAATCAGATTAGAAATTCCTGCTCTAATAAAATCCAGGAAGAATGCTGGAATTATAGCTGGGAGGGGGAAGCTGAGCAAGCCCCCACACACATACACACACACACTGTGGCGCATGTGGAGACGCTATTTTGCTCCTTCAAGAAGCAACTTGTGTGTCAGAATGTCAAGCTGTATCCACAGAAAATCTGTTCCACTTGCGCAGACCTGTTTCCTAGGCACTTGCAGCTTGTGCCCTCACTGCTGAGGGATGGTGAGCAATGGAGCATCCAGTTCCGTAAAGTTTGGGCCATGTTTCTCGCTCGGAGGCTAGGTCTCTGCCTCCCACCCACCCCCGCTGAGTTACAGAGGGGATAGGGAGAGATGCCAGCCCCTGCAGGGGCAAGATCCAGCCTGAAACCTGGAAGCCATGGGGAACCCACAGGGAGTGGGGGTGAGATCAACTCGGGAATGTGGGTACCTACCTCTCTCTCTCTCCCCCCCCCATCCCTCTCTCTCTCACACACACACACACACCCTTCTGTCTCTCTCATAATACTAGAATCCAGTGGGGTCATGCCCTGAAGTTGAATGGTGGGAGAATCAGGACAGATCAAAGGAAGAAGTCCTTCCACAGTGCCTAGTCACATAATGGAATTGGCTACTTCAAGATGCTGTGATGACCACCACATACTTGAACAGCTTTAAAAGGGGGTTGGACGAGTTCCTGGAGGAGAAGGCTATGGCTGGCTCTGAGTCCTGATAGCGATCTCCTCTTTCCTTCAGTCTGGATGCCAGATCTACCACCCCACACCTGCCCTCCTGCCCTTCAACTTCCACTAAGTCAGCAGAGGTCAGTTTGCCCTGGACCCCTTCAGACTTACAGCCACCCCTGCAACTACTTTGGGTAACAAAATATATATATAAAAAAAGCCAAACTAACTCAGGCCAAATATCCACATGACTTGAGTGCTACATGTAGTTTGACCCTTAAAAGAACCCAACTTCTGCTGCTTAGGTCCATTCCTACTTTGGACCATGACAAGCACTTATTGCCACGAAGTGGGAAAACATTTTATCTTATGTAAGACACAGGTAATTATCCCTTTTCAATTAGACCTTCAGGCACTGAACTGTAGAATGCTCAGTTCGCTGCCCAGAAGCAAAACAAATACATGGTTATATAATACTTTGTTTTGTTTTTGCCATTTGGTCCCTAACTAAACCTGTGTCCTTATCAAATTTGATGAGTCTGTGGTTTGAACTCCAGGCAAAGTAAAACACATTTTTTCAAGGCTGCAATCCTATGCACCCTGAACTCAGTGAGACTTCCTGCTCAACAAACAGGCATAGGACTGGGCCACGTACCCTATTGATTTTCCCACATCAGATTTTTTTAAAAAAACTGGTACCTGCAACAGAATGTTGTGGTGCGCCTCACTCTGCCTCATGGTAGGGCTGGTCCTGCATCCTACTTCCCTTTGGGACGAGTACTCTTTGTTATGGTATGTGAATCACTACAACATAAGAACCAACCCAGTCCCTTGGACTTTCATTCTAACACTCTGCATCGCTCCACACCCTACAGCTGTTTCCTAAATAAACTGTTTCTATATGGAACACCTGCATGATATAACTTCTCTTGTTTCCTCCAAATCCCTTCTCAAAACCCCCCCATGTTTTCCATGGAGCTTTTGGCGCAAACCCATAATTCTTATCCCTGTACTGAAACTAGGCCTCAATAAGTGTTAATGGAAACCAAGGCACATTCTTCCCCAGTTGCCCTGTCCTCCTCCATCTCCCTCCCCTTCATCTTGTGCTGAATTTTAGATAGTACGCTACTTGGAGTAGCGCCTTTCTATGTTTTCTCATATTCTGTAATGCCACAAGTTGTTGTCGTTGTTGTTCAGTCGTTAAGTCGTGTCCGACTCTTCGTGACCCCATGGACCATAGCACGCCAGGCCTTCCTGTCCTCTGCTCTCTCCCAGAGCATGCTCAAGTTCATTGCATTGGTGATGCTATCTAGCCATCTCATCCTCTGCCGTCCCCTTCTCCTTTTGCCTTCAGTCTTTCCCAGCATCAGGGTCTTTTCCAGGGAGTTTTCTCTTCGCATAAGGTGGCCAAAATATTTGAGCTTCAGTTTCAGTAACTGTCCTTCCAATGAACACTCAGGGTTGATTTCCTTTAGGATGGACTGATTTGACCTCCTTGCAGTCCAGGGGACTCGTAAGAGTCTTCTCCAGCACCACAGTTCGAAAGCATCAATTCTTCGGTGCTCAGCCTTCCTTATAGTCCAGCTCTCACAGCCATACGTTACTACTGGGAAAACCATAGCTTTGATTAGACGGACGTTCGTTGGCAAGGTGATGTCTCGGCTTCTTACTATGCTGTCTAGGTTTGCCATAGCTTTCCTCCCAAGGAGCAAGCGTCTTTTAATTTCATGGCTACAGTCACCGTCTGCAGTGATTGTCACAGAGAAGAAGGCCAGGATCTCTTCTTGATCATCCCAGAGTGCAGGACATGGAATAATGGGCTCAAGTTACAGGAAGCCAGATTCCGGCTGAACATCAGGAAAAACTTCCTGACTGTAAGAGCAAACAACAATGGAACCAATTACCTGGGGAGGTGGTGGGCTCTCCCACACTGGAGGCTTTCAAGATGAGGCTGGGCAGCCATTTGTCAGGGATGCTCTGACTTGGATTCCTGCATTGAGCAGGGGGTTGGACTCAATGGCCTTGTAGGCCCCTTCTAACCCTACTATTCTATGATTCTATGATCTTGGAGCCCAAGAAAATAAAATCTGTCACTGCTTCCATTTCTTCTCCTTCTATATGCCAGGAAGTGATGGGGCCAGATGCCACGATCTTAGTTTTTTTAATGTTGACTTTCAAACCTGCTTTTGCACTCTCCTCTTTCACCCTCAACAACAGGCCCTTTAGATCCTCTTCGCTTTCTGCCATTAGGGTGGTATCATCTGCGTATCTGAGGTTGTTGATAATTCTCCCTGCAATCTTAATTCCAACCTGTGAGTCATCCAACCCGGCGTTTCTCATGATGTACTCAGCATATAAGTTAAATAAGCAGGGCGACAATATGCAGCCTTGTCATACTCCTTTCCCAATTTTGAACCAATCGGTTGTTCCATGCCTGGTTCTTACTGTTGCTTCTTGACCCTCGTACAGGTTTCTCAGGAGAGAGGTAAGGTGGTGTGGTACTCCCATCTCTTTAAGAATTCACCAATGCACATTAGCCCTCTTCAACAGGGCCGGCCCTACCATTAGGCAGAGTGAGGGGGCTGCCTCAGGCATCTGATTTGGAATGCCATGAAAGGGCAGCAAATTGTTAGTTATTTAGGCTGCAGTCCTATGGGGATGGCGTAAGCCTCCAAACTCAGGGGTTTATGGCCATCCAAAGCAGAGCGGGGAGAGCGGTGAAGGCCATCTTTGCCTCCACCCTCCTCCTGCTCTGCATTTCAGCTAGACAGGATTTTTCACCTGTTTAGCTGAGGCGCTGGAAAAGGGGAGGGAAGGAGGCTGGAGAGGCCAGAGGTTTCCTCATAAGGCAGCCTCCCCAGTCCCCTCCCCACCAACAGCAACTCCCCCTTTCCCTCCTCTCCGTGGTTGCCTTTGTGGCCTCAGAGAGGCAGCTGGCGCAGATCTCTCCAGGCTGGCTGCAACAAGGGGAGAGGCAGGGGGTGGAGAGCTCACACTCCTGAGTCTGCAGTTGAAGCAGTGACTCTGACCTCAGATCCAGGAATCCAAACTATCCAGTGCGCCCCCCCCCCCCGCGATGCTGTCTAGGGGTTATAGGATTGCTCTCTTAATAATTTTTGCAACCACGGAGGGGGAGAGACGCCAGTGGGATTTCTGCCTCAGGTGCCAAAATAACTTGACCAGGCTTGGGTACCACACACCTTGACTTGGGAGGGGGCACCATTTGCTGCCCCTCCTCAGGCAGCAAAATGTCTTGGGACAGCCCTGGTCTTCAGGCATTATGCCCCTCATACAATGAGAGGGAGAGTGCGGCAAACACACGAGCTCTGCGCCCTCTGTCGTCTCACCATGCCCATTCCTTCCACCTTCCGCATGTTGGGAAGCGAACATTCGCAGCGGGAAGACTTCTCTACTCACGCAGGCTCCCCACATGAGCTTCCAGGGTTCTACATTGCGTAGGGGATTTCCGTAAGTGGAAAAGGCTCCCTGTTGCAAAAGTTCATTTCCCAACAAGTGGATGAAGCCCGCAATGGGACGCCAGCAGTGGGTTCATCTCTGGCCTCCCCATCACATGACGGTTAACTGTAGGGTGAGAACTGCCAAATAGGGGTATCGATAGCAACATAAATCTAGAGTTGACAGAGTGGCCGCTTACGCGTTGCCAGAGGATTTGCATCACCCAAACAATTGGACAAAAGAGGGCACCGATGGCATGACATTTGCATGTGCAAATCTATATAGGTACAAATTTAGAAATAATCACTATAATTTAAATAGAAATGCATGACCTCTCATCATCGTTGACTGGGGTGACCTGTGTGCCTGCTTAGTCTGCTGACCAAGTACTAGCTGTTAAAGAGTAACCTCAAGGCCCCTGCTGCTCTCCTTGTTTATGGTCCTTCTTGGTTGTTGATAATTCTCCCAGCAATCTTAATTCCGACCTGTGATTCATCCAACCCGGCGTTTCTCATGATGTACTCTGCATATATGTTAAATAAGCAGGGCGACAATATGCAGCCTTGTCATGCTCCTTTCCCAATTTTGAACCACTCGGTTGTTCCATGTCCGGTTCTTACTGTTGCTTCTTGACCCTCGTACAGGTTTCTCAGGAGACAGGTAAGGTGGTCTGGTACTCCCATCTCTTTAAGAATTCGCCAATGCACATTAGCCCTCTTCAGCAGGGCCGTCCCTACCATTAGGCAGAGTGAGGGGGCTGCCTCAGGCATCTGACTTGGACTGGACAGACTTGGACTGGACAGTCCATCCACCACTCCTCCTGCTCTGCACCGGATGGCCGTAAAGCTCTGAGTTTATAGGGGACTTACGGCCATCCCTGTAGGATTGCACTCCAAGTCTTTAACAAAGGATACGGTAAATGTATTTAACTCATTTATTAATCCATGTTTATGGCATAAGTCTTCAGGACTCTTGAATCTGCGCAGGTGTGTGCCATAACAAATTTGCTAGGTCTTTAAGGTGCCACAGGACGCTTAGGCAGTGGAGGCTGGTGGCGCTGATGTCAGTGGGCACCTTGGATAGCTCCTTGAGAGTTCTGACCGGAGTGGATTCACCACCCTACTGGTGGAGCCACCAGCTTCCACTGCACTGAGATTTTTTTGCTGCAACAGACTAATTGAGATATCCATCTGGATGGAGTATATAGGTCAATCTAATTTTGAGCCCTATGAACTGAAATGCTTTGATTGAAATACTTTTAAAATCCCTGACACAGTGGATCCCACTGCTGGTCTGGGAGCTTTTCTTTTCCCTTCATATTGCTTGAAGATTGTTTTTTTTAAGGGAAGCTGCAGCCACTCAGCAGACCATGAGGTGTAAAGTTACGCTTCTATCCTGCTGGAATAAAACTAGGGAGATAACAGTTACAAAATCAAGTTACAGATTCTCTTTTTCCTAACGAATAGCATGGCCTTAAACACACTGCATGTGCCATAGATTAATGGTGCCCACAGGGGCTGGGTGAGTGTACTTGCATGACTAGAAATACTGGAGAAGATCACCTAAGGTCTCCTTACCTTTGGCAGTGCTGCAGGGGTCATGTTTTCACATGAATGAATGGCTCTTGAATGATTTGCGGCCGAATTTCTCAAAGTTGTTAAGAACAAAAAGGCTTTTCTTTAAAATCAAGTGTGCACGGCTACTGAGATTGCCAATCTCTCCCCGCACCCCACCTCCACTTTGGAGAACATTATTGTAATTAAAGTGAGGAGATATTTTCTAATTCATCATATGCTATTAAGATCAAATATGTTTAATGTCTGCTTTAATATACGAGCAAATAAAGGCTAAGGTTCAACTCAGACATCATGCCAAACCATTGTTGGCTCTAACCATAGTGTCCAAACCATGGTTTGAGGTTCCAAATGTACAGGCAAAACATTGTTTAGAGCTGCTTGACTATAGTCATTTTTCTTCTGATCAGCACTCCCATCACTAGCAGGCTTCCAGAGATGAAGGAATGGCCAGAGCTGTCCTTTGTCAATTCAGGTGTTGCACGAAACCATAACTTAGAACAAACCATGGTTTGCAATCCCAATTCACAACATAGTTTCTGATTCTAGTTTCTTGGCTGATCTCAAACCATGGTTTATCAGTTCAAATATCACGCCAAATCATAATTAAGGTTCCTTAACCACGGTTTAAAGTGAGTTGAACCTTGTAGGAGTGGTATGGAATTGTCTTGGAGCTGAGCTGGTGATAAGCTTTGAAGAAATATAAAAGCAGGGGTTGTCAGCTGTCTTTCTCTGTAAAACGATGGATTTTCTACCGCTTTCCTGGCTAACTTAGATTATGTCACACTACATTTTCTAAGGCGCCAGCCTCTTGTAGAGATAGGTTTTTGTAAAGATAGAGGTGCCAGGTTTTTGTAAAAATAGAACAGAATAGTACAGAATGCAGCAGCTCCATTGTTGTCAGGAGCTTCCCCTTTTCAGCATGTAACTCCTTTGCTGAGGGAACTGCACTGGCTGCCTATTTGCTATCAGGCCAGGTTTAAGGTATTAGTACTAATGTACAAAGCCGTAAACAACTTGGGACTAGGATACCTGAGAGAGCACCTTCTTCTTTACCAACCTGCCCAGTCACTGAGGTAATAGAATCATAGAATAGTAGGGCTGGAAGGGGCCTACAAGACCATCGAGTCCAACCCCCTGCTCAATGCAGGAAACCAAGTCAGAGCATCCCCAACAGGTGGCTGTCCAGCCTCATCTTGAATGCCTCCAGTGTGGGAGAGCCAACCACCTCCCTAGGTCATCGGAAGGCTTGCTCCTGGTGGTTCCACATGGACCCATGGCCCGGTTGGAGTCCACCAGGAAGAGAGCCTTCAGCATAGTGGCCCCCTTCCTGTGGAACTCCCTGCCTTTGGAGGTCAGGCAGGTGCCAACATTATGTCTCTTTTGGCGCCTCCTGAAGACATTGTTATTTCGAGAGGTTTTCTCTGAGTTACCAGCCATGGTTTATCATGTTCAGAATCTGTTCTTTTAAAATGTTTTAACTGTTTAATTATGGGGTTTTATTCTTTTATCTTGCTGTTCACCGCTCCGGAATCTTTGGTGTGGAGAGGTATATAAATATTGTAAATAAATAATAAATAGAGTACTTAGGTGAAGCCAACCTGCCATAAACCTCCCGCCCTGAAATCTTTAGTAAATACAATCTTTACTGACACTCTGTGCCTTGCACTCATATTTGTTCTGAAACCGTAGGAGCTACAAATGTAGTGGTGCGATCTAGAAACCTGCATAGCCAGAGTGATGCAAAATCACGGAATCCAGTTTTCTAGAAAAAAAAAAAAATTCTGCTTGTTTTTCAGGGCCAAAATGCACTTTACTTTAAAGACATAGCTAGCACCGGTGTCTTTTTTCCTTAAATGACCAGCCACAGTTTTTATTGGCATTCTGTTTTTAATAATTTTAATATGGTGTTTGCATCTTTTCCTTTCTTTTTTTACTATCGTACGTCTTATGTCCACCACTCCAGAATATGTTTTGGATGGGGAGTGGTATACAAATGTTGTAAATAAATAAATAGATAGATAGATAGATAGATAGATAGATAGATAGATAGATGTTTACCCCTCACTAGATTCCCCCACCCCACACTTGCAATTTACATTACCAAAAAGGGATTCATTTGTTTCAGACTGTTAATCCTCCTACGCTAGAGTCCCAATCCAGATTAGGTCCCTTGCATGTACTTTAAAGCAATCCCCCTACATCTTTAAATGTGTACTAACTGTCTAATGTGTACTTTAGCCCTTGGGCTCCTAGGAATGTAATGGCCATGGCTGAGTCATATGTTTATTGCATCAAATCCTCTGTGTTTAGTATATCGGATCCTCTGTAAGTACCATGTTAATACTTATCATTCATTGCAAAAAAAAAATTGTAGCCAGTCCACCTGCCAGGACACTCTGGACAAGTGACAATCAAACATATAATATTCATGTACACAGATTAATACAATAAATTAACATTAAAAACCCAAGGCACCATGATCCAGATCTGGAATTCATAGGATCCAGAATCCAGTGTATAAGAGCCAACATCAAATGTTTAGATGCCATTCTATCTGTTTTGCAGAGATAGAATTGGAAAAGTATTAAAATATTTCGACACCAGCATCACCTCCTCCTCCTCCTCCTCCTTTATGGGCCATGCCACATCTGGTGTTATAATCAAATGAAAAAACAAAACAAAACCATCAATAGTTTGCTTATAATTAAGAAGATTTAGGGTGCAGTCCTTTACTGAAGATCCCCTGGCTGAGACACTTATAGCAGGAGTGGGACACTTTGGGGAGGGTTCAGGGTCCACATTTGCACCCCCCTTGCAGACCACACTCCTGTTGCCACCCCATTGTCAGAATTGGTGGTGAGTAAAAAAATTAGTGGTCGGCCACTGAATATTGGCAGCAAGCCACTATGGAGGGATAAACAGGACAAACATAGCTTGTTTTCAAGCTACATTTGTCCTGGTTACCACTCCACTGTGGTTCGCCAACAAATTACTTTTTTGCCCCCATGATTTTTGACAGTGCAGCTGCAGGGGACACACTGGGTGATGGACGGGGGACATGCACCCTGAGAACCATGTGTTGCTCACCTCTAGGCTATAGGATTCGACAGAAGCCCTGCTGTGCCGGTGCACCATCCCTTCGACAGATATGCCAGCAGAACGCCCCAAACGCAAGAGCAATATCGGTGGAGCAGTTCAAGTAATGAAGATACATGGGAGAATGGCTGAAATGGGAAGGAATCGATGGCCTCGATGGCCTTGTAGGCCCCTTCCAACCCTACTATTCTATTCTATGAATCATGGGCAGGATGTAGGTGGCACAGAGAAGGAGCACACTTATGCCGGATGCTGTGCCATCACAAAGCTGTTAGTCTTTAAGGTGCCACGAGACTCTTTGTTGTTTTTGTTGCAACAGACTTAACACAGCTACCCTTTTGGATATGGAGAAGAAATGTGATCCCACTGAGCAAGTCATTGTCTGGGGGCAAGGCCTGCCTGGATCATACGGTTAATATCCACTTTCAGTACTTGGGTAACAAACCTAAGTGGTACTAAAAACAAATTGACAGAAGAATAAGATTTATGAGAGCATGAATAGAAGGCATAATCTCTATCATTAGGATAGAGGAATCCCAAATACCTTTCAAATGCAAATTATTAAAATATTGTTAATAAGGTGGCTACTTGTAAATCACTAAAAACAACAACAACCAGGACATGCAACACTAAAAAAGAGGACACCAATTTGCATAAAATTTGCATATGCTAATTTATATGTATAGATACAAAGTTAGAAATTACTATAATTTAAATTGAAATGCAGTGCATCTCACTACAGTGTGGAAGACGGTGACCAAGTGACCCATGTGCCTTGCTCAATCTGCTGTGCAGCTGGTGTTGATGGGTAACTTCAAGGCCCAGCTCTTCCTTCAGATAGTTCTTTATACCAGACTTGGGCAGGACAGGCCTTCAAAATAGAAGACGCCTTCAACAGAGCCAGTGTGGTGTAGTGGCTAGAATGTTGGACTGGGAGTTGGGAGATCTGGGTTCTAGTCCCCACTTGGCCATGGAAGCTCACTGGGTGACTTTGGCCCAATCACAGACTGTCAAACCAACCTATCTCACAGGGTTGTTGTGAGGATAAACTGGAGAGGAGGAGGATTATGTACTCTGCCTTGGGTTCCTTAAGGAGGAAAAAAGGCAGAATATAAATGTAATAAATAAACAAACAGAGAGGACAGTCCTCTGGCAGCCCTTCAAATAAATGGCCACCCTAACTGTTAATCAAAGTTTTAAGAAAGCTTCTTGAAGATGTGTTAGTTGAGGACCTTATCTAATTTTCAACGTTTTAGTGGGTATGTTTTTAACTGATGAGTTTTTACACATTTTTTCTGTGTTTTATTGTTAGATGCCTTGAGCACTTTTTTTTAGTGCAAAGGCAAAATATAAATTAAAACAAACAAACATGCTTTAGGCACCTGGGATTACCACAACCACCACAATCTCACTTCCCACACACCCCTGTTTCTGATATCTCACTGGAGGAAAAACAGATTAAATCATGCAAATATTGATTAAACAAGGATGAAATGCAATATATTCAAATAGTTGTATCTGAATAATATTCCTACTATTCATAAGTTAGGGACAGCTGGGTAGGGGAAGCATGGGGAGACACATAGATATTCAAAAAGGATAAGATGAACCTTTTCATTATGTAGATAGGCCATTTCCTGGTTTACACTGAGAAGCTATGTATAAATGTCCCCATGGACAGACTTGAGAGCTACCCATTGAAATCAATAGAAAAAGCCAAGATTTTAATGTCCCTGGGGTTGGGCAACAGTGTGTCCACCCCCCAAAAAAACAGAATGGAGAACCCCCACCCAACCAGCCCAAGCAGGACTGAGTATGCTTGGTGGGTGTGGAAGGCTGGCTGACTGTTGGAGGGGAGAAAAGAAGAAAATGGAGGGGAAGGTGGAATGAACTGACTAGATCCCTGAACAGAGGCACTCCATACTGCAACATCTTGTTGCAGAGCCGCATTTGAACTATCTGATTCCTGTTATTTTCTCTCCATAGCATCAGCTAATATCCCAAATTAGTTTTTCGTGCCAAGTTCCTTTTGTCATCATCGTCATCTTCTTCTCTTCTCTCACTCACTTTTGTTACTACAATTTATGCATGCCAACAAAATAGAGTGAGAAATCTCATCTCACAAATGTTCTCTCAGATACCAATGCATTCCTTTGTGAAGTAAGTGTTGTCTTATTTACTAGGGTGAAAATGGAAAAGTGCATTTAGTCAATGCATTACCAGTGGTACTATTAAAAGATTCTTCTGCCAGTTCAAGGTGCTGGTTTTCATCTTAGGGCCACCAGATGGAGACCAAGCCTTGTATACCTGCACATTTCATGTTTGGAGTGTTCTCCCCCTCCCCAATTTGTTTCCATGGCTGTCCTGATCCTATATGTAACAATATGAAATAACTCTGGGTTCAGCCCAAGTCGGCTGTGCTTCCTCGTAGGAAGCAGGAAGTAGTTAAGAGCAACACCCACTGCTTCTGTCCTGAGGAGAGAGTGGCCGCAGCATGAGGGAGCTCCATATTGGAGTGTTTGTTTAAATAAAACTTGTACGTTTGTTTGGAAGCAGAGTCTCTTTGAATCTGTGGAGTGCCATCCACCAACTTTGAAACACTCTGCATCCTAGCTTTTGTTTAAAACCTAAGTTAGGGATCAGCAACTAGATATTTCTGAGCCAAATCTGGCCCCTTGAGTGATTGTACTTGGCCCCTCAGTTGCTAACCCAGAAGTGAAAGGGGGCAGAGCGATGCTGGATCAGACCAAGAGTCCTTCTAGTCCAGCATTGTGTTCACACAGTGGCCAACCAGCTGTCGACCAGGAACCCACAAGCAGGACACAAGTGCAACAGCACCATCCCGCCCATGTTTCCCAGCAACTGGTGTACATATGCTCACTGCCTCTGATACTGGAGGTAGCACATAGCCACCAAGACTAGTAGCCATCGATAGCCTTTTCCTCCAGGAATTTGTCCAACCCCCTTTTAAAGCCATCCAAATTGGTGGTCATCACTACATCCTGTAGTAGTGAATTCTGTAGTTTAACAATGCGCTGTTAGAAGAAGCCCTTCCTTTTACCTGTCCTGAATCTCCCACCAACCAGCTTCATGGGATGAACCCATTGGGTTCTAGTGTTTTGAGAGGGAAAAAAATGTCTCCCTATCCACATTCTCCACACCACGCATAATTCTGCAGACCTCTATCATGTCTCCCCTTACCCTCCTTTTTTCGAGGCTAAACAAGCCCAGCTGTTGTAACCTTCCCTCATAGGGGAGGTGCTCCAGCCCCTTGATCATTTTAGTTGCCCTTTTCTGCCCTTTTTCCAGCTCTACAGTATCTTTTTTTAGGTGTGGTGGCCAGAACTGGACACAGTGTTCCAAGTGTGGTCAATATGGAAGGAGCCATAGTTGTGCTAATGCAGGGATGAGCAACTTGTGGCTCTCCAGACGTTTTGGCCTACAAATTCCATCAGCCCTAGCCAGTATAGCCAATGGAGAGGGACATTGGAAGTTGTAGGCCAAAGCATCTGGAGGGCCACAAGTTGCCCGCCGTTGTGCTAATAGAAATAACCAACACGCTACTTTACAGGGTCGGGGCTGGGGCTTTGACCTACCACCCGAGCCCTTTTTAGCAAATTTGCCCCATGCCAAAACATATTGCTGCCTAGGGATCTTTCAGATTATCTAAAAATGATACATTCATCTGCAGGGGCATGATTCAGCAGTATAAATAAATTATAAGAATCTAAAAACTGTGTTGCAGAAAGGTTCATTTTGGCCAGATGGCTGTATCCGACAATAGCCTTCCTGATGCCCCTGGAAGCTTGCAAACAAATCTGGAACTCAGAAGCACAGTAATTGCAACTACGTAGGTTCTTTATGTAGCTAGCATGGCTTAATAAAAACAAGAACAAAATAATTGCTTTGCCCATCAAAACAAATCGATCTACCTTCTCAGATTCAACAGTAAGCATAGGTGTTCTTAAAATGTTTATTCAAGTGAGCCAAAGAAATGCCAATTTATTTGTATTCGATGTATTTATTTATTAAAAATTTATATCCATTCCCCCCCCCCCCGGCAGCCTTCCCCAGTTGGTACCCTTCAGATGTTTTAGACTACAGCACCCAGTATTCCTAACCATTGGCCATGCTCACTGAGGCTGATGAGCTGAAGTCCAAAACTTCTGGAGGGCACTCGGTTGGTCATGGCTGTGCTCGGGGAACTCAAAGCAGCTAACAAAATAAAACTAGGAAATAATTGAGACAATATCCAAAGCACCACAATAAAATGAGTTTGCGTGCCATTTTGGGTGGAAAGGCAGGATAAAAATCAAAGAAAGAAATAAAATCCAGAGTTAGTTGTGATAGTCTATTGCAGCAAAAACAACAAGGAGTCCTGTGGCATCTTAAAGATTAACAAATATATTATGGCATAAGCTTTCATGGACTAGAGTCTACATCAAATGCATGAAGCATTATCCTGAGCTGCAGATATATATAGGGATGTACGGTTGTTGTTAACTCTGTTCTGTCTGTGTTTTGCGGATTGTCAGACAGGTGTCCACTCATTGACAGAATCTTTTTTTTTTTTACGGATGTACAAGAATGTCACTCCACTTGCGCAAGTGTGCGTTAGCACTATGAATTCACTAGGCAGCATTAAGCAATCTAACATTTTTGACTCATTCAGTCTGCAAAATTTGTCAGGGTATGATAAGGCTTTTAGTCGGGTCCTGGGATTTCTTTTTGTTGATGGGTAAAATTGTGTGTGTGTGTGTGCGCGTGCGTGCATGCATGTGTGTGTTGTCTGTTTATATCTTTGTATACTCCTTTTTATATTATGTACAGTATTGTATTTTTAAAGTTTTTAATCTTTGCAAACAGCCCCAAAAGCTTTTGCTATTGGGCAGTATAGAAACGTAATGAATGAATGAAAATGGGGAATTAATAATAACTGACCTACTTTACAACGGTGTGGTAAACATTACTGAGGTAATGTGTGAATAAAGAAAAGTCTTGTGGCACCTTGAATATTAACAAATTTATTGTGGCATAGTCTTTAAGGTCCAGAAGGCTTAGGGCAGCATCCTATGGTTGGCCGGCTAGAGGATGCTGGGAATTGTTGGACTTTTTCCTGCCTAAACATAGGATTGTGCCCTTAGTCATTTTGCTGTAGCAGACGGACATAGCTACCTACCTTTCTGGAAGCTGAGGTGTGCGAAACACCATGTATGCTTGAAATGTGGTATGCAAACACTCAATATTGCCATTGTTGTTAAAAACATTTTTGCACCTTTGTACTCTATATAACCAATGGTAGAGGGTGCTTAAATATAGCATCATGACATTTTACTAAAAACCACCATTTTGGCCTGCGGAGTCTTCCCGCTACCTCCTAGCGTCGCCTTATGTAACCCGTAGCACTTGAAAGGAAGTTACTGAACCTGTCGGCACATCTCTTGTTTAGAATCCAGTCTATTAACATAGCTGTTCTCCTTCCAGGCTCTGAAGTGTCAGGTTTTCTCAGACTAGTTTAGCATTCCACCCAGGGTGACTGTCTTCCTTTGAGAAAGTTCTTCTGAATATTAATTAGGCTCTCCCCGTCCGGGTCTCAAACCTTCGCCAAAAAACCATCCGGCTGCAAGATTCGAGTTCTTAATCTCTTCATAAACCCTTATTTTTCCTTTCATTATCCTGATAAAATTCTCCTCTTGTGGTGTCTTTCTGCCCCTCGCTCACAGCTGTTGCAGAGGCTATTTCTTGCATTGAGTGGCTTTTATTTAGTGCCTGGACCGTCAGAAACAAATTGTTCTAGAATTTTCCTGAAAAAGCACCAGCAGTTGTCGTTCATTTCAGCGTTCATTATCAGGTTAGGGCCTGTTTTTACAGAAGGCTCCCGTGTTCTTCATTTAGTGCTTTAGCACCAGATGAGGAGTGCAGGAAGCAACACCTGAGAAGATGAAGAGCCATCGCAAGGTGGCCATGTGTCCTGTTTACATAGGACAGTCCTCGATTTGAAAGGCTGCCAAAGAACTGTCCTCTGTTTTGAAGGTGTCTTCTATTTGAAAGGCTGTCCAGTCCAAGTCCAGTTTAAAGACAACCATTTGAAGGAAGAGCTGGGCCTTGAAGTCCATCAACAACACCTGAATAACAGACTGAATAGGCAGGCACACAAGTCAGCTGGTCATAGTCTAGTCTTCCACACTCTGGGGAGATGTGCTGTATTTCTATTTAAATTATAATAATTATAATAATTTAAATTACAATAATTTTAAATTTGTTGCTATACATATAAATTAGCATAGGCAAATGTGTGCAAATCAATGTTTTCTTTTGTTCTCTTTTTTAGTGATGCATTTCCTCTTTGTTGGTGGTTCAGAAGTGGCCACCCTACAAGGCCAATGGAGGCTGGTGACTCCGATGTCCATGGAGCAGTGAATCCACTCCAAGTTTTAGTCAGAACCAGTCGGAACACTAAAGGAGCTTTCCAAGATGCACCTTGGAAAGCTCCTTTAGAGTTCTGACTGGTTCTGACTGAAACCTGGAGCGGATTCACTGCCCCATGGATATCGGAGCCACCAGCCTTCACTGGACAAGGCTTCTTTTCTTGAGTAGATGGACCCAAAACACCAAATCCATTTCCAATTCTGCAGCTGCCCATCCTGAAGCCCTTTTCCCCCATCTGCTTTACCAAGCAGGGCAATAGCAGTGCTAAAGAATATGTGCCCCCAAATGTGTTGGACTGCAACTCCCGTCACATCCAGCCATTGGCTGACTGGGGATGGTGGAAGTTTTAGTCCAGCACATCTGGAGAATGCTTCGGGGAAAGGCTGATATTCACAACCAAAGGACTTCCTGCACATGTGTGAACCTGGCTGGGCCTTCAGATCAGCCTCTGAGGCCCTGCTTGAGGTCCCCCCATTATGGTCAGGGCTGGCGACAAGGGTAGACATGGTTGGGCACCTGCCAAGGGCCCATACCCATTGACAAGAGCCCCTTGGACTTGCTCTTCATCTTCACCACTGCAACCTGCTTGTTCACCTACCTCTTGCTCTGGCCCAGGCAACGGTGGTGGTGAGAAGGAGAAGCAGCAGATGCCACAGCCTATTTGCTCACTGGGTCTCTGCCTGGCAAGCAGGCAAGCGGTAGCCGTGATTTGAAAGGAGCAACTGCGGCTGGTGACAATGGCGGTGAGAAGGCAGACTCACTGACGGAAGGGGCCCACGGAGGGTGTCTTCCCCAAGGGCCCTCAAGAACCTGAAGCCAGCACTGATAAGGGTGACCACTGAGGCATGGCCAAAAAAGAGGACCAAAGAAGCCACCAATTTGTATAACATTTGCGTATGCTAATTTATATGTGTAGATGCAGGTTTAGAAATAATTACTATAATTTAAATAGAAATACAATGCATTTGATAAGGAAGCAGAGAAGACTTCGACCGGGTGACCTGTGTGCCTGAGCAGTCTGCTGTCCAGGTGCTGTTGATGGGCTACTTCAAGGCCCAGCTCTCCTTTCATAGGGTTCCTAATCTTTAAACCAGACTTGGATTGGACAGCCCATCAAATAGAGAACACCTTCAAACAGAGGCCTGACATCTGTAAAGTATGACACATGGCAACCCTACAGTTAAGAACAATTAGACTGGTGGGAACTAGAGATGGGGCATTCCTGGTGGTGTCCCCAGCGGCTTGGCTTTTAAAACCATTTGTTCTGACCTGATTTTAGAAAGACATTCAGCTGAATTTTGGGTAATGTAATGGTTCATGCTCCTGCTGGTTTTTAAATAGCTCTTTGCTTAACTTGGTTTTATATGAGTGTTGTGGTGGGCTGCGAGATGTTTTTAAACTGTTGTTTTAATGGTTTGCTTGTATTGGAACTAAAAGAGGTTTTAGTTTTATGTTTTATTTATGTATATAAGGCACCTTGGGAAGGCTCTGCCCTGAAAGGCAGCTCAGGAAGTGTAAAGAGTAAAATACAGACAGACATGCAATTTGCAGTGAACAACTTACAGGTACCTAAAAATGGAAAAGTACATGTTTCCACTCTTTTTTAAAAAATAAGGTTTACATCAGTTCTCTTGGACTGGTTCATGGATGCATGTTCATCACCTTACAACTGCAAGAGGTGGCATGCAAGTGGGAATGAACCTCCTCCAGAGATCAAGCGCACCTTATTTCCAACTCAAGTAGAATGCTTTTCCAGGGAGCTAGTTGATGCATTTCAGTTGCCAGGCATCAAGGGTTGGGTGATCAAGTGCATTTGCTCAACCTGCCTTTCTTTACCCTGGGCACCGTCTCTCTTTTTCATTTCTTGTCCCTAGTAAACCACTTTCCTTATGTCATCCCTAATTTTGACTTTCAAGGAGGCCTTGTTAAAATGTTGGTAGTGTGAGTTGCTAACATTGTCATTTTTCAGGCTGTCTCGCCCAGCCCACAAAATTCAAGCCAAAAATTCCCCATGGAAAACGTTCAGCTTAGCCTTTGTCAGGGCCAGCTCTACCATTAGGCGGAGTGATGTGGCTACCTCAGGTGGCAGATGCTGGGGGGGGGGGCGCGCAGGGACAGCTCATTCCATCTGAGCTTTCCAAGTGTTCCCATCTTCCAGGAGCAGCCAAGCTTGCTTGTTGCTGGCCTTGACATTCTGTGCACCCTCTAAGTTAGCCTTCTGCCTTGAGATGTGGTGGAAAATTCTGTCCTTTTGCCAATGTTGAAGCAAGATTCAACCGCCAGTCTGATCAGCTTCTGTACATTGAATGGAGGGGGCATCATCATTTTGGCTCAGGCAGCAAAAAGTCTTGGACCTGCCCTGCCATTATTATCTATCTTTAAACAAAAGGACAATTGCCCCCTTGGCTTTTCAATCAGTGGTGGACAAGCTAATATGGAGAACAAAGAAATGTATCATGCAATAGCAGTGAGTAATAGCAGAGAGTGAGCGACTTGCATAGCAGTACTATGTATAAAAAATGGGATGATGAAAGCATGCCTGTAGACTTTCATCTGTGACATCTTGGAGAAGGGAAAGTAATGTCATTTATATGCATTTATTTTTTTAAAAAGTAGCCATGTTGACAGTAAGAAAAATCTGCAAATCTATGGTACCAGTGGAGGCTGGCGCCTACGATGTCAGTGGGGTGGTAAATCTGCTCCGGGTTTCAGTCTGAACCAGACAGAACTCTAAAGGAGCTATCCAAGGTGGTCCAAGGACCTTGGATAGCTCCCTTAGAGTTCTGACTGGTTCTGACTGAAATCCAGAGTGGATTCACCGCCCCACTGACTTCGGAGGCACTACCCTCTACTGTATGGTATTGTAGTACCTTTATTAGACCAACCAAAAGATCACAAAAAATGTGCAAGCTTTCACGATCTGCAGATCTCTGGCAAGATATTACAAAAAGCGGGTTTGAAGGGCGGAATACAGAAGTGGGGGAATCACCGGTCAAATTCTTTCCCCTCCCCTATTTGCCCACATACACACACACCTGCTTTTTGTAACATCTTACCTGATTAAGAGATCTGGAGATCTTGAAAGCTTGCACATTTTCTGCGATCTTTTGGGTGGCCTAATAACAGTATTACACTAAGACAGATTTTGGAATTTGTATGCATGTGAATGAGGCGCCTCCCTCACGTGGCTTTTGTGCAGATGAATGAGAAGATGACTGTGAAGTGCAACCTGGAATTATCAGTCGCAGTACTTGGAGCAGCAACGGCAGTAGTAGCATGAGTCAAACCTAATAAGAGTCATTCTGGGAAGTGAAATGCAAAGGTGTGTATATTAATTTAGCTTTCCCCCAAACTTTTGTTCCTTCCAGGTAATATTATTGGCTCTGGCATCTTTATTTCACCCAAAGGAGTACTAGAGCACACTGGGTCAGCGGGACTCGCCCTCATAATTTGGGTGCTCGGAGGAGGGATCGCAGCTCTCGGGTCTTTGTGTTATGCGGAGTTAGGAGTTACCATTCCTAAATCAGGAGGGGATTATTCCTACGTCACCGAGATTTTTGGTGAATTAGCTGGGTAAGTGTTGGTTCAGTATAATAATGCTTAGCATTTATGTCATGCTGTCCAAGTGTTCAGAACACTGCGTACACGCGCGCGCACACACACACATCACCTCATTAATCCTCACAACAACCCTGCAACGTAGATCTGATTTGTTCCACGCTTCCCATTTCCCTGACCAATGACACATTCCAAGGTCAGCAGCACCCAGGTTTGGTTTCACTTGGAGGAGAGAACACTGGAGACTTATAGTGACCTGGTTCACACATAATGACAACCCGTGGTCTAATTAACCAATGCGTTGTTGCCTTACCCAGAGTTAAACCATGATATGGCTGCCAGACAATCAAGCAAACAGTTGGTTGTTTTTTCAGATGCTGGGTTATTTGGTTTCTGCCCCTTTCACCCACATCTTCCCTCTATCACTCATGCCCTCACGGCACTGTAGTACTGACATGCAGAGTGGCTGGGTTTTTTTTGTTTTTTTACCACTCTTGCCTGATGCCTTTGTAGCCTGGTGAAACAACTCATGAACAACCCACTGTTCTGGGTTCACATGTAATGACAACCCATAGTTTAAACAACCTGCAGTTCACCACCCAACAACAAACCAGGGGTTCTCTTTGTGGGTTGTTTGTAGTTAACAACCCAAAGTTAACCCATAGTTCCGGGTTCGCATGTAACAACGACCCACAATTTGTTACATGCAAACCAAGTCTGTGTATGTGTGTTTTAGGTAATCTTTGGTTTATTCACAAGTATACAAGAACAACGTAAGTGAAGGCAAGCAGCATATATCATCCTACCAGGCATGAGATTCACTACTTCACACAGAGAGAGGCACCCTGCAGCCCAAAGTGCTCTCAACTTTCAGCTAATCTCCCCCCCGCCCGCTCTCTCCACAAAACAGAAAAACACAGAGTTGGGAGGGGTGGGTGGTGGGGGATAGAATTGGGAAACTGTAGTTAAACGTGCTGTAAAAAACCTGAAAAATCAGAAATAAACTTTTAATAACCACCACCACAACCACGGCTTTATATCCTGGCTTGTTTCAAAGCCATTAAACAGAGTTTCCCAGTTTGGACAAAACGGGAAACTATAGCTAATGGAAGACTTCTTAGTTGTTCACTTGCTTGGTTGAAGGGAAGAACAAAGGCCAAAATGCTCATTCATATTTCAGTTTATTAAGCCAAGATATGATTGTCTCAACACGGCCAGTGATTGGCCACAGCTCTCCGGCCAAGTGTATTTCTCATCACCTGCTACCTTAGGTCTCAGCCTGAACTGCATCACAGGTGGGGATGTATGGATTTTGCTAAATCAGTTCCATCCCTGTTTCACAAATTATCAGGCGTCTTTCCTTCCGTCATCCTCTTGTTGATGGAATCAGGTTTTTTTTTTACCAGAATGTCATTCTTCTTGCACTAATTTATATTAGCATGTTAATGCAAATCCCCCCCGCCAGTGAAAAACCAGTCTGCAAGTCCACAGAATCTGCACAACTCAGAAACAAACCAGTCCACTGTCAAATCAGAGTCACAGAAGTCATAACTTGTTTGAATCCGTTGCGGATTTCTCCAACATCCCTACTCAGAGGATTGTTGTGAGGAATTGAGGTGGGGGGATGAATCATGTTGACCACCCTGAACTCCTTGGAGGAAAGTTGGGATTTTTAAAAAATGTAATAAAATAAAATATCTGATCCTTTTCTTTCTTTTAAACTGGAGAACGCAGGGGATTGAAGGAGGGACCTTCTGTGCACAGAGCATGTGCTCTACCACTGAGCTATAGTTCCAAACCCAGGACTTTGTGGCTCGCCCTTTTACCACAACACTACCCTAGCTCTCTCTTGCACAATTCCTATTCATGCTAAGGGGCCCTGAACAGCTGCTCCTGGTGCTATAAACTTCCAAGCTCATTATTTTGCTTTTAAAGGCAAGCATACTCATTTGATTTCTATCTGATGGAACTATCAGGATTGCTGATGCAGTGTAACCAAGTGGGAAGCATCTACATACAGATGGGAATGTTTTTCATGTCTGCTCTGGTAAGTAGGCGGCTCAAACATGCATCCTTAGGGCACATTAAGACAGGTTGGGCAGATCTTTTAGAAAGATCACTAGCACACTATAAAGTTTAATTAGGGCAAAGGCAACTAAAGGAAAGCTTTTATTCTTGCAGCACTTAATAAGTTTCAGAGCTGAGCACCTCCTATGAGTCAAAATGTATTGTATCAAAGAAAGAGGCCATTCAAGCGTTGTAAACAAATGTATAAGAATGGAAAGCTTTCCATGTTGTTCCAAAACATTCACACTTATGGAGGAATCAGCTCTACCCTCAAGCCAGCAATAATTCAACTGTGAAATCTTTTAACCGTGCTTTTTCATTAGAGGGCCATTTTTTATTGAGGCTGAAGATAGACACTGGTTTTAAAAGACCTGAATGTGGCATGTGAGAGGCATCATTTGCCCTTGGGCTACACGTCCATTTCTTTTGTCCCACTTTTGTCTCTAGTTAAACAGGTTTTAACTAGAGACAAAATTTTGCTGGAGGAAAATTCTGAGAGTGCCTTGGACTGCAAGAAGATCAAACCAGTCCATACTCCAGGAAATAAAGCCAGACTGTTCACTTGAGGGAATGATATTAAAGGCAAAACTGAAGTACTTTGTCCACATCATGAGAAGACAGGATACCCTGGAGAAGATGCTGATGCTAGGGAAAGTGGAAGGCAAAAGGAAGAGGGGCCAACCAAGGGCAAGATGGATGGATGATATTCTGGAGGTGACGGGCTCGACCTTGGGGGAGCTGGGGGTGGCGACGGCTGACAGGAAGCTCTGGCGTGGGCTGGTCCATGAAGTCACGAAGAGTCGGAAGCGATTGACCTGCAAAACAGGTTTTGCAGGTTTTTGAAACACTACCCCTCCCGCCCCCAGAAAACCCTCCACTCCTTTCAAAAACCAGACGTAAAAGTGATAGAAATGTACATGCCACTAGTGAAGGGCAAACACCCTTCCACTAGATTCAGAATTGGTCTTGGGGGACAAGGTATCACTGTTCAGAAAATTCATGTGAGGACTGCAGCTAAGCTCAGAGGGAACAGGGAATTCGGGTGGGGGGGGGAGTGGCGGCAGATGAAGCAAGTGTCCCTGCAAATCAAAAAGTGCTGATGCCACCTCCCTGTGAACCCTGGCTCCATTACACCACTGTTTCTCAAGTCTTGAATTTGTTCTTTTTAAACATACATTTGCTGTTATTCTTTTATTTTGTATGAAAATTAAAGATAATTATAGAAACGAAATGAAAATACAGGGTTTTCTGGGGGGATTTAAATTATCCAAACATGAGGGCAGGGCCAGTGCCAGCACCAGGCATGCTTATGCCGCTGCCCTGGACCCCAGGCTGGCGCAATGCTGATGCCTGTCTTGGGCCCCAATTAAAAACAATTCTGGGCAGCACTGAGTGGCTGGGTCTAGCTGCCATATTCATTTCCCACAATATTCTTGACACAGCATCAATCCAGAACATTGTGGGAAATTGAAATGCAGTGAGACTTGGCCACCTAGGAGTCTAGGACTTCTTGGATAGCTTCATTGGTTTTGGCTAGTTCGCTGCCAAGTAAGCCTGAGGAGGGGGGAGGCCAACAGTGGAGGGGCCAACCAGAGGTTACTTTGCCCAGGGCCCCCTCAAACCTGGCGTGTGGGTTAACGTGGCCACTCACGCATTGCCAAAACAGAAGTAGATGTATACATGCTAATTTATGTGTACAGATAAGAGTAGAAATCATAACCGTGAGAACTGTCCTCCAGCCAAAGGCATCCTCTCTTTGAAAGGCTATCCTGACCCATTCTGGTTTAAAGATAAAGAACCATCAGAACTGTTGCCCATCAGCTGTTAACCCCTGGGCATCAGACTGAACACGCAGGCACACAGGTCACCTGGTCAGTTTTCCTCACTAAAGTGGGCTGTACTGTATTTCTATTTAAATTATATGTATCCATACATATAAATTAACATATGCAAATTTTATGTAGATAGGCAACCTCTTCTTTGGTGATGGATGGCTCTTTTGGGGCAATTCATAAGTGGCCATCCTAGTGACCTGTGTGACTCTTAGGTGCTAACCATTGATGAGCCATTTCAAGGCCTTGGCTGCTCTCTCCTCTTAGGGTTCTTCATCTTTAAACTGGACTTGAACAGGTCAGTCCTTCAAAGAGACAACGCCTTCAAACAGAGGCCTCTGATAGCCCTTCCATTAGACTGTTCTCTGTAAAGCAGATCATGTAGCCATTCTACTGTGGGTCCCAATCAGAGAACCAGCACCCTGTGGGGAAGCCCTGTGGGGTGCTCTTCTATAACATATTTAAATGTTATAGAAGAGCACCTCCCACATGGCTAAAGCAACATTAAGAGCATGTGTGTGTGTGTGTGTGTGTGTGTGACAGAGAGAGAGAGAGAGAGAGCACCCTTGGTCAAGTCCAGGTCCGGCCCTACCATTTGGCAGAGTGAGGCAATCACCTCAGGTGGTACATGCTAGCGGTAAGGAGTAGCAGCCTCCCGGCTGTTCCTGGACAACCTGGAATTTTTCTGGGAGTTTTGTGCATTTTTTCATTTATGCAATTTGTGCACATTTCTGGGCAAATGGCACAAATTACAGCTGAATTTGCACGAATTGCTCAGAGGTTTGTGTAAATTGCAGAACCTGCCCAAAAACATGCACAAAAAAGTTTGCGGAGTTCAGGGAACTGCCCACAGCTTGGCTTGGAGACACAAAGCAAGTCGTGCACACAGCAGAACTGTGTAGCCAAAAAAAGAACTGGATTTCCCATTGACAAACATTCCTAGGTGGAGGACACTATCCCATCCCCAGTACTGAAGTAAGGTCCAACCGCTAGTCCAGTTGGCTTTTGTACATGGAGTGGGGAGGGGCGCCCCTCTTGTCCTTTGCTTCAATCAGCAAAATGTACTGGGCCTGGCCTGGTCAAGTTTCTAGTTAAGAATGAAAAAACGTAAGAATCAAACCAATGTCCATCTAGTTCAGAATTCTAACAGCAACCAGCTGGATTCTCTTGGAAGCATACAGGCAGGACATGAATGCAACAGGCTTTCCTTGTGGTTTGTGACAGACTTCCCAAGTTTCTCCCCAGCATCTGTTTGAATATACTGCCGATGTACCTCATTTTTTTTACTGGAACCCCTAAATCCACCAATGGGATACAAAAGCCATAGACTTACAATGAAAGAATTACGTGGTGGGGAATTTGCCTTCAGTACCACTATCCCTCCACCCCAAAACTGCTCTTGGTTACCCCAAGCTTTTTATGTTGCATAAGTATAATTTAGGGTGGGGGTATTTTTATTGCTATTTTGAAACAATTGGGAGTCAGAAATCCTTGCAGATCTACCAGAGATCCACCTGTACATCCAGATCTACCTTCTGCACACTCCCCGTCTAATCTTTATTTTTTGAAGCCATCTAAGCTAGTGGCCATCATCATCTGTTGCGCTTGTGAATTCCGTGAGTGCATTACACATTCCTCTTTCACAGTGCTCCACTGGTACAGTGGGAATTACGACTTAATAATGGCCCACATCCCAAGTGGCTATTGGAACAAATGTGGCTAGGATTGGAATGGCAGTCCAGTGGGTTGGACTACAACTCCCATCATCCCCAACAAGTATGGCCATTGGCCTGCTGGCTGGGGCCTATGGGAGTTTTAGTCCAACACATTTGTAGGGTGGCCAGTTGAGGAAGCCTGAAATAAAAAATAATCGCTATGTAACCTATGCTATTCCAGGTGTCCTTTTTTTTTATCAGGGATAATCCATACTTTCTGGTGCCCATCCATGGCAGGTCATTGTCCTTGTCTTTGCCTTTTGGAGCTGCTTTGTTAAAATGTTGCTAGTGTGAGTTGTTATGATTTGCCATTCTGCAGGTTTCAACATGCCCCTTTCCCTGGTCTTTAGAAGTTTACTCATCTCTTGATTTGGAGGAGGACGCATCTTGTCTGAAATTGCACATAAGATAAATGCACGAAGACTAACAGTACAATCCTATAAACATGTCTGCTCAGAAGTAGAGATGGGGGAGAATTTTGTTTGCTTTTGTTTTGTTTCAATAAGAATTTACCCTAATCCGCACTTCCCAAAGCAGCAAGGCAAACCAGATTGCATTTAATCCTCTAAGTAGTCGCACTTCTCAGAATTTTGTGATGCAGTTCTCCGAACAAAAACTGCAAATGAAAATGTGTATATTAGGCAAAAGTGTGCACAAAAATTCACATATAAGTGGGGAAATGTTAAAAAAAAGCATAATGTAAGATAAATCTGTTTTAAACAAGCATATATTGGGTAAAAATGCACACAAAAATGTGTATGTTAGGAGAAACGTGAATTAGCATGCATACCAATTTTCATGTGAAATTATTATTATTTTTAAGTCACAAACTAATGCAGAAATGGGAAGGAATGAACTGATGATTGGAAAAATGAAGAACTATAAGAAACCAAAATTGACAGATTCGTCCCTCCCTCCTCAGAAGTAAGTCCCTTCCGTTCAGTGGGGCTTACACCTGAGTAAGTGGGTATAGGATTTTAGCCAAAGGCAGCACTTGTCATATACAGCCTGCCAATTCACATGCTTCGAAGACTAATTTTGAACTGTTCATGATAGATAGTAGGAGAGTTCTCTTTCTCTAGCATATCTTTATCCAAAAGAGGAAATACCATATAGGAGGTGGAGCATGTAACATATAGAAGATATGGGACTTGATACGAGAACAAGGACATTATACGCTTGTCCCTATTTTTAACCGAGAAGCGTTAGAGGGTTTTTCCGTCATGATAGTACTTGCTAAAATAACAAAGTGTTAAAACAAAAACTAAAAGGAGTTTTTTCCCATTTCTTTTCAGGAATCTCTTTCAATTTAATGACCTATAAAATGACCTTAGGAATCCTGTTCTAACCAGAACTTAATTAACCTGCATATTTAACAGCTCTTTCATGAAGCCAACTAGCTATAATAACCATCTAAGCACAATCTAACCATATTTTAAAATTTTCTTTCTAAAATGTAGGTGAAGGAAGATTAGTAATGGGGTGGGGGGGAGGTTGCATAATAAGCAGCTTTGGCTTGGGAGTAGCCAATTTTTTATTTAGGTTACAAATCCCTTCAAGAATATTAAACCTTGAAGAACTCCTGGAGTGTTGTTGTTTTTTAAAAATCTTGTAATCTCTGCATGTCTCTGCAACTTGAAAGGGTCTGTCTGATGCTGTTTTGTTACAGTCAGAACATTTTGCAGTATCTTTCACGGAACAAAAAGTTTCTCCAAAGAAGACAGCAGAGCCCCAACGACTCCAAAACTAGTGCCCTGCATATGTGTTGGACTACAGCTGCTATTTTAGGGCTTTTCTACATGAGGCTTTTAACCCACCACTTTGCCAAGGCTTCTGCTTCCAGATTCTTTGTGGGATTAAGATTGGATCATCTACAATGTTTTTTCCAAGTTTTTTCCTTCTCTGTCTTTCTATATGTTCCATTACATAACCTCTAGGTGGCGCTGTGCTACAGTAGAATTGTACGACTACACTACGGTTTTATTTTGCCATTCTCTGACGTACTGGACTTTCCCCAATTTAAAAAACCCCCATGAAAATGGTTGCAAAGAATGGGAGAGGCCCTGGTGGATGATGAAATCATGTAAAGCACCCGCAAACTCTGTCATGAGTGAGGAATCATGAGTGCACAATAAATGCCTCATGTAGAAAGGTTCACAGTCGAACACATCTGCAGAGCACCCGGTTGGGAAAGTCTGAAAAGTGAAACCCGAATCTTAAGAGGAAGGTCATCATTTCAATTTCAAATGAAGTGGGGGGCGTGGGAAGAGTTTTGTGGCCTCTTAAAGGTGGACAGATTTATTGTGGCATAAGCTCTCATGGACTTTCGCAACCCTGCTCAAATTCAGGTGGGGACAGTGCAGTCACTCCCAGACCCCAGTGGAGCATCTTTTCCAGGTTAGGATTCTGGGACTTGTAGTTCCAGTCCCTGATGGGGGAAAATGCTCCATCCCACAGCCCCATGCCCACTGTCATCTACGCCACTGGCCTAAATGTACAGTTTTCTACAACCTCTGGCAGGGGAAGGCAGACAAATGAGGTAAAGGCTTTTCTGAGTGTTTGCTTGAAGGCTTTTTGGGTGTTTGCTTGGCACACTCGAAAAGTCTTAACCTTATTTGGGGGCAAACATGAGGGCAATCGCCTACCCCTAATCCCATGATTCCTTCTACATCTGATGTTCCACAATGAGTGCCGATGCTTATGTAGTATAGAGCACCCCACACACACACTAGAGGGAAATATGAGCAGGCTCAGCAGAACCCCAAGGTTTGCAGAAGTACACAAAATCTTAATGGAAAACGAGGTGGGAGGGGAAATGCAGTGCAGTACCATGGAGCAGGGCTCCTCTGACTGACTGAAACTTTGAACAAGAGCACCCCATCCTGCAACATTTTGTTGTGGGCCTGTGTGTGTGTGTGTGTGTGTGTGAGAGAGAGAGAGAGAGAGAGAGAGAATGAATATCATGATGCAAAATATGGCACAAAGACTCTGTCAGCATAAAATCCTGGCAACCAACGTCTCTATAGCCTTAGCCTTCTTGGATTTTGAGACTGTTTATTATTTTATGTATTTATTAAAATATTTTTAAAGCACCCTTCATTCTTATGGGTACCAAGGCAGCATACAAAGGGCATTAGTCGTTTCAAACATTTCAGTGGCTGTTCTAAGTGCCACATTCCTCTATCAAGGACTCAGTCCAAAGGCTCCAAATGTCATACCACTACAGAGCAGAAATGAGGGATCACATTCACACAACTGTTATTTGAACATCCGTGGGTTTGACTGTCATCCACAGTAGTGCGGCCAGCAGTGAGCCCACGTTGGCTTCTCCACACGGGCCTGGTTTGCACATAACACTAACCCATGTATGGGTTGTTGAATTCTGGGTTTTCGTAATGCATGAAAATTGCCATGCTAACAAACCATGGTTTGTTAACCCCAAACAACCTAGGAGAACCCATAGTTTGTTGAGCTGTGAACTCTGGGTTATTTAAACCATGAGTTCTCATTATGTGCAAACCCAGAACCATGGGTTATTCATGGATCGTTTTGCCAGGCTACAGAGGTAGCAGGCAAGGGTGGGGTGTTTTTGTTTTTTTTTTTAAAGCTAGCCATTCTACATGCCAGTACTACATCACCACAAAGGCATTTGGGATAGAGGGAGGGAGTGGGTGAAGGAGGAGGGAAACAAACAACTCAGGGACTGAGAAAACAAACCATGGTTTGTTCAATCATCTGCCAGAGAAACCCTGGGTAAGGCAACAAACCATGGATTAAATAAAATATGGATTAGCATTATGTGTGAACCAGGCCATGGGGTCACATCTGCTGAAAAAGCTGTATTCATTGCACGATAACTTGATCCAGGCACAGCTCGTCCACCTGGTGAGCTGAAGCAGGCAGCTTTCATCATCTGGCTAAAAGTAACCTCAAAACTGCCATGGGCTCCACTGATTGTGTGAATGAGCCTTGAGTTAAGAAGAACACAGGCCAAGATTCTACTTGCCATCATTGCCTCCCTTTCGACTCCTGGCATCCAGCCGGTTAAGAACATCAGACCCAATGGAAGCATCATTGCCCAAGGACTGGATGTTATTAGATAAGCCAGAGACAAGCTTGGCTCACCGGATCTGGGGTGCAGCCAAAGTCACAGCACACTCCAAAGTGTAGCTCATGCATAGCAGCACTGATCCTTTGAGTTCCTGGCCAAGGAAGCGGGAGAATCATCATCGCTTGGCATGGCTGGTACTTGGCAGTGAATACACAGTAAGTGGAGGCCACTTCCTGTAGGCATTGCACATCTGAGCATCAGTGGGAGGGGACTCATTTTGCCCATGGAGCAGTTGAGGATCCTGCTGGATCAGTAGAGGGTTGTATAGTCTGCCTCTCTGCCTTCCCATACTAAACCAAGGGCCATTTTGGGAGGAAAGGGCACTTGATTTTTCCAGGATCACTTCTCACACTCCCAGTTGCGGCGTGTTCAGTATCTTAACTATGAATATAAAATGCTGCCTTTATGGAAGTGTTATTTGAAGGCTGTTGTCCCATCTTAAAACATTCCCCATGAGGACTAGAAACATAGTGTATATTTTTGTATTTCTGAATTCTTACATTTTCTGAATGGTAAAGTCTTAGGCTGAAGTCTTGTACACATTTACCTGGGAATAAGCCCTACTGAAAATGGGATTTAGTTCTGAGTAGACATGCATAGGACTGAGCTGCTAGTTTCTCATGTCCTTTCAATAAATACATTTAACTTTGAACCATTCCATTTCTTACCTTATTGGTGTTAATAATTTCAGACTACAAACTGGTATTTATTTATACAATCTCCTGATAATAACAGGAAAAATATAAAGGTTAACATGCACCCAAAATCTCCACTGTGTGTCTTTCCCATTATTATTTCGAATTCCTTTTTTGATGCTTGTACTTTATAATCCTCAGCTAGCATTCTGCACGACATGTAATTGATTTTTAAAACTGGCATACACATTGCATCTCAGTGTGAAAGAAATTGAAACATTGATTCTCTGCTGAATAACAGATATTCATACTAATTGTATATGCAACAATTTAGAGCACAATCCTATGCATGTTTAGACAGAAAAAAGTCCTACAACTCCCAGCATGGCTGGCTGGGGGATGCTGGGAATTGAAGGACTTTTTTCTGTCTAAACATGCATAGGATTCCACCCTTAATTTTAATACTTGCTCCATCTGAAACATTTGGCATTGGTTACAACAGCTTTTTTGTTTTAAGTAAAAGATCAAATCAAAATTAGGAATGAATTCTGGGCCTCTCTTGCTTGTAGTTCAAAAATAATGTGAACATACTGGATAATTTCTAGCTGTCAAGTGGAATCCAGCAAAATAATCCATGATTTCCTAATGTAACTAGAATATTTTGCTGGACAGCCACTGGATAAGAGCTAGTGTGATGTAGGGCTTTTCTACATGAGGTATTTATCTTGCCCTCGTCATTCCCTACTCACAGTGGTTTACAGGTTCTTTAGACAACGTCGTGACCCACCAGTTTCACTTCTGTGTCTAAGAGCACTTTCAGGGGTGTTTTTTAGAACAGGGAAAGTGTGGTATTTAAATTGTGAAAGTGAAAGAAAACACAATTGTCTCTTGTGTATTTGCTCTACTCCACTATACAACAGTGCCACCTAGAGATTATGTAGCAGAAAAGCAGGAAAGGGAACACTCATATAGTGCTCAGTTCTGTCAAGAAATTGAAAGTAGATACAGCAGATAAACAGCCAATTAACCGTTAATCTTGTAGAAAAGCCAGTACTGGCCTCATGTAGAAAAGCCAGTAATGGTCAGAATGTGGACTAGGGCTGGAGTGAACTCGGTTCAAATCCACACTAAGTCATAACACGCACTGGATGGCCTTGGGCAAGTTCAGGCATTGGCAATATTGGGAGGTCTAGGGACTATTTTCGCCCCTGCATGCTGAACCACCCTGGGAGCCAAAAGGGCGGGGGGGGGGGTTAAAAAAATTAAAACAAAATGGCATTTGGAGCTGCTACAGAGCATCATTTTCTTTGCAAAACATTTTTAAAGTTTTTTTTGTTGTACCTCCAAATGGGGAGGGCACTATCTCTCAGCCTAACCCACCTCACAGGATTGCTGTGAAGATGACATGGCAGGGAAGAAGTGTGTTTGGAACTGTCCCCAGAAGACCTGCATGATGCCACCTGGCTTACTTCATTCAAATCCCTCCTCAAAACTCCCTTTCCCACAAAGCCTTTGGCGCAAGCCCCCAGGGCTATATCCAATGTTAGTCTTACTTAGAGCAGAGGCATTGAAATGAATGGGACTTACGTTAGTCATGACTAACGTAAGTCCCATTCATTTTAATGGGTTTGCTCTAAGTATGACTATTGTTGCATACAACCCAGAGAGCCAGTGCAGTGTAGTGGTGAGAGTGACGGACTGGGAGCCGGGAGATCCGGGTTCTAGTCCCCACTTGGACATGGAAGCTCACTGGGTGACTTTGGGCCAGTCACAGGCTCTCAGCGCAACCTACCTCACAGGGTTGTTGTTGTGAGGATAAAACGGAGAGGAGGATAATGTAAGCCGCCTTGGGTTCCTTGCAAGAGGAAAAAAGGCGGGATATAAATGCAATAAATAAATAAATAAATAGCACCCATGCCCTGTTGTATAACTCAGGCTGCAACAAATCCTAAACACATGCAACTGAAATGGCTTATTGCTTCCCTGTTTGCCCCTGCCATCGGTGGTTGAGCACATGCTTTGTATGCAGAAGGTCCCAGATTCAATCCCCAGCACCTCCAGGTAGGGCAGGAAAAAATTCTGAAACCTTGGAGAGCAGCTGCCAGCCCGTGTCATCAATACTGGGCTAGATGGACCAAGGGTCTGAGTCTGTATAAGGCAGCTTCCCATGATCCTAGTTCTTCCCATTTCCCTTGTGTCAAATGTTTGATCATACAGTACATTTTAGATTGTAAAGTGTCTTGTACACTGGGGACACTATATAAATAATGCCACTTCGATCTCCTTGGAGGGTGGGGTGTGATAAAAATGGTAATAATAACTTCCCAGGCAGAGTCTTCTTCTTAGTCCTGCATCAAAGCCCATCACAGCAGCATGGGTTGGCAGCAGTCTCCACAGGAGCAGCAACGACGGCATCCTACGGTTTAGCACATACCAGGCTGGATCCAAACTTGGTCCTACTTAAAGGTTAGACCCATTGCAATCAATGGGAATTTGCTCAGTCATGGCTTAAGTCCAGTTGATTTCAATGGGTGCAGTCTAAATAGGACCAAATCTGAATCCAACCCTCTATGTGGGAAATGCTTCATCAAAGGATGAAGCCTGGGTGTACCTGATCTCGTCTGATCTCAGAAGCTAAGCAAGGTCAGCCCTGGTTAGTACTTGGATGAGAGACCTCCTGGGAATCAGGCTTCCTGCACTGAGCAGGGGGTTGGACTCGATGGTCTTGTAGGCCCCTTCCAACCCTATGATTCTGTGATTCTCCAGAGCCAGCTTCTGCTGCTAATGTGCAACGGAGATTTCCCACATGCAGTAGGGTTGCAAGAAATATATGAAGTTCCCTTAAGAAATGAACTTTATTGTTCATTTTTCTGTTGGGAAAACTGTGGCTGGATCTACACATACCGCCTTTTTTCGCTTCCAATGAGGTTTCACCGCCCGCCTTTCACACTACGCAGTACCCACTTCGAATTGGAACCGGAATTTCCCACTTCCGTGTTCCCGCTTTCAATACTCTAATATCCCAGTATTTCCCCTTAATGTGCTCTGATTTTCTGCCTTCGTTACCATATCCGGTCGTAGTCCCCTCCCCCGCCTGTCCATATACAGTGGTGTTTGTATTTCCCTCCTGTCCAATCACAGCTCTCGATGGCCCCATGTCTTCTTCCTGCTACTGATCACATAGCTTCCTCAGCAGCCCCCATTTCCTCAGCAACAAGCAAAGGGCTGGATGTGCATGCGCTTGTCTGATCTTGGAAGCTAAGCAGGGTCGGTCCCAGTCAGTGCTTGGATGGGAGACCACCTGGGAATCAGGCTTCCTGCACTGAGAAGGGGGTTGTTGTATCCCTTCAAATGAGATTAAGTTTTACCCACTCCTATCCCCCGTTCTGGATGTGTGTGTGTTTTTTTTAATTCAGGTGTTATCCTCGCAGAATCGGGGCTTTTCCGCAATGTTTTTTTTTCTAATTGAGGCATGATCTTCGAAGCTTCCCAACTTTGAATCTTCCAAGATCATGCCTCAATTAGAAAAAACATCACGGAGAAGCCCCGATTCTGTAAGGATAACACCTTAATTTTAAAAAAAAAACAGCCGGAGCAGGGGATAGGAGGGGGTAAAACTTAGTCTCATTTGAAGGGATAGAACAACCCTCTGCTCAGTGCAGGAAGCCTGATTCCCAGGCAGTCACCCATCCAACTACTGACCAGGCCAACCCCGCTTGGCATCTGAGATCAGACAAGCGCACGCAGGAAAACAGCACAGCGCTCAAGTGTGAACCGAGCTCGTGCATTCGATGAAGCACTGCAACGGGGAAAATGGGTGAGTGTGAATAATCACTTTTTAATGTGAGAGCATTTAACCCGATAGGACACCAAATTAATTGCGATGGCGGGCGCAATGTAGATCAGCCCTGTGTCTCCCCATAAAGATGAGATTGTGGGTCCCTTATATGGTCAAGTGACTTCTGGAGCTGTCTAGTTTTATACAGCACCCATGTCTTTTTTCTATTTCTCTTGGTTGCAGGTTTTTACTGCTATGGAGTGCTGTGCTTATCATGTACCCCACCAGCCTGGCTGTTATTGCACTGACTTTTTCAAACTATGTTCTACAGCCAGTGTTTCCTAATTGCATCCCACCCTACAATGCCTCCAGAGTCCTCTCCATGGTGTGTTTATGTGAGTATTTATCAATAACCTTCTCCCTGGATGCTTATGGTTGCAGTCAGTGCTGGCCCAAGCCATGCTGCCATCTGAGGTGAGCAAGCAAAAAAGACCTCCCCACTCTCTCAGTTTGCCTGCTGCCACCACTCACTCACTCACACCCTCCCACCGCCCAGTCCCTCTGGTGGTGGCATCAGTGGTGGCATTTTAAAATAGTTCTCAAAGAAGAGAAACAAGTTCTCAGGATGCAAGGTAGAATTTATTATAGGAACCCAATGCATTTTGGCCTTTTTTCTTATTTTAGGGCTTCTTCAGAGGGCAAAGAAAAAGTCTGCAGAATTTCATTTTTTAGTAAAAGATCATCTCCTCTGTTAATCTACAGGTGACAGGAGACAATCTTTTGCTAAAAATATTCTGCAGACTTTTTTGTTTGCCCCATGAAAAAGGCCAAAAATAAGAGAAAAGGCCAAAACACACTGGGCTTCCTATAATAAATTCTAGCTTGCATCCTGAGAACTTGTTTCTCTTCTTTGTGATCTACTTTGGATGCTCCTCTCCATCTGTTTTCTTGGCATTATAAAATAGGAGCCAGGCAGAGATTTTAAGTGGCATCTGTCTGCCGTGGACATACTTCCAGGAGTCAGATGGAGGGAGGGCAAAATGAGCACACCCCTCTTACGAAATGAGCTCTCCCAACAGTACCTCCATTTAATTTATATATGCCACCCTGCACCAAAAAATATCGGGGCTGCTCATAAATTAAAATGGGTCACAGACAATAAATATAATTATAAAAAGCTAAAAAGCCTGGAAGAAAGTACATGCTCTGTTTTAATAAAATGTTTCCAGTGGCAAACCACAGTTTGCCATTACATTTGAACCCATCAACTGTGGTTGTGTGACTCCTCCTATCCTAGAAACTCATTTCCATGAAAGCAGAAGTAACTGATTAAGACAAAGGAAGGGGAAAGGAGGGAGGGAATTCGCAAGCACAAGATTAATTCATGTAATCAGTCCTTCCGTTTTTCCACCTCCTATTTTTCCAGCCCTTTCCATTGCTCTCCTTCCTTCTCTACAGGCAATAAAAATAAAAATCCTAAGCTAATAAAATGGAGGTGCTGGTTGGATCCATTTTATATACACCAGTGTTTTCTGCATTCACAAAAGTTGGAGCCCAAATTGGAAAAGTTCTCAAAGTGGAGTACAATAAAGCTGTTAAAGTTTTGATTTTAGGTATGACCTGTTTTGGACTGAACTGTGTTTTTCTGCTCTCCAGCACTCTTGACTTGGGTGAACAGTTCTAGTGTTCGATGGGCGACACGGATCCAGGATATATTCACAGCAGGAAAACTCTTGGCCTTGGGTCTAATCATTATTGTGGGCTTCGTACAGATCTTCAAAGGTACTTGTACAAAACCCCTGAATGTCAGTGTGGTATTCCGGATGAAAGCACATCCTTCTTCAAAAATATAAATCACCCGTCATACTGTTTTCTGGTGGGGGAGACTTGAAAGTATTTATGATAGACTTCAATCTGATAGATCAGGGTTGGAGAACATGGGGCCTTCCAGATGTTGTTGGACTTCAACTCCTATCACCCTCAGTATTGGCTATGCTGGCTAAGGCTGATGGGAATTGCAGTCCAACAACACCTGGAGGGCCACATCTTCCCCATGCATGATCTATCAGATTGAAGCATATCATAAATACTTTCATATTTAATTTAAGGTGCAATCATATGCATGTTTAGACAGAAAAAAGGCCTACAACTCCCAGCATGCCCCAGGCAGGCCTTTTTTCTGTCTAAACATGCATAGGATTGTGCCCTTAAAAACCAGTCTATTATTGGAAGAGTGTTATTTTATTCCCATTTGTAAATAATTTCTCTTAATAAACATCTTAATTTTGGTTTATTTGGAAAGGTTGTATCTAGTGGTGGTGTCAGTTGCATGCCTGTACCATAGGAACCTGGTTACTGAGTTTCTTTTAGGTAAAGAGCAGTAACTTCTGGCCCTCCAGATGTTTTGGCCTACAGCTCCCATGATCCCTCACCATTGGCTATGCTGGCTAGGGCTGATGAGAATTGCATTCCAACAACATCTGGCGGTCCACACGTTCCCCAGCACTGCAACGAATAAAACGTTTGCAGGCTACTTAGAATAGAACTACAGAACGACTGGCTTACCAGCCATTTCCTCTCCCCAGGGAAACCTGGGAACTGTAGGTCTGTGAGGGAAAAAAGCAGCATCAAAGTTCAGCCCTGTCCAGAGCACAACATCCCTGCCTTTCCTTGGGACAATTCCTTTGCTCCTCTGTATACACTATGCTGCCTCCATCAAGGTGCTGCTGGTGTGGCTATCTGCTAAAATGCACTTCTCAACTTGACTTTTGACTTGTCCTCTACTTGTAGGAAACTACGAAGAACTGCTCCCAAGCAATGCCTTCAACTTCTGGATGATCCCATCAGTGGGGCATTTGGCATTAGCCTTTCTCCAAGGTTCCTTTGCATTCAGTGGGTGGAATTTCCTAAATTATGTAACGGAAGAATTAGTTGATCCTCGCAGGCAAGTATTTCTTCCCCATTTGACCTGGGTTTAGAGAGAGATCAGCCACATTGAGGCTGTTCACACAACACATTAACTCCACACTCAGTGGTTGAGTGTGGGTTGTTTTGAACTGTGGGTTGTTTGTTGTACTGTGGGTTAGCGTGTTGTCTGAACACAGCACATTTTCCACAAGGTGGGTTATTGTGTTGTCTGAATGCAGTCAGGGTGGCTTGTTAACCATGCAGTATGGCTTGTTAACCACCCTGAACAACCCAAGAACAAAGCATGGGTTCTCAAGGTGGCTTGTTCAAGAAAATAAGCCACACTGGGTGGTTAAGAAGCCACCCTGTCTGTGTTCAAGCAACACAGCTAACCCACAGTTCACCAAAAAAAAAACCCCACAGTTCAAAACAACCCACACTGGGGCTGTTCACACAACACGCTAACCCATACTCAGTGGTTGAGTGTGGGTTAGCATGTTGTGTGAACAGCCCCATTGTCTTAGAGCACCATGCTTCCTACATGTGTTTTGACATGCTGTGCTGAAAACTGTCTGTGTGTGAAGAAGAACTGAACTGGGAGTGGATGATGTTGTGGGCATGACCATTTGCCCAAGTAACAGAGTCACCAAACAGCCCCCCACTAATTTCTAAGCATGGACTCAAAACTGCCTCTATACTTTCAGCCAGATCACTGCAACTGACAGGCTAGACTCTAAAATTCCCTCCTGATTTTCAGGCTTCTGAGGGAATCCCTTTATCTTATAGTATTAATGCTAGGTTTGTGCTCTGTCTGGGGCTGTAGAGTTTTCTACATCTCCCTCTGGTCCTGAGAGTATGTATTTGTGTGTATGTTTGTTTATGTCTGCTAGTATTTATGAAATTTCCTGTACATGAGAATATTTTCACTTCACATAGGTTGCATTTAGAACTTCAATTTGCATAGTTATAATATTTCTGTGTTGTTTTTTGTTGTGCTTAAAAAAAAAAAGATCACATGTCCCTTTCCCTTTTTAAAAAAGCTCTAGTTTGCCTGTGACCATTAAATACTTGCAAAAATGCTGACATCCAATCCCTTTGGTCCTATACAGGCAGTCAAAATGGCTAGAAATGTACATGTGGGGGAGGATCAGAAGCACACCTGTTAGTAGGGATGTACGGTTGGTGTAAAATCTGTTCCATCCGTGTTTCACGGGTTGTCAGGCACCTTTCGTTCCATCCTCCACCCATCAACGGAATTGGGTTTTTTAAAGTTTCCGGATTTATGCAAATTCACACATGCGAAGACCCACTAATTCCCACAAAATGTGCAAATCCCCCCAATGCACATTTTCATGCTTTAGCTTATGGGGAAAATGCACATTTTCAGCAGGGGTTTTTTTTTTATGTGTATTTTTCTACAGTGGAATTTGCGCAAAAATCCTGAATTTCAGAAAAACAGTCCGCAAGTCCATAGAATCTGCCCAACAGGGGGAAAAGCCAGCCTGCTGCGGAATCCACGGGTTAGATTCATGAAAATCCAAACTCATTTGGTTCTGTTGCAGATTTCTCTAACATCCCTACCTACTAGCCCTGCCTGGGATTGTGTATTTTTCATGCGCACCTAAACAAAACAAACAAAAAGAGAGTTGCACAGACTGGAACATAACATAGAGAATACAAGAAGAGCCTATTTAGTCCAGCATCCTTTTTCCCAGTGGCCTACCAATTTATTTATTTATTTTATTTCTTTAAGGTGCAGTCCTATGCATGTTTAGACAGAAAAAAGGCCTACAACTCCCAGCTTGCCCCACCCAGCCATGTTCCTCAGCCATTCCTCAGCCTTCCCGTTCATCAGCCAAAAAGGCTCACAGAGTGGGTTACATGGAATCAGGGAAAAAAGATAGCTCCTGCCCACAGGATTACAATCTAAAACAGGGGTGGGCAACTGTGGGAGGTCTGGGGGCCGTTTTCACCCCCTGACTCCCCCCCCGCCCCACAGGCCGCACTCTGTCATGCCCCAGAAAAATCAATTAAAAATGGCAATCGGTAGCACTGCGGAGCACCCACAGGGTCAAATTTAGCTTGCAAACAAGCTAATTTTTACCCTTTTGATGCTCTGTAGAGTGACGGATGACATTTTTAATTTTAAAAAACTCTGAATTTGGGGGGCAGCAGAGCCGGCAGCAGGGGGGGGCATGCAGCCCGCATGTTGACCACCCCTGATCTAAAAAGACACAACACAGAAGGAATAAAGGATGCAGAAAAAATCAAAAGAGTCTTTCAGCACAAATGACTCTGGGAAGCCCCTAAGCAGGGGCATGAAGATGATAGCCCTCTTCTGCTGTAGTCCCCCAACAACTAGTACTCAAAGGGGCATGCTGCCTCTGACCCCAGAGGTAGCATATAGTCATCACGACTCAGAGCCGTCGATAGCCTTATCCTCCATTATTTTGTCTAAAACCCTTAGGGCCACCCAAGCTGGTGGCCATCACTACATCCAGGGGGCAGCAAATGTCACAGTTTAACTATGCACTGTGGAGTCCCCGAAAGCAGTGGGGGCTGGTTCCTTTGGTGGGACTGTGACTCCATTCTGGGTTTCTGTCAGAACTAGCCAGAACTCTAAAGGACATATCCAAGGTGCTGGGCCCTAGCCCCCAAAAGGGTTCAGCACCTTGGATCAGTCCTATGGAATTCTGTCTGGTTCTGACTGAAACCCAGAATGGAATCACAGCCCCGCCGACCTCAGAGCCACCAGCCTCCACTGCCCCAAAACATTTCAAAACATGTTTCTTTATTAGTGGAAACATATTTCTTCCTAAACACTGCAGTGTGGATCTGTCTCACTACTTTGATCATCCACAGCACCTTGCAGGAAGAGCCCTTCTATTACTTCAGTGCGAGCGAAAAACATCCATCCCACCACCGCTCCCCCACAAATCCTTTGGCATACGTGGCGATCTTTAGGGAAGAACAGGACCAGACACCTACAAACCAGCCTTTGCCAGTGTCCTCCAGACGTGTTGGACTACAGCCTCCATCACCTTAGTCAGTCAAGTAGCCTCAGCCTAGAATTTGAGTCGCTTAGATGAGCTCCAGGCAGACAGCTTACTCCAATGCGTTCCGAGGCTCAGCTGGGTTCTTTTGTCCCCCTTGGGCCAGCGTTCTACCGCCCAGGTTCCACCCTGTTCTGGAAGAATGGAGAACCTTCAAGGCGCATTCTTCTGACGTGGAGCTTAGCACCCTATTGTCTCTCAGTCAGCTCCTGTCTTGTGTGTGGGCCAGGTTGGCACACAGGCTCTGGGGAGCACGACACCCATGGTGTAAAGGCGGCTGGTTCCCCTCTCAGGGGAATCAGTCTCAGCAGATGCTGCCTCTGGGGGAGGGGGGTGTTGCTACATTTTCAGCACTTTCATGGCTGGCATTGCTGGTCTTCATGATCCACCTGCTCCATCCTCCTCTGTATCAGAATCCCATCTGCTGTTCACAGTTGGGGTCATGACACCCAGCAATTCCCTCTCTCAAAAATAAACCTTGAGTTGGTCTCCTAGCCGTTCTGGATGTGGTTTCTGGATGGACCAAAGGAAACCACTCAGTTCCTTAGATGGTCTGTGCAGACCCACTGGCACGATACTGTCTGTACTAGGGATGTCAGAGAATTCTGCCACGGATCTCAGTGAGGCCAAATGCCAGTGCATTCGGCCCCCTGAAATCCGTGGTGGAACGAAGCCCCCTGCCCCCCCACCCCGCGAAATGGGCCCGGAACGGAGCACCTACCTGCTGCCATCTGCGCTGCATTGCGAATGACGGCCGCATTTGCAGCCACCATTCACTTCTTCCATATGGCCGTGATAGGCTACATAAATACTTAAGTAGCCTATCACGGCTAACGCAGGGACGCCATTTGCGTCCCTGCAGAAGCCATGATAGGCTACGTAAGTATTTACATAGCCTATCACAGCAGAACTAAGGGGACGCAAATGGCGGCGGCTACGGTGGCCGCCATTTGTGTTCCCTTTTTTTTGCTGTGTGATAGGCTACGTAAATATTTACGTAGCCTATTACGACAAAAGAGAGGGGGGCAATTGGCATAGTGGCCGCTATTTGCGGTCCCCCTTTTTTTTTTCCATAATAGGCTACGTAAATATTTACGTAGCCTATTACGGCAAAAAAAAAAAAAAAGGAACACAAATGGTAGCTGCCGTAGCTGCCGCCATTTGCATTCGCTGTTTGGTGTGGGTTTTTTTGCCGTGATAGGCTACGTAAATATTTATGTAGCCTATCACGGCAAAATACAGGGACTCAAATGGCGGCGGCTACGGCGGCCGCCATTTGCGTCCCTGTGCAGGCTGTCCAGCGGCCGGATGTCTGGCTGCGGGCAGCCCCGGCCAGCGGCTCTGCGGAATCTCCGCAGAGCGGAGCCGGACGGAGAGAATTTCGGAGGGAGGGATGGAGCACTCCCCCCCCCCACGAATGTCACCCTTTGAAAAGGTAAGTGACTTTCGTACATCCCTAGTCTGTACAGAAGCTGATCGTGGGAGGGGCCATAGCTCAGTGGTAGAGCACCTGCTTTGCATGGAGAAGGTGCCAAGTTCGATCCCCAGCATCCCCAGGTAGGGATGGAAAAACTCCTGCCTGAAATACTGGACAGCTGCTGCCAGTCAGTGTCAACAACACTGGGTTAGATGGACCAAGGGTCTCACTCTGTAGAGGGCAGGTTCCTACATTCCTGTGAGGATTTACCCTGTCCACAGGTTGTGTGCATATCAGTGCTTATCAGTCCCCTCCTGTTTTATTTTATTTTTATTAGGAATCTACCTCGTGCCATATTCATATCCATCCCACTGGTGACATTTGTGTATACGTTCACCAATATTGCATACTTCACTGCCATGTCACCCCAAGAGCTCTTGTCTTCCAATGCTGTTGCGGTAGTAAGTAAAGCATTCCCTGCACTTATTACTATTATTATTAGTTATTATTTGTTATCATTATAATGATTATTTGTTGTTATCATCGTCATCGTCATCGTCATCAGTATTTGTTATTATTGTTGTTGTTATTTATTCATGTTTCTGTGCTTTGCAGTTTATGTTTCAGTTTTTCTGCCTTTTGTTGCTTTAGACATTTGGTGAAAAGTTACTGGGCTATTTTTCCTGGGTTATGCCTGTCTCTGTGGCTCTGTCTACATTTGGAGGAATAAATGGATACCTTTTTACCTCATCAAGGTTAGACCAAGTGCAATCTCCCCCCACCCCTGCCCTGAATGCTATCTCATTTCAAGAAAAGCAAAGGGAAACCTTTTGTTTTCTTTACTACCTAGAAAGCTTTGTTGTGCATTACGCAAAACACCATGTGCCACTTCTAATTAATTACTATTTATTTATTCTAATGAATAGTGATTAGTCATATTTGTAAGGTGCCTTTCCTCTATGAAGCTCCAGGCAGTTTACACAGGGTTAACTCTGTGAGGTAAAGTTAGGCTGAGAATCATTATTTGTCCTCAAGTTTTTTCCAGCCCATTTTATGGTTTAGGGTAGGGGTGGTAAATATGCACACACACCCACTACATCCTCTTGTGCAGCCCATCATGCCCCCCCATGCCACCCCCCCCATCAGCAGTTTGACACCAAAATTCAGTAGCAAACCACTATGGAGGCTTAAAAAGGGCAAATTTAGCTTAGGAGTGTGGCCTGTGGGGGAGTCAAGGCAGAAAGTTGCCCCCAGATCTCTACGAAATTGCCCACCCCTGGTTTAGGGCCTAAACCATACAATGGGCTGGGGAAAACCAGCAAACACAAACCCAGTTGGGGGGTGGAGGTGGGGAATTTCACAACTTTCACAAATAAACTTTAAATTCAGACTATGGAATTTGCTACCACATTATGATGGCCGCCAGCCTGGATGGTTTTAAAAGGGGATTAGACAAATTCATGGAGGATAAGGCTATTATTAACTACTAGCCATGATGGCTACGTGCTGCCTCCAGTATCAGAGGCAGTATGCTCTGACTAGTAGTTGCTGGGGAACATAGGTGGGAGGGTGCTGTTGCACTCATGTCGTGCTTGTGGGCTTCCCAAAGGTGTCTGGTTGTCCACTGTGGAACAGAATGTTAGACTAAATACTTCTCTGGTCTGATCCAGCATGGCTCTTATGTTTTTATGAAAGTCACTTGCTGTAATGCATAGAATATTGGACTTCAAATACTCAGACAACCACAAAGCTCTCTGCCTGACCTTGGACTAGTCATTCTCTCTTAGTCTAACCTACCTCACAGGGGTGTTGTGAAGATAAAATGGGGAAAGTCCTTGTGCACCATCTGAGCTCCTTGGAGGAAAGATGGGATGAAAACATAATTACTTAGCTATTATTATGCAGGAAACATGCCCATTCAGTGATAAACATTTTGTTTCTGGAACTCTCATTTTTATTGTAATATACTAAGGCCAACTTCTGTGTTCTCTCTGTCCACTTTACTTGTGAAATAGTAGTCCGGTGGACAAAAGTGTATTTTGTCAGGCTCTGTGATAAAGTTGGTGCCATCTAGCAGTGGGGGCTTCCCAGGTGTGGAATATAGTATAGTATTACATATACAGCATTGTATTACATGCAAATATTGTTGTTGTTATTCTTATTAAAATATATTTTAAACTGCCCTTCATTCTTGGAGATACCAGGGCATTGTAGAAGAGTATGATCAAATTTTCATACAATGATCCCCCAAAAGTGTAACATTAATGTTTGAAATACCCCTTCTTATCACTCATTTCTCTTCTTATTAAGCGAAACTCTTAAATAGCCCATTGAGTCTTTTTTTGTTTCATTTTACACTGTTCAAGACCTCCCTGTTTGATTTTAGCATCTTTCGGTAGCCAGAAGAATATGGAGAAGCAATTATGCAATATTTGAAATGGGCTGTGCTGTCCACAAACCACTGGATGTCTTTCTTCTTCTTTTCAGGTTGTGTTTCTCTGGTGCCCGTGAAGGCCATTTACCCAGTTTGCTGTCTATGATTCACGTCAAACACTGCACCCCAATTCCAGCCCTCCTCGTCTGTGTAGGCATCACTGTTCCTCTAATATTAGCTTGCATGGTTCAACAATACATATGTCAAACGTCATGCCGGTGATATCAGAGAAGGGTGGCGGAGCTCATAACAAAGGGATCTGTTTTATGCTGACCCTGTAAGGCTAGTCATATGATTGGGAGGCATACAGCAGCTGCAGGGGTCCCCAACCTTCTCGAATCAGTGAGAACATTTGGAATGTTGAATATGTCATGGGTGCTCTCACAAAATGGGTGCCACGAGTGGCTTTCCCATTCACAAAATGGCTGCCATGGTAGATGTGGCCAGTCACAAAACACCGATTTCCCAGAAGGCTAAAAGGAAAGTAACTTTCCCAGGAACCTTAGTACAAGGTAGAGGTTGGGTCTGAGCTCCACAACACCAAACCACTCTTTTGAACCCACAGTTTTCTCCTACAACACCCATTTCACAGAAAGCAAAACTGATGAAGTTCAGGAACAAGTAACTCGGCCAAGAATGCCACATTGGTCCCTGGGAAATAAAGGTAGCTCTGGAGATTGGTGCTTCACTTTGCAACGTCAGACTCCCAGTTTAAAACAAATGAAAACGAAGAGGGGCAGGGCGCCGGGCAGGGCGCCTGGCGGGCGCCAAGAAAGGTGTCTGTGGGCACAGTGGGGCCCATGGGCACCACGCTAGAGCCCCCAGGATTAAAAGCTTACCACCGTGAATCTGTGATCATGTTGGGACACGATTCTCTGCAGTTTCAGCTGCACATATACACCCAGCTTTTCCACCCCAGTGCCTCCCGGATTTTGAGTGGCTGCCAAGGACTGGCTTAGCAGCGTGGCTGATGACTACAAAAGGCCACCTCCCAATGTGGGAGATTCATACCAGATGGTAAACTTGCATGTGAGTGCCGTGTGTCTTCCATTCAGCTGAATCCATCGTTGGTGGACAGAAGCACCAGAGACGGGTTTGTATGACTTGTCTATGCAGAGAGCCACCAAGCCAGGATGAACTTAAAAGGGATACATAGGAAGTTGCCTTATACCGAGTGGGACAATTAGTCTATCTAGCTCAGTATTGCCTATACTATGGGCTCCTTCACACCAGGCTTTTATCCTGTGATTGAAATTGCTCCTTCACGGAAGTTTGCAGGCTCTTTACATGACGCCATGACCCTTCAGGGCATCTCCTGCACTAAATGCCCTTTGTTCTGTTTTTAAATAGATCGCAGAGCTATCAAATTACCCACATTGTGTTCCACTTGAGTTCCCTCCGTGAAAAGAGGAAAAGAGGCAAGAAGAAGAGCGAGATCAATGAAAGATCATGGAAGACTCCGATAAGGGGAAGGAGGAGGGGGACAGGGGAGGGGGAAAAGGAGGCACGTGTAAAGGGAGTCAGTTGCGATTCTGCATTTAAAACAGAAGCAGAAAGCCCCACTTTAAATGCAGGATTTTAGGCTGGTGTAGAGATGCTCTATCTTGCAGTGGCTCTCCAGAGATTTTCCCCAGTCTTACCTGGAGATGCCAAGGATCAAACCTGGAACCAGGCAGGGGCTGTAGCTCAGTGTGATAGAGCCCCTGCTTTGCATGCAGAAGGTCCCAGATTCGATCCCTGCCTTCTCCAGGTAGGACAAGGAAAGAATCCTGCCTGAAACCCTGGAGAGCCGCTGCCAGTCAGTGTTGACAATACTGAGCTAGATGGACCCATGGCCTGATTCAGTATAAGGCAGCTTCCTATGTTCCTATGACCTTTTGCTACAAAGCAAAAGTGCTCTGTCACTGAGCTACTGTTACTGCCTCCCAGATTTGAGCCTCAGACAGTGGTGGCTTTGTTCTTTTCCCTTTCACAGCTCGCAGGTCATTCTGAGCTAGCTGGGGAAAGAGGGGCTACAGGTGAAATGCAACAGTGGATGGAAACAGTGCGGCCTGTTGCTAGCATGCTTTCCCCAAGGGAAAGCATTTTGAATTGTTTCCATGGACAGATAAAAAGCCAAGATCCTGGATATGTGATGGATTTCTTCTGTCTTGTTTGTATGAGCACCTTTTATAAGATTAAAAATGCAATATGAAAATACAATAACACCAAACGAAGGTAAAATAATGACACAAGAGAGCAGATAAAATTCCAGTTATAAGCTTAAATAAAAATGAATACATCTAAAAAGCCCAGGGAAATAAAAAGTATTCTCCTACTGCCAAAAAGAAGACAGACACGGTGGCAGGTGAGCCTCTCTGTGGAGAGAATTCCAAAGGCGGAGCGCCACCACTGAGAAGGCCCTCTCTTCGGAGGCCACCCACCTTATTTCCATGGCAAGGGAAGTGCCTCAGAAGACCTTATTATTACCCAAGCAGGCTCATGCAGGAGGCAGTGATCCTTTAGGAACTCAAGAGAACAGATTTGGCAGGGGTACAGAGATGGGAATTATTTAGTATTGATGCCTCCCATTAGAAAGGCATTTGGCAGACAAAAAGGCAGAGCAGAATGAATGTTTACCAGTCCCACATGCACATACAGGCTATCTTAATAAAAGGAGACCACTCCCTTCTTCAGTGTAGGAAAGAAAACAGCTTTACTCTCAATATTCTTGCATATAAATGCAGTTACGGCGTGGACTTTCAAAAGAAGGAGTTTGTTCAGTCCATTTGTGTTCTGTAACACTGGCAGGAGCAAGAGAGAGCAAACAACTGCCCCCAGCAATGGTGGAAGGCAGAGAAAAGGGGGGAGGGGAGGAGCAAAAGGAACAAATCACAGGAAATCATACTGTAGGCTATAGAGATCCTACAGCTAGCTGTGACCTAAATTCCCATGAACTAACTGCAACACTGCCCCCGTCCAGTAACTTGCTGATGAGGTTGCAGTATTCCCAACATGCAGAACCCCAGATGGGTCATGCCCCTTACCCCTGGCTCCACCCCCTTTCCCCGAACCACCAGTTGTTTGGTGGCTCGCCAGCATTTGTGCATTTTTTCCCCATTCTAAAAGGTTGAGATGCTTCTCCGAAGCCTTAGCTGCCTGCAGTAAGAGCTTTAAGCTACAATATGCTGTTACTGAGGGCCCTGTCCCTTTTGCCCACCACTGGAATGCAGCCCTGGCGAGCTGGGCTGAAAGAGGTTCAACACCTCTGAGAAAAAGGGGTGGGACATGCTGGGATTGTAGGACTTTTTCCTGTCTAAACATGCATAGGATTGCACCCTAAGCTTACCAGTGCAGTAGAACTTCAGAGATGCCACAGAAGAACCTGAGGGATGATCAAAACAATATCGCCCATCTAGGGAGGAGACCCAATAAATACCATATGCATAAAAAGAGTTCTCTGTTTTTCGTTGTCTTTTTTAAATAAGCAACTTTTCTTCCAGTAAAGCTTCCATTTAATAATACGCACTTTCTTTTTTCCTAGTGCCTGGCCACTGTCATTATCATGCTGGTTGGGGACACCTACACGTTAATCAACTATGTGTCCTTTATTAACTACCTCTGCTATGGAGTGACAATAATAGGCTTGATTGTGCTACGCTGGAAGAAACCCAAAATCTTCAGACCTATCAAGGTGAAAAATATTGGGGCTGGCTGAATGACATTTCTACAGCTGGCGGCCTATGGTTAGGGATCAGGCAGGCAGTGACTGTCCTTCACATCCCATGATGCACCTGAGGTAGACAAGAGAAGGCCACTTTGGTTGCTTTCCTTACAGCTAAAACAACAAAGAGCCTTGCGGCACCTTAAAGACTAACACAGAGCCAGTGTGATATGGTGGAGTGTTGAACTGGGACTGGGAAGAACCAGGTTCTAGGGCATTCCTACATGAAGCTTATATCCTGCACCTTTACCAAGGCTTCCCTTTCCAGAGTCTTTGCGAGATTAAAATAGGGTCCTTTACGTGTGCTTTTTCCCCGGGGGTTTCTTTCTCTGCCTTTGTTATATGTTTCATTATACAACCACTAGATGGCACTGTGGTATAGCAGAATTGCACAATTACATGAGAGTCTCATTCCGCCATTTTTAAATAATACCGGACTTTCCTCGTTAGGAAAAAAAACCTGGGATAATGGTTGCAAAGATGGCAAGAGGCCCTGGAGGAGGAGCATGTCATGTAAAGGACCCGCAAACTACTGTGAGTGAGCAATCATGAGCACACAATAAAAACCTCATGTAGAAAGGCTCCTAGTTCCCACTCAGCCATGAAGCTCACTGGGTGACTTTGGGCCAGTCACTGACTGTCAGCCTAACCTAGCTCACGGGGTTGTTGTCTGGATAAAATGGAGAGGGGGAGGACTATGTAAACTGCCTTGGGTTCCTTGGAAGAAAAAAAGAAGGGACATAAATGTTATAATGAATAAAATGCAGAGATTCATTATGAATCTCTAGTCCAAAAAACCCCCATATGCCATAGTAACTTTGTTGAAGGTGCCGCAATACTCTTTGGTGTTTTGCTGTAACTAGATTAACAAAGCCACCCCTCTGGAAGGGGTGCTTAGCTCCCATTTTGTTGTGGCATCATGCACCACTGGCTCATCTCAACCAGAAGAAGAACTGTGCAGTCAAAGGGGATCGCTGTTTGTCACTGTTGCATCTCTTTCCCACCCTGTTCTAAATACTGCAGCACGGGGGGGGGGGGGAATGTGAATGATGGGAATACAGCACGAGAGCAATGGGAATATACTGTGAGATATCCAAAGCCTTTGAGAGAGTAGGAGGAGGCACTGTAGATGTGTCAATTCCCACAACACGTTTTATTTTATTTATTTTTAATTACATTTCTATACTGCCAAATAGCCGAAGGTCTCTGGTTTTGCAGGTTTCTCTAGCACTTTGTTCAGTGTCAGCGGGAAAAAAGTAGAGACCGAATCCTATACAGTTCAATTTTTATTGTTTTAGCCATGACAAAGAAACAGAACCCCAACTGTCTTCAATCAGTCAATCAATCAATTTTATTACAGTCATAGACCAGCAAGGGACCCCTGCTGTGCAACCAGCAGTGTTGCAAAGGACATGTGTACATTTTGGTGTGACTTTTTTTTTTTAAGCTGTTGGATAATGTCCAGAATGAGAAACACATCCCTCCTCCCCCTGCTCTTATTGCTGACATGTTTTGGAACTGGTTTTAAAGTTTTGTGTGTGTGTGTGTGTTTTAATTACATTTTAATTTCATATTTATATAAATATGTAAAAGGATGAATGGTTATTAATGTATCACCTGTCTTTTAAGTCCTGCTTTTTTAATGGAGAAAGGGTGGTACAAAGCAAGACCACTAAACACGTTTAAAGTTTCCTTGATTAGTTACATTGACTAGACCACAACACCTTAATCTGGTCTTCCCCAACCTGGTGCACTCCAGATGTGTTGGGATTGCAACTGCCATCATTTCCAGCCAGCATGGGATGGGGATGTGAGTTGCATCCAACACATCTGGAGGACACTAGGTTGGGGTGCACTGCTCTACACACTACACCATGCTATCTCTCAGTCTATTCCACACCTTTGATTTTGTATGGCGCTAAGGGACTTAGAATGGAAATTCCTTTATACTTTAAATTGATTAGACCAGAAGCTGCTTGTGATTTGGTCTAGTCAATGTCAACACTCCTTTGACATATATGTCACAAAGGAAATTAGGATAGAAATAACAGGCTTCTGTACACTTCCAATATTTTCTTTCCTCTTAGGTAAATCTCCTGGTTCCAATCACTTACCTGATATTTTGGGCCTTTCTCTTGATCTTCAGTTTATATTCTGAGCCAGTAGTCTGTGGAATTGGACTGATTATCATACTAACTGGAGTGCCAGTGTTTTTTCTTGGAGTGTACTGGAAAAACAAACCAAAGTGTGTAAATATGATAACAGGTAAGAAAGAATCCATGGAAGTGCACACTGTGGGAAGTCAACCCATGAGGCTATGAATATGGAATAAATTACATTGATTATCCAAAGAAAATATCACAGGGTTCTGAACTGACACAGATTTTCATCAGCCTATTTCTGAATCCACAGTAGAGGCAGAAATTGAACTCAGGACTTTCCAGAGCTCAGCATTCAAGCCATATGGCTAGGCAAAGTCTGACATTGCTGCCACATCCCACATCTCATTGTGTGTGGGGGGGGGGACTACAATGTATAATCCCTCCTCGTGCTTTTTTGTGATTTCAGACCTTTTTCTCTGTTCTACAAGTAAAGGGTAGGGGAAGGATCTGCCCTTAGAAAAACTTCGGAGTGTGTGCATGGGAGCAGGAGGGAATCCCAGAACCCGGTGCCCCAAAGTTTTGAGCAGGAATGGGGCCATTGTATTGCACATGCAACAAGAGCGTCAAAAGTAGCTGTAGAAAATGCATCCAACACACACAGATCTCCAACCACCTGGATCGTGCTTTATTCCCAACACATTTTGGTATCTAATCTATTTCAATGGGGAGAAATTCTTATATTCACTCCTAAACATGCAGCTATGGGGGATTTTTTAAAGCATTATTACCATGTACCATGTAGAATCGTAGGGTTGGAAGGGGCCTATAAGACCATCAAGTCCAACCCCCTGCTCAATGCAGGAATTCAAGTCAAAGCATCCCTGACAAGTGGCTGTCCAGCCAGAATCTGGCTTCCTGTAACTTGAGCCCATTATTCCATGTCCTGCACCCTCGCATGATCGAGAAGAGATCCTGGCCTTCCGCTCTGTGACAACCTTTCAAGCACTTGAAGAGCCCTATCATATCTCCCCTCAGTCTTCTCTTCTCAAGGCTAAACATGCCCAGTTCTTTCAGTCTCTCCTCATAGGACTTTGTTTCCAGTCCCCTGACCATCTTCGTTGCCCTCCTCTGAACCCTCTCCGGCTTGTCTGCATCCTTCTTAAAGTGTGGTGCCCAGAATTGGACACATTACTCCAGATGAGGCCTAACCAGTGCTGGTTAGAGAGGAACTAGTACTTGATTTGGAAGCTATGCTTCTATTAATGCAGCCCAAAATAGCACTGGCCTTTTTTTGCAGCCACATCACATTGTTGGCTCATATTCAGCTTATGATCTACAACAATTCCAAGATCCTTCTTGCTTGTAGTGTTGTTGAGTCATGTATCCCCCGTCTTGTAACTGTGCATTTGGTTACTTTTTCCTAGGTGCAGAACTTGGCATTTATCCCTACTAAATTTCATTCTGTTGTTTTCTGCCCAGTGCTCCAGTCTATAAAGATCACTTTGAATTTTGTTTCTATCTTTCGGGGTATTAGCTATCCCACCCAATTTTGTGTCATCTGCAGATTTGATAAGCATTCCCTGTAGCTTCGCATCCAAGTAATTAATAAAAATGTTGAAGAGTACTGGGCCCAGGACTGAGCCCTGCGGTACCATTGATAAGCACTCTTAGAGTCCAATTCAGTAGCCAACTGTGGATCCACCTGATAGTTGTTTCATTTAACCCACTTTTAGCTAGTTTTTAGCTATCTTGAAAAAGATAATATATCAAAATATGTTTGGAATAAATAATAGCCCATGCATTTGTTTTCTTTCTGCATTGCAACGGCATTTCCACCACCACCACCATCCCTTTAAGTATATTCCAGAAGAACCTGTCTCTCGTGAATTCTAATGCCCCACGTAGACGCCTGTTCTGCCTATTGGATTGTTCTGGTCCTGCATAGCCAGATTTGTCACACAGAAAAAGAAATCCATAGGAACCTAGGAAACTGCCTTCTTCCTCAGAGGAGACATCTGAAGGAGAGCCTTAGACAATGAGCATAGTGAATGGGTAGGTTCATGATGGGAGAGGGGCTCCGTCAGGTATTGAGTTGAACCTGCTCTGCATGCAAAGCATGAGCCTTACCTTTGAGCTATAGTTCCTCCCTAATTGATACTGGCAGCTCTAGTCTCATCTAACTGATAGCCTGGTTGTTCATTCATTTTAGAATCCTTGACGCATTGGGGCCAGAAGGTGTGTTTTGTCGTCTACCCTCAGGGGGGATCTCAAGAAGAGGATGATCTACCTTTCACTCCCTCCCCCCTCCCAGGAAATGAAAAGACCTTAAAGAAATAATGATATATTTTACACAAGAGAAGTAGATTTTTGTTGTTGTTTACATGATGATCTTTTTTTTTGAAAAAGAAGAAAAATCTTGAAAATGTGTTTTGTTTTTGTTTTTTTAGAAATCCAGTAGTAAAACAGACAATGAGATACGCCATTTCAACAACTCTAGTAGACAGCTAGTAGCACTTAGCTCTTCTTCCTAAAAAGAAAAAAGAAGAGGAAAAAAGAGGAAAATAAAATAAAATACGCTGGTTGTTTGTTTCTGATGATGCATTTTAAAGGCAGGCAGATTGTTCAGACTTAAAACTGATATTTGCCTTTGCATTTGCAGATCAGGGGCTAGTCCACATGATCATGTATCACTTGATTAAACAACATTTAATGGCCTGGTTTGCATATAATGACAACCCAGAGTATGGGTCGAGTATGAGTTGTTGTTGAATCGTGGGTTGTCGTTACATGCAAACCCTGCACTATGGGTTAACTATGGTTTGTTATCCATAAAGAACCCAGGAAGAGAACCCATGGTTAGTTGTGGGGTTGTGAGCTCTTGGTTGTTCATGGTTAACAACCCATAGTTAAACGATATTGCAGGATTCACATGTAACGACAACCCATGATTTAGTGATAGCCCATACTCAAACCATACTCAGCCCATCCTCTGGGTTGTTGTTACTCCTATGACTCTTATGGTGGGAAAGTAAGGCAGCTGAGAGACTTGGCACAAGGCTATCCCACAGAAGAGCCCCAACATGTTGCTCCATCTTTGTGACTATGTTCAGATTATCATATCTTGGCTTAATAAACGTAATAAACTGAGATATGAACAAGCGTTTTACCCATGCACAAAGTCTTGTCCCTCCTCCCTCTTTGGCATGCTGCAACTAACCCTGGAAGTCTTAATTAACCATTGTTTCCCCATTATGACCAAACCAGGAAACTATAGTTACCAGGTTCAGAACAAAGATCCAAAAAGAGAGACCGAATCTCAAGATGCTGAAAAAATAGCTTTATTCTCTAAAGGAGCTGCTAAACAGTGCAGATGATACAAACATAGCAGTGCTATGGCTGCTAAACAGTGTCTAGATGGCCATAGGATTTTTCGGTTTCTGGGCACCAAGCTCTGAGCCAGGGCTCCAAGCTCGGTTCCTGGAAACCTCACTCCCCACCCTTCCCCTGCGACCTCGTAGGCAGCGCAATTCATCCCTGTCTTCACACTCATAAGTGCAGCATGGAGGAGGTGAAAAGGAGGTGTTCCTGGGGGCAGGGAGGCGAGGAGACTGAAGAAGCTTCTTATGTGCTGTCTAGCCTCCCCCCCGCCCCTGCTCCACTGTCCCCAGCTAGACAACCAAAATTGGCTGTCTAGCCGCAAATGCAGGGCAGCCGGAGCGCAGAGGAGATCCCCTCTGTGCTCTGCCCACCCTGCATTGGATAGTCGGCTGCCTCCAAGCTCAGAGGTGGCCAACTATCCCTATAGGATTGTGCCCTAAGAAGCCCAATGCATTTTGGCCCATTTATTATTTCTGGCCTTCTTCAAGGGCTCTAAAGAGACAATACATTAATTTAATATATCATAAATAAAATTGCACAAATACTATGAAATCATTCACATTGCCAAGATTGCTGATGTATGCTTACAATTCTTAAAAAACCTTCAGAGAACTCTGTCAGGACTGTCTCATACATTTGAAGACAAGACAGATGAAATCACCATTGAAGGCAATCCATTATATACCATGCAACAGAAGTTATTAATCTGCTACACAGGGGTTACTCATAATTTGAGATTAAATGTCAGGAATGACCTGGGTGTTTTACTGCATGGAAGGACAGTGTTTCCAAATGCAAGGTCTCAATTACATGAGAGGAAAAATTCCATGTCCTCATTGTGGCTGTGTGGAGCTGAGGATTTAAGTTTCAAAATCCACTCTTCTTTCTTTTCTACTTAGGAACTTATCGTTTTTGTATTATCACTTCAACTGCCCAGAATTTCACATCCATGGCATTGGAAAAGCCAGACTCTTAAACCAAATTCAAATTGTGGTTCAAAATCCTGGCTTGTTCCAAAGCTGTTAACCATGGTTGTCCGGTTCAGATGAAACAGGAAACTATGGGTAATAGAAGACTCCCTGGTTTGTTTGCCAGCTTGTGCAAAATAAGAGTGAAGGAGCTGCATATATGAACAAAAGGTTTGTTAATATCTTGGCTTATTAAGCTATGATCATCTGAACTCTCCCAGTCTCTCCTAAGAGCTCAGAACCAGTAGTCAGGACATGCAATAGAACCCTCTCTCTCTTGTTCCCCAGCAACTGGTATTTAGAGGCATACTGCCTCGGACACTGGTGGTAATATATAGCCATAGTGACTGATAGCCATTGATAGCCTTATCCCCCTTTTAAAGTCGTCCAAATTGGTGGCCATCACAACATCTTGTGATAGTAAATTCCACAGTTTAATTATGCACTGTATGAAGAAGTACTTTTATTTGTCCTGAATCTCTCACTATTTAGCTTCATTGGACAACCCCAGATTCTAGTATTATGAGAGGGGGAGAAAAATATGTCCCTATCCACTTTCTCCACACCATGCATCATTTTATGCACTTCTGTCATATACCCCTTTTTCTAAGCTAAAGAACCCCAAACAAGAACAGTGTGTAGACAATACCAGAAATATATTTACATACAGTAACTGTGAATATTGTTTGACTGAGCATATCCAGGGTATTTGCCTACACTACAAAATAGAATTGAATGTATAATCTTTGTACTGTACCTGATCCACGCCAGGGGTGGTCTGACATGAGTTTTGCATGGTCTGCTTAGTTTTTTATTAGCATTACTATGATCTGATGATGTGTTTTAAAACTGCAAAGCAATGCAACTGCATATTCAGGAGCTCTTCACAGTTCAGACCTAAAATGAATAATTATTAAGTGATTCGAAATATGCAGTCTTGCATAAGAATATGAGACGTGCCTTCCTGGCTTGATCAGGCCAGGTCCACCTAGTCTATCATTCTTACAAGAATCCAAGGCCCAGCAGGTACAAGGTGGTCAACCAGAAATTGGCTTGTAGGCCATCAATTACCTACTGCCCCTATACCAATTCTATGCCAGAATTCATTTGTGTGAAAACATTGAATTTTCTCAGTAAGAACGCAATTTTATATCCCCAAGAATCTATTAAAAAATCAGTTTTGGAATCTGCTGCTTGAATCAGTTTTGGGCTGCTTGGAATAACTTTTGTTACAACTATTTAAACAAACGAACAAACCCTAGTACAGTATACCATTGTATTACTACCAAGAGGACAAGTGTTCTGGTAGTTTTAACTAAGGATGGACAAATCAGTCTATTTCTGTTCATGTCACTTTCACATATGGTCACTCATAAATCCTTTCTGTCCCATTTCCACACAAAAAATCTGTAATTTTTTAAAATCTGCATGGAAATTTGCATTTAAATATTGTTTCTAAACTTCTCAAAATACCCTTTTTTAGATGCATTTTGTTATGTTTTTTGAGTCCAGAACTGTGCCAGAACATTCACAAAGGGCAAAAGCCACTGGAGAGCTGCATTCCAATCGGCATATTAAATTCGGTTCAGTTCTGTGAACTGGCTGTCAGAGCAACAGATTCAACTTCAGGGCCTTTGCTTTTCACCACCAAGGTGCCTTGCATAGTATAGCTATAACTTAAAGTGATTGTGAGCATAAACAGTTACGGTGATTTTAATACCAAAGAGTCTTTTGAAAATGTAAAGATAGATAGATATTGTAAAACACCTGGAACATTTTATTTCATGAGGTGTTTCATAAATTTAATTAATAAAGTGACAGACAGACATTGCACAATAACTCTAAGCAATCATAGCAACTGCTTAATCTGCAACTTTGGAAAATACCAAGCATTGTGTTCCCTGACTTTTATAACAGGGACGTGTTCCAGCCCAATTTAAGTTATTTTAAGGGACGTACTGCTGCAAAGGGGAGAACTGGGTGTGCTTTATTCTCTTCCACTGAAATAAGTAGGACTTTACAAAGCTTAACTTGGGCCCCATGGATTTTACTGGTATCATGATGGGGTATATCTTAAAGGTCTTGGGGGTTCAAGCAGCTTCTGTGGTTATATTCAGCCAGCCATGTTTTCCCATGGTGATTACAATAATGTGATGCAAGTGAGAAGCGGAAAGAAACTGCAGAGAGTTGAGGGGAGATGCAAAGGAAGAAGAAAAAGGTCATTTGCCCCTATCCCTGCTGCTAGCTGGTCACTTGCATGTCCCCATGCGCCCCTTCCTACGTCTTCCGTCTCAATTTCACCTAACTGCTCACCTGACTTCTTCCTCCCCATCTCCCTCCTCTCAATTTACCTGCCTGCCTTTCTTCCTCCTTTCCAGTGCCGGCTCCTGGTTTCTGAGGGCCCTTGGCCAAGACACCCTTCATGGGCCCCATCCCTCAGCAAGTCAGCCTTTTCACTTCCATTGTAACCAGCTGCTGTTGCTCCTCCTGTTTCTCATCCTTGCTACCAACATCTTGCTTGACAGGCAGAGAACCAGTGAGCAAGCTGGCCGTGGCATCTCCTGCTTCTCCTTACCACCACAGCTGTCTGCACCAGAACAAGAGGCAGGGGAATGAGCAGGTTGCAATGGTGAAAAGGAGGAACAAGTCCAAAGGCCTCTTGCCAGTGGGCCCCTACTGGGGTGTGGACTCTTGGCAGGTGCCCAACTATATCTACCCTTGATGACAGCCCTGCTCCTTTCTCCCCATCTCGTCTTCCTCCCTCGCCCAGTCTCCCACAACCTTCCTCCCACCTCACCTCACCTCCTCCTGAGGCTGGCAGGGGAAGGAAGCACCAGCCTTCAAAGGACACTGACTAGGTGCTTCCTTTCTCCACCCTCAATAAAGGAGGAAACTGACTTCTACCAGGCCAGTCAATTTGCCCATCTAGCCCAGTACTGTCTATTCTGATTGGCAGCTGCTCTCCAGGGCGGCACACAGAGAAAGGGCTTCTCCCCAAGTTCCTTTTCTTAAACTGGAGATATCAGAGGAGAAGGAGAGGAGCGGAGAGTTCTTCTGATTGGCAGATTCCATGGACTTGGCAGTTCAGATTCTATGAACTGCCAAGTGGCAAAATGGTTGGCATGGTGAGCACCTTCCTTGGCCTCATGAGGGAATCACACATATGCAACCCTTACTTGTGACAGTTTGAGGGGGAGTGGTTTTGACTCCCTACTATTTTTTCTGCAAGGGTAGGGAGTCTCTACCATCAGTAGATGCATCCTCTTGCCCCGCAGAACACCATTTTCTGCCTCTTCAGTGTCTTCATGCAGACACTGGGCAGGTGCACATAAGTACTTTCAGCCATGGCAGCTTAAATAAGCCGGCATGTGCCGGGCACTGGTGGGCACCTGTTCTATAACCTGACCCCCACTCGTAGGCTGTCATGTCACTCAGTGAGGGTGGGCAGTTGGCGTGGTTAACAAACCACCCAGAACCCAGGGGCTGTTTTAGGGTTCTGGGTGGTGTGTTAACCAAGCCAACAACCCACACTCACCAGGTTTGGACGACATGACAACCTACAAGCAGGGATTGGGTTACAGAATGGGCCCTGTGGGCACATGCAAACCATGGTGGCTTATTTAAGCCACCATGGCTGAAAATGATTGTGCCAACCAGGTCACTGAAAATTACAAATAGATAATTTGGTCATCTGAAGCCTCCATAGTGGATGAGCTATCTCCATGGTGGTATGAAGATTAGGAAGATTCAGATGATCCACCTTTTTTATTGGTAGGAGGTGATGTTGACACCCTTTAGGATCATATGAAGCTTCCTTATGCTGAATCAGACCATTAATACATCTAGCCCAGTACTGTTGACACTGACCAGCAGTGTCTCTCCAAGATTTCAGGCAGGAGTTTTTCCAGCCCTCCCTGGAGTTATCAGGGATTGAACCTGGGATCTTTTGCATGCAAAGTATGTCCTCTACCACTGAGCTTTTGCTCTTTGATTTTGTGGCAACAGTTTTCAACACCTCTCCACAGTGCAATTCAGCACTGGTCAACCAGTGAGTTCATGTGGATGTACTTACATGTGATCCAAACACACAGCAAAAGAAATGACGTGGCTTCTTGAGCATCCTCCCATGGGAACATCAATTCTGGTTGACTCGGCCACATCGAAAATGAAAACACATACAAACTGCAGAGGAGTTTCTAGAGTGGAAAGCTTTCTAGGAAAGTTGATTAATGATTATTATAAATGGGGGGAAGTGTTTGCTTTCAATGAACTTTCAAGGTTGACTTTGGGTGGCCTTGACAACACATCTACAAACATGGGCTGCAATCCTATATCCACTTACCTGGGAATAAGCCCCATAGAACTTAGTGGGACTTACCTCTGAGTAAATATGCATAGGATTGCACTGTTCAAACTGAATTGATGCCACTGTCATAACCACCCCCACCCCGTGAATCATGGGAAATGTAGTTTTGGGAGGGTTATGAAAATTTTTAGGTAAGCGATCCTACACTTCCCAAGGTTTCTTCTGTAGGAGTCGTTAACAGCTACTACACAAACTTACATGTGCCTATTTAGAAGTAAGACTCATTGAGTTCAAGGGCTTACTCTGCAGTAAGTGGATATAGGATTAAGCCATTAAAAAGTATGTTTGAATTTGTAGCATAATAATAACAAACGAATGTGTTTGTTAAATACTGAATCTTTCTGGTACAGGCCACTAAACCTAGGATGGCATCTACGGGGAAATCATTAGTAAACACACACAGATTCAAAACACAATTCAAATTCAAATCACAGAAGTTAAAGGAGGAAGTACAATTCACACAGCTCACTTTGTACCAAGTTGTCAAATCATAAGAGATCTATTTACCTAGAGAGTGTGTGTTGTGTATACATATATAAATATAGACTGTTATATGAACTTCGGACAAGTAGATTAGTTGCATAGATTTCTACAATTGCTAAACAACCTTTTTAAAATATAGGACACTGGCTGAAATTGTGTTGAGTAAGTCAGTGAAAAGTTGGTGCCCTGCAAGAAACTGATGTGCAAGAAACAAAGTTTCTGTTGTTCTACAACTTGAATTTTAGGAATATTTCTCTTCTGCTCTTTATAGTGTTGTTGTTCAGTTGTTAAGTCATGTCCGACTCTTCATGAACCCATGGATCGCAGCACGCCAGGCCTTCCTGTCCTCCGCTCTCTCCCGGAGTGTGCTCAGTTCATTATATTACCTAGGTGGAAAATTGGGGGGGGGGACCCCCACAGAGTTTGACACCAACAAGTTAGTTAAGCTGTGCAATTGTTGCATTTTTTAAACAATAACGCTGTGAGCCTTGCTGCAGGTGTTCTGCATTTCAGCAACAGGTTTGAACTGTAATGAACAGTCAAGAACATGCACTGTGACTACTGCCATGGCTTGATTTCAGATAGTGTTTGCCTGTTCAAGTGAAGCACAATCAGAATGAACGCATCATTTGCCTCAAGTGTAAACTGTGTTTTTGACTGAAGCCTGCCTAATTTTCAAGCTAAAAAATTTCATCAGTCATGTTTAGTTTATTTTTACTGGGTTTGTAAAACACTATAAAACAATTGCTCATGATTTAGTATCTCCAGTTTGCAGCCTGGGTCTCACACTTTGGTGACATAGAAAGTTCCCGCTAGCACATCTATTCCAAACTCCACCCATCTCTTCCATTCACTTTTTGTCTCCCCTTTTCTCTCTCCCCCTCTTTCTCTTTTTCTCTTCTTGCTCTCTCTCTCTCTCTCTCTCTCTCTCTCTCTCCCTTTCCCCTTCTTTCTGTCTTTCCCCATTCCATCTCTTTCACTCCTTCCTGTTCATGCTGCTTCCTTTCCTTGGTCCTTCCCCTCATGCAGCAATTAGGATTTAATAGCTGCACGGGGGTGATTGGGGGAGGAGTGCAGCACACAGGGAGGGGAGGGCTTCTTCCACAGCTGTGACACCCTAACCCCCCCTCCCCAAGATGTGAAGGTCCAGAGGAAAATTTAAAAAATTAGAAAAATACCAGGAGGTTTCCATTTTTTCTTAAGGACATTTTGTCTCCCACCCACCCATCCAAAATGAACAATTTGGGATTAAGAAATACTTTCTTTGAAAGGGATGAATAAAATATACTTTAAAAAGGTGTTTATATATTGCTACCCAGCCTTTACTCTACCAAAATTATTTCTAAAAATTACATAATAGGAAGACTTTTATAGGAAGACTAGAGATGTAAGATTTCTGGAAACTTTGAAACCAGGAGAAAACAATGTTTTAAATCCTCCCTGTAAGATTTGTAGCATCCTTATTTCTTCCATTCCTTATTAAAATTATTTATATAATGCAGACTTCCTCAATCTGGTGTTCTCCAGAAGTTTTGGACCTCAGATTCCATCAGTTCCAGCCAGCAAAGCCAATGGTCAAGAATGCTGGGAGTTGTAGTCCAAACTATACAGAGGGCCCCAAGTATTTGTATCTTTTACTCAGGACCGGCCCTACCATTAGGCAGAGTGAAGCAGTTGCCTCAGGCTACAGATGCTTGGAGACAGTAGCAGGATATTGGAGGAGAAATCTGTGTGCCATGCTCTGCACCACCTCAGTTTGCTTGATTCATCTGCAGGTCCAGCCGGCTTTTGTACATGAAACAGGAGGGGCCACCATCTTGTTCTTTGAGTCAGGTTCCAAAATGTCTTCAGCTGGCCCTGCTTTTATGGATAGACATTTTGAGATGCTCCAAGTCATGCTCAGTTTCCCAGCATGTGACTAGAATCTCCCGTAACGTGAAGAATATGTGCATTCTTAACAGTTTGGGTTTTGTTCCGTTTCTGGGCTTGTTCTGGTTAGATGCTGTAGCAGTCAGTGAATGTAGTTCTAAAGCCCATGTGTGAGAGAGACACCATAGGTTGTTCTGCCACCGTCACCACATGTGATGGAACGACATGTGGGATATCCCACCTATGTTTGTCTTTTTATGGGTCTATAGAACTCACTGCCACAGTTTTTAATCAAGTTCGCAATTAGACCTCACCGCTAGGGAATGCTAATTCAGCTATAAAACATTTAACAGCTGCCACCAAAATAAACCCACTATGCCTGGTTCCTATGACATAGGCATGGTATTGACACCACCACTAGAGGCAAACTTTCAAACTGAACTAAATTTAAAATGCTTATTAAATGGAATTATTTACAAAAGGTTCAAAATATCACTCTTCAAAAAATAGGTTGAGACTGCTTAAAGTTACCATTCCTAATAAAGTAAAAGATACTTCCCCAGCTAAATAAGCTCTCAATAGCTTTTTCTTTAGACCAATGTCCCTAAATTCCACTCCAACCAATTCCTAACAAACCCAAACGATATATCATTCTGCCTCTGTCTCCAGCTCTTCCTGCTTCTTCTGACTTCTAGGATGATTCAGATATTTCGGGGACTACTTGCTGAATCTGGCCAAACATAAAATAGGAACCTAAAATGTATTACATGTAACTTGGTTTGCTCATAAAATTATCCTGTTGGTATATTAAACTTAAAAGTATCATTTGTTCAGACAATAATTACATATTTACTGGGTTTATTTTTAAATGTTTTTAATTTTAATGATAATTTTATGAGCAAACCAAGTTATACATAATACATTTTATGTTCCTAAAGTAAAAAAGGGCACAATCCTATTGATTGCTCCCTTGCTGCTCAGAAGCCTCCGAATTCGGAGGGAAATACAACCGGAATTATGATTAATTCCCCCCAAACACACAGACACAATACACACAAGAAACGTTACAAGCATGGCAAAAAGCAAGACAGGCGCTGCAGAGCCAACTCCAAATTCCATATCCTACTTTTTTCCTACCTTTCTTGATGGAAAAACCCAGCTTTGACAGCGTCGGCCGTCTTTCCTTTGCAGTTGGTGAAGCTTCTTCCAATTGCGAGCTTTCCTTGCCTCAAAGCCTCTCTCTGTGGAACTCCATGTGTTTGCCATGCTATGCCAAACACTGCAAAGTCTGCTGTTGCCCAGTGCAAATACAGAAATCAGTACCAGGCGACAAAATTATCCCCGAGAATCCTCAGCTTTCAATATATACAGACAACGCTTTCTGGGACTGCCTTCATCAGAAGCCAAGGGGAAGTGACCTCATTTGGTAGAGGCCAGGACATCTGTGCCTGTCCCCATGCCTAGCTGAGTACAGTGTCAGGGTGGAAACTGAGCCCATAGAGCCCCAGAGCAGTTCTGATTCTGAGGAAGAGCAACAACCCGTGGGAGAGGAGCTCGCTCATTGCTCACAGGCACAGCAGCAGGGAGAGATTCCTCCTGCCTGCATTCCTGAGAGAGATAGTGACCCTGGCAGCGAGAGAGTGGGGGATGGGGCCTTGCTGGACGCTCGGCGCAGACACGGAGCAGCGCCAAAAGGAGGGCGCTGAGAGGAGGTGCTCTGCTCACTTGGCGCTAAAACAACGGTCGTGTCCCGAGGACCCAAGGGTAAGAGGGAGGACCTCTCCATAGCCCATAAGTTCAGAGTCTTCCCACCCTCCTCCTTCAAACGGGGACCAACTGCCTTACCTGGAGCTTAGGCTACTCTGCTAACTACCCCAGTGCAGTTCCTTGCTTAGTCGCTGGTTATTAGCATCTGAAAGAGTCATTAAGTTGTAAATGGAATAAAGCCTTGGAAAGAATCCTTTTTGTCTGTGTCTTGAGTTGGCTATTGGAGGGGACTGTAAGAGGCAGCTAGGGCACTCCTGACATACAGTATGCAAAGTAAGCATGTGCAAGTTTGCATAATTTCTACAGGCCAGAAAAAGCGACTTGTCTTGGCTCATCATTCGGGTTGGCGCAGAATTTAATGTTTTCAGCGCAGATTATACACAGTCACTGTGGCAATAGCACCAAGCATAGCTTACTCATGGTAAAGGTACACAGAATACAGAAGCGGGGGAGGGATATGCAGTAGTTAAGGGGCCAGGCAGTTATTCTATTCTTTGATTACCCTCAACAGAACTCACCAGCAAGACGGGAGTAGGAGAGCCCTAGCTACCAGTGGGAGGCAATGGGCCTACAGTTCTAGGACTGAAGAATTTAATAGGGAAGTACAGTACCAGCCAAGACCAGAGCAGGAATATTATTGCTTCTCAGCTGTTGCCCTTTCGGAGCCAGTATCTGGTCATGCATGCATATGCCATCCATTCTGCACGCTCAGCTTTACCAAGGGCCATCAGGAGTCTGGGAGTTGTGAAGTGTTGCTTGCTGCATACTGCTAAGTTGCACGACTGGCTTCCCCCTACCCCAGCTCCACATCCTCTCATGCTTCATTTGCCAGTTACAACAAAATGAAATGCCAACACCAAAATTGTTCATACATTTAGTACATTTTGGATGATGATTTTAGAGCTAGATGTGACAAGTTCATTTCTCCGAAGTACCTTTTACGTTTTGACTGGTGGGAAATAACTTGTTAACCCTCCTTGATGTTTTGCAATATTGTACTAGTGCATCAGTCAGTAAACTTCAGTTAAGTGAAAAACCTTGTTAAGACTTGCTTTCATTGTAGCAGAGCATACAGTGGCTTGTGCTCATCTGGTATCACTTGTATGTCGAATAACACAACTTTTGCAATGGCAAACGCAAGTAAGGCGACCCCCTCCTCCACAGCAATGTCTTGCTATTTGTTGATGGTTTGAAGGCTGTATAGTCTGGGGTCTCTAACCTGAAGCCCATGGGCACCAGTGCCCAGAGGCATCACACTTGGCACTGGCCAGCTCCCTGCCCCTCTTCATTTTCATTTTTTTTAAAGATTTTTTATTTTCAAACTAGGAGGATGGCATGCTGTAAAGTGCAGCCCCAGGCTCTAGAATGCCTCTGGGCCCCACGTGGTGCTCTTCACCAACCTGTCTCTGAGCTTCATCACTTTGCTTCCTGTGAAACGGGTGCTATAGCACAAAACAGTGGGTTCGAAACAGTGGTTTTGTGCTTTTGATTTCAGGTCCCAGCTTGGCTTGTACTGAGGTTCTTCGGCGTATTACTTTTCTTTTAGCATTCTGGGAAATGGGTATTTTGTGACTGGTCACACCTACCCTGGCAGTCATTTTGTGAGAGCACCCACAATGCTCTAAAAATTCATTTATCCACTGTGCAGTACAGTCTCCCTCTCCAGCCCTGAATGCACATGCGTCTATTTTGTCGAAAGAGCAAATGGCTACCTCCTGCAGTAATGCAATCCCTTCTGTCCAGGAGATTGGGAGGTGTTTGTGTATTAACCCAGAAGCATAGATACAGAAAATGGCATTAGCGGCAAAACTCTACTGCCTAAGAATCTCAGAGCTTTTATTTTAGAAAGCAACGACATGCTTAAGTTTCTAGCCCTTATGTTTGAAGATATACTTGAAAGCATTTGGGACAATGTTTAATTGAAGCTCAGAATCTAGAGGAGCTGTTGAATAATATAGCTAGTGGTCATGGGATGGTCACCCCATGACTAGCAGAATCAAAATAAACATGTCGGACAACTAATTTGTATAAAGCAAGAGAAAACATATAAATCTGATTGGTTTCCATGCAAGCCATAGAATTCAGTTTCTCTTTCCAAATATACTAAATAATATACTAAACCTTGGTGAAAATAATTATTTTCCCCTTTTTGGAATATATAGTGATTCTGAATGTAGCAACGCTGACTCAGCATCAGCACAAGCAGAGTTCTACAGGAATCGGCCTTTAAAAAACCTTTGGAAAAGCCCCAGGACATCATCTCGGTGATGTTAACTTTAAAGAATAAATAAAGGGGTACGGTCAGTTCTGCCAACCAATGTTCTGTCCTGCAAGTTTTTGTATTCAAAACTTTCCAAAAATACTAAAGAAGCAGGGCCTGCAACAAAATGTTGCAGCGCACCCTCACCTTCTAAGAGTGCTCAGCATTCCAGCTGGCCAGCCCTTCCTTCCTTTAGGATACTCCATCTCTCCCCCTCCCCCATTATCTTTTTAACTGACACTCAACATTCTGTGACTACTGAGCATGCTCAGTCCTCGCTGGGTTATTGGGGGCGTGGGGGAAGGTTAGGGGTTTTTTTGTACTCCATGAAGCCTTGGGGCTCCTCCAAACATGCCAATAGCTCCTCCTCTTGTTTCTCAGCGACCCTATTTGGCTCCATTTCCTTTGACACAGAACACCCAAGTTAGCTATTAGAGGGAGCGATGTTTCAGAAACTACTGAAGCAGCACTATCTTGTACATCCTGATTCAAAAAGAAAAAGACAACTTTAGGTTATTTTTATTACTTTTCATTTTGAACTTTAACAGAAAGATGGTTGACACATTTTAATTTCCTTGGTTAATTGTAAGAAAAAACAGATGACGCCTCTAAAGTTTACAATAAAAAGTATTTTGCTGATACAGCACACTCCAATTTATACCATTCCTGCTTGATTCACACAGCCACAAAACCCAGAAACCATGTCCAATCTGATTTAAGAGATGCAAGTTAAAGACACAGAGTATTTTCAGGCATTCTGGACCATTCTCTGCACATCTGATCATTCAGTTATCATCGCCGCTCCTCACTGCCTTTAACTTTTTTTTTTTTTTTACACTTTAAAGTTATTAAGAGACAGAATGCTGGAGAGGCATTTGGTTACATTGTTAAAAGCAATCAGCGCCCTGTGAAGTAGCGGTTAACGGATATGTTGGCTACAATCCAGTGCACGGTTAGGTATGCTCAAATCCCAAGGATTGCAACAAGCCTACAACACATAAAACAGTGCAACATATTGTGGCCCCAGAAATTAAGCAGTGAATGTACCAACAGGAAAATTTTAAAGGTAGCGGGGAATGTTGTAATCAATTACAGTGCACTTGGGGCCAATTCAGAGACTAGTGGGTGGCATGGAAGTTGTGCTCCCCCACCTCAAGACTTGATCCTATGCTGCTCCAGTAACGTCACATGTTAAGGCAACATCTCATGCTATTGCTGAATGGCAGAGTATGTGCTTTACGTGTTAAAGGTCCTGGGTTCAATTCCTCACATCATCTCAAGTAGCAGAGCCGCCTAAATCCTTGGGGAGCTGCTGCTGCTCAGAATAGACTATGCTAGGCTAGACAGACCAATCATCTGACTCAGTGTAAAGTGTGTTCATGTATTTCTCCTCCTCAGGCAGCTGGTGAAATGGTCTGGGGAGTTCCTCAATCTGCATAATTGCTTCTGAGTGACAGATGTTACTGGAGCAGCCTTGGAATCAACCGGGGCATGATACACCGTACTAGAAACAGGCCCATGATCAGGCAACTGTGAATATTTTTTTTATGGTCATATTGGAACAGCTCAAGACCACCCATTGTAAATGGCTGTGCTGTACTCCAGTGGGGCTGTTGTGTCCAAACAATGGTCACAATATTTTCTTTATTTTAAAAAATATTAATATTTTTTAAAAAGCAAAAGGCACCGATCTGCACACAGTACTTGGAGCCTACACAATGCCAGCCTTCAAGATAATGGTTAACTTCAACAGAGTAGACATCACTGTAAAAGAAATGAAAAGCAAAATAAAACCCAGCAGTTATTCTTCTAAGACACTTGTGTTCAGGCCATGACCTTGCAATTTTAACCTACTCCAGTGGCTTCCAAAGTTTGTTTCACAAAACCCTTTCAACACCATCTTGCTTGTCATGGAAGCCCTGCACATGGGAGAGGATTCGGTAGCAACTTTGAAGGTGCAATGTCAAGTCATGTAGGATACGAGAGTGAAGTCAGAATTCACCATAGAATACACCCCAAACTACCCTGTATACGAATGATGAGTCATGATGGACAAACTGGCCCAGTTCAGTTGTAATGGGAACAAGTCTGGGCGAGCTTCTGGCTGGCATGCTTCCCCCTCATTTCTCCTTTCACACTCACAAGGAAGAGATTGGAAGTAACCCACTTTCCATTTTAAACTAACTCTAATTCCCCATGGTGACTGAACCTGGGGAACCATGGTCTGTTTAAACTCCAGTTAGTGAGAACAAATCAGGATCAAACTGTGGTTTTAGATCCTGTTTTGTTCACTAACTAGAGTTTAGACAAACCACAGTTGCCACAGTTCAAATGTCACAAATGTTGGTTTGTTTAAAATCAGAGGTGGATGATTCCAATCTCCTCCTCTGGAGCATGAAGGGGGAAAGCGCACAAGCCCAAGGCTCATGCAGGCTCATTGATATAGCAGGAAACCATCGTTTCTCATGATGTCTGAACCAGTCCACTGTCTTTCAGGCAAGTTTCTGTGCCATTACTGATCTTCTAACCTATTAACTCCAGATAAACTTCTTAGGAAGCTCACAGTTCTCCAGAACCCAGTTTGAAAACCACAGATAGTACCAATTCCTACCAAAGCTTTTGAGAGTTCTATGCACTTCTATGCACTGCTTCCAGTGCTAACATTGGTAACTTCTTGTGGCGAAAGGCGGGTGGGATTCAGGATGCTACATTAAACAGCAGCTCAACAAATACCCTAGTAAAATTGATACAACATTAGCCAATGTAAAACCACTATTTATTACAGGCTTGATGGAATCGAACTATAATCAAAACTTGGCTTCTTTGTTATTAGGGTGGCACAGCAACCAGAAAATGCAATTATTTCCCCTGTAAACAGTATACAGAACCTTTGGCTGTTACTGGCATTTCTTGATCTCTGTGGACACCATTAAGAAGGAAAGAAGCAACTGAATTAATGTGCCTTTTTTTTTAACAAATGAAAGGAAGTGATGCTCCATGGGCTTGGGTTCCGGTGAAATAATTTACCCCGGGGCAGTGTAAACATAGCTTTAATTTAAACAAATATTCTAAATTGACAATAATTGGATATCTCCAGTTGAGCAGTCATAGTAATAATTACTTGCATCTGGTGCCTGCTTTGCCTGCCAGCTGAATCCCCTCTAGCTATGAATGGGAAGCTGAAAGCTTAGTTTTGATCTCGGAAAGCAGAGAGAAAAGCAATTTCACAAAACAGAAACAAAGGGATTTAGGGAAGTGTCGAATTGCAACAGTGAATCCTCGCTTGGGGTAGTGTTCTCCACCTGTCCTCGTCCATGGATCAAGGACAGGTGGAGAACACTACATCAGGGGGTGTCATTTTAGCTCCCTATGGCGGACAGATGCAAAGCTGCAGATTTTCTGCACCTTCCCACAGATGTAATAGCTATGAGATGTTACATCTGTGTGGGAATCCCCCAGGGTCAGTCCTCTCCTTGGTAACTATGCACAGATTGTGAAGTGGGGGCACCAGAGAGGCCTCCTGGCATATATAATTATAATCACTGGAAGAATCATGGAAGATACAGACAAAAGAAGTGAGATTTAACCACCACTTGTTTTCTCTAGCCTGACAGCAGAGAACTTTCCCTGATAACTTAGCCCTCACCTGCCTTCTCTGTACCCACATACATATGTATCTGCCAAGCGCTTTGTTCATCAGATGTGGGCTCTGGCCTACAAAAACTTATGCCACAAAAAATAGAAAACTAAGATACCAAAGGAGATTTGGTATTTTTTATGTTATCAGCCCACTAGCCAGAGATCTGTATGGAATATTACCAAGGGAAAATTGTAAGATGGTAAGATTCCGAACTGTGAGTCCTGTGCCTTTCACATATAGTATACACTAAATGATTTTTTTAAAGATGAAAAATACGGTTGTGTGAACACTCATCAGCTGCAGTTGCCGAGATTGTCTTATTTAATGTTGCGGTCTATATTCTGCTGCACTGGAGATCAATGTGCTATCATAATAGAGATGTGGGTATGTTGGTTATGGATTGTGTGCACCACAATATAATGCAAAACGTTGACAAGGCCTGCCAGAGCCCAGCATGATCCCATTAGCAAACCAGTAAAGACTCGTCATCACTGGGGCTGATTTCTGGGACAGGGGGAGGGGATTCTAGTATTGGCACTTCCATGGAATGGCAACAAGCTGAGTGAATGCCCAAAGGTTCTTCATGATATGAATGTGGGCAACAGCAGCGTTGCCCATCCACCTGAATGGGAACATTCATAGGGCTGTCAGAGTACATGGACCCCCACTTTTTAAATGGTAGCCTACATGGCTCTTCATTCAGCAAATTATTCCTGCTGGAGCGTCTGTTCTCTGCAACAGTCCTGCTGGACACTGACCCAACATGCTGGTGTGTTTCTGTAACCCTTTCCAACAAAGGGTCTCTAAATGTTTTTCCCGAATCAGCCTTGCTGGATTGCCTAACCTCCCCGCTGGAGATGTCTTCAGCACCCAAAGGCTTGTTGCTGTGTCCGTTCTCTGACTCGGACAGAGCAGCTGTGCAAGTGTTTGACAAAGTATCTGAGGAGGGGGATGATTCTGTAGCTTCTGTCCCTGAAGGTAAATTGCTGTTTTCAGATTCTGGGAGTCCCCTACTTGGACTGCAGTTCTCTGTTTCAACATTAGTTCCTTCAGGAGAAGCTGGGAGGCTCTGGTCAGACGTCCCCTCTGTGCGATTGATGATTCCATCCCCCAGCACTGTCTGGGAACTGTGGGTGGGGTTCAACAGTGGGATCTGACCTCTCACTCGCGGCCTGTGAAAGAATCTGTTCCACAGCCTGCCCAAGCGCCGGCGGGAGGAGCTTCGTCTCGATGAGTGGCGCCTCATCTGTCTCCTCATTGCTGTTCGGATGTTCTGCAGGACAGAGGCCTGTGAAGATAAATACAAGGTCTTTTCCCCCCCCTTGGCTTGCATTGAACAATTATTTGCTTAACATCCCGGCAGCTATATTTTCTTGTGTGCTATCTTGAAAACAACTGAGGATGTAATGGAAGTCATCCTCTGAAATCAGGCCAGCCCACAGCAAAGCAACCTTCCTAGATCTCTTTCTTTCACTTCAACCTCCTGACCTCACAAATACAGATTATCAGGATTACAGTGGACCAAGCCACTGCCCACCCCCCACCCCCAGGTTTCAGCCTTAACATCAAATACCTCCAGCACAACAAAAAGCTGATGCACAAAAAGACCAAAAAAGCCCGAAACAAAAACATGAAGTAGATCTCCTCACTGCTTGCGTAATTACAAACAGCGCATCAGCTGTAATAGGATCATGCTGCAGAGCTGAATGCATTTGGCAGCACTGGGGAAAATGCAAATGCAAAACCAAACCCAGTCATTCACAAAAACTGCATTTGTGTATAACAAGTGCCCCTATGATTTTCTTGAAGAAAAATGTTTTCAGTTGCCTTTGTATCATCTGACAAAATAAATTGACTTTCTGCTATCATATCTTTCTCCACTTCATTCCTCACATTCTCCTAGAGAATCTCAACGATCTTTCTGAAAGCAAGATTTTAGCAGTCAACAGTCTGACAACAGCTTTCAAAGTATAAGTGCACACAAATCCCAAATCTCTCGATGCACTAAAAATATGTGGAAATGGTTTAGCATACAATCAAACATCTCTCTCTATGGGCCAGTACAAATTACATTTAGTTTGGCATTGCATAAATCTTTTTTTTAAACTGTAAGGGGCAGCCACTGGGGAGTCTAATCAGGATGTGGACTACAAGGTCCTGAGCCCACCCACTCTAGCTGCTAGTTTGCATGGGAGGGAAGATGCCATTGAAGATTTCATAAAAAGGACCAAACAATTTCAATCCTATGCACCCTTACTTAGGAGTAAGTCCCACTGAACCAAGTGAGACTTTCTCTAGAGTAAAACATGCAGTGAATCAGGATGCAAAGCATCCTATGACCTGTCCACTTCTAGCTGCCATTTGGAAACAACACATGAAGCAAGGGAGAAAATATAATTTGATGACTAGCTGAGGCTGGAATATTGCCTCGGTGTGTAATTTTGAACAAATTATGTCAATAAGATATGCAAATAACCCACAGCCACTTCATTCATTCAGGTTTTCACTATAGTTGTCATGGCTTGAACAAGTTACACATCCATTTGTGTTTTTATCAGAGCTGTCAGAGAAATTTCACTCAAAGCAAAATAAATGAGGATCTTTGAGGGAAACCAAACCAACTCCAAGTCAATTACCCCAGAGACCGGGGGGGGGATCATTCAGCCCCTCATTTCCACATTAAATGGTTTTCGTGTTTCCCAAACATAAAACTTTCCCTCTAAAAATGCAAAACTGCATTGCTTTACCACAGAGGGCAGCTTTCTATACTCTGGAGGAGAACCACTAAACTCAGTAGAAATGCTTTCAAATAAACAATATTTCAGTCCCAAAGTGACTGCATTGTTAGTACAAAATGACATGATCAGATTCAAATTCTACTTGTGTTGCAATGAACAGGTAGACTGCCTACAGACCAGGGGTATAGAACCTCAGGCCTGGGGGCTAAATCCAGCCCTCCAGGGCTCCCCAGGTGGCCGTGCCTCCTTCCCCTGGCACACCCCCTTTCCCCAACTACAGATCGTTTGGTGGTTTCCCGGCTTTTGTGCAGTCCCCCCACCCCAATTCAAAAGGTTGAAATTCCTCTCCTAAGGCTCAGCTACTGGCAGTAAGAGGTTTAAGTTAAAATATGCTGGGGGGGTGGGGTGAGTTGGTATTTTTGGCTCCACCCCTTTCGCTGTTGGCCCCACCCACCACTGGCATGTGGCCCCCAAAAGTTTCTCCGAAATGGAATTCAGCCCTCAAGCTAAAAGAGGCTCTGCACTCCTGCTATAGACCGTGTTATTTACTTGTGATGCATTGTAAACAGGGAAGTCTTCCACCGGCGGGATAAGTCCTTGTGCGATCAACTGCCCGTAAGAAGGTGGAGCCTCACGCCTCACAAACTCTGCCTCAAGACGGGTCATCTGGGTTTCAAATGCCCTGGAGAATGACAAAAAGGGTGGGGGGAAGAGAGAGAGAAACGAACAAGAGCAAAGTAGACTAGATGGAGTATCAGTCCCTCTTTTCTTTGCATTAGTCATTGCCCAGAGCAATGACAAATACCACTACCCACACATGACTAATACTGCAACCGGAGGCTTTATTGGCCTAAGAACAGAGATTTTGATCGAATGAGTTTTCAGGAGAAGGGAGCCAACTAAGAATGCTGCTGGTACGATTCTGTGGAAGTGCTTGATCTTCACACCTCACTGAAGCAACAGGTACCTTCTACAGAGCTGCTTGTGCAAAATTGTGTTGCTTGGGTTTTGTCACTGCAGCAATGTTCTCACTTTGTAGGTGTGCTGGTTCAAACAGGAGACATTAGTATGGTCATTATGGGAGGCACAATCAAAATAAGTGACAGTTGTCCCCACATTACTTGATGCTTCTTTCCTTTAGGTACCTTTCTGTCCACTTCCAGTTTGACATTAAAGCACTAAAATTAACCAATCTGGCCAAGCCCTTATTTTTACTCACTGTAGGGATGCCAAATTATTTGGTTTGGGGCAAGAATGTTCACCATGACCATTGAGAACTGTAGACTACTTGTATTATGCCTGAAATATACTAGGGCCAGTTTGGACATAACATTCCTGGTCTGACAAACTATGGTTTCTGGGAGTGGGAATGAGTGATGAGCTCAAGTGCTCCTTCCTCCTCGTGCACTAGCAGCTGCAGAGATTTCCAGTTTCCCTCTGATGTCCCAGCAAGGAAACTCCCTATGGCTGAAACATACCACAGTGCTCCCTATATCTTAAACATATCATAGTTTCTCAAATCCAGATGTCACAGGGAACCATGGTTTGTTTAAAACTGGAAGAGGAGGTTTCTGATCTCCTCCTTGAAGGCACAAAAGGAATGGGGAGGGGGAGCACATGAGCCCAAGGCACACAATGACTTATTCACATATCAGGAAACCATGGTTTCCCATTATATCTCAACTGGGACAAAGGTAAATAGCATTAAGGAATAACAAAACTGAAGCAAGAGTGGGAATGGCAATTTCTTAAGTATCATACCAAAACCCACCTGTAAACTTACTTTACTCTTCAAGATTTACTTGGTTGCCCATGTTATCCTTGCTCAGAAGGAAAACAAAAAGCCCTATTAGAAAAGTGAAAACAACTATGTCTCTTCACCTGTATTCCCTGGTTCTCAGTGAGTAGAGCTTAAAGGCACATCCCAACGCTATCACTAAGAGCAACCCACAGACCAGGCTCCCAATGAGAGCAGCTGTGATGACCTTCCTGGGCACGATCACCAGGCAGTTGTGCTCATCACTTCCATCCTGGCAATCCTCTTGGCCATCACAACGCCACGTTTCAAAAATGCACAGGTTGGTGCCACAATGGAAGTTGCCCGGCTGGCAAGTGAAGCAGTTCTTCTCATCTGAGCCATCAGGGCAGTTCTTTTGGTTATTACACCTATCAAGTAATGAATAGCACAGTCCACGGTTTCCCTCACAAGGGTATTCGTTCTTCTGGCAGGCAGGACAGTTCTCTTCGTCCTTGCCATTGGGACAGTGCCACCACCCATCGCAGCGCTGCTTATCAGTGTAGCATTCCTCATCATTGCCACAGGGATGTTCCCAAGGAAGGCAGTAACCTTTCACCTGATAGGTTGCATTAAAGCCATGGCCAGTGCTCTTTGACCGGGCATGATATGATATAGTCAGCTGCCCCTTGGAAGACTCCAGGCTTACCGAGTGCCTGTTATTATGATATGAAAGAGTCTGCATAAGTTTATCACCTCTCTCCCCTAAGCCATCATACACCTTCACATAGTCATTGTACCCAAGCTGCAAGTCAAGCTGTAGGAGAACATGGCGGTTATCTTGAGTGTCCACATACCACGTGCAGCGGAGGTCTGCCCGGCTGTGATCTGAGCGGAACAAGTCTGGAGAAGCAAAAGACCCATAAAAGTTACCAAGCTTTTTGCCACATGAAAGATCAGGGCAGTTTTCTTCATCAGAACCATCACTGCAGTCTTTAACTGTATTACATTTCAGCTCATTTAACAAGCACTTGGTGGAATGGGCAACACTGCACTGGAACGTTCCAGAAGGACAGATGCTCGACTGGGGCTCAGTTGGGGGGATGGTGCAATTTTTCTCATCTGAATTATCACCACATTCATCCATGGAATTGCATTTCCAAGTGCTGGGAATGCATTTGCCATTTAGACAATGGAATTCATCAGACTGGCAATTAGCCTGGCCAATTTTTCCTGTGAAGTGAGAAACAAATGTTAGAAACTTCTGCGAGCATTTATTACTCTGGTGCTTCCAGATGGATGGCTCCTATAGTTAACAATCAAAAAGCATTGTGCAGCTATTCCATCTTTTCTTCCTTAGTGTTTTTTTCTGGTGAGAAAAAAGATGGAAGTTGTGGTGGGAAAACACTGAAGGGCTACAAATGGAAGACAATGGCATTTGGACTCCCCCCCCCCCCGCAAAATTCTATGAATGAGGTAGTGCAATCACACAATAAAAGCCTCATCTGGAAGCACCCTCCGTGTTGTTTCTCAAACACGAACCCAGCATAAAATAGAGTCAAGCCTTGGAAGTGAAGGCCATTCAGAACACTGAAATGTTATGTCTACACAACAAGATTCCATCTTGTCTCATCAAACACAAGCTTCTTCTCCCAACTTGCCCCACACAATCTCTTCCCCACAACTTACCCAAACTTTCAGTAGCCCCATTCCAAAGGGTGTCCTACGCATAAGAATACAGTCTGTTTTAACTCTGAGGATGAACTGGCAGAAGGGAATGAATGAGTGAATGGATGGATGAGACAACAAGGATCTGTTTGGTACCTCCTCAGTGCAGTTCTTCTGGAAGCATCCTCTGTTGCATCATTTACACCATGTGACGATAAGGCAACTACATCTGGTTCTGTTCCCAGTCCTTTCTCACTGCTTCTTACCTCTGACTTTCTGCCCCAATAGAGCCAGCGCTCCTAACAGAACAGGCACAGGCACTGCCAGGTTTCAGGGGCCCCCAGGTGAGGTATCTTTGGAAAGACATCCTACATTGACCATCCCATTGTATAGAACATTTTAGTATGAATCGGGGGTTTGTGCATCTGTAGATAATTACAAGGCAGCTATTTCCGTGTGTGTGTGGGGGGGGCGGGCGGCCCTTTTCCAGGCACAACAGCAGAAATGGCTGTGTCTACCTCCATTCACCCCCCTTCCCATTCTTCCCCATACAGTTGTGTACTTGTACACGGAGTAAAACAAATAATCTGTTTGTATGTGTAAACCAGTCTACTTTACATACATTACACTTCTGTAAACCATTTCTTGGGTGGTGGGACTGCTTTTTTCACTCTCTCCCTCTCTCTGTCTCTCTGCCTGCTGCTGCCATGCTTTTCTTTTCCTTTCCACCTTTGGGAAGCAGTGGTTGTGGTTATTTTTTTTCCTTGGCTGACAAGACTGCTTAGGAAGAGAAGCTCTTCATCTGTATCCATGCACCATTTTAATTTAAACAATTTTCCCCATAGCAAGAGTCACAGCTTACACAGCCAATCATGTGATGCCTTTTGGCAGCCAATGAGGACACAGCAAACCATTAGGACACAGGCGTGATGAGAAGGTGGGCAAGGGTGCTGAACCCGCTCCCCTCACTGCTCCACTGCCATCATTGACCATGCGACCCCAAAGGTGGTGTCTGTTTGGTTGAAGTTGCACTGCCACTCTTACACTGGGGGAAATTATTTCAATTAAAATGACTCAAGGCTGCAGCCTCGGCTCGGGTGCAGGCACAGAACTTCTCTTTCTACCACGCTGTAGCTTGTCAGTGTCACTAACTCTCATTTCTCTGCTGTTGCATGGGGGCCCTCCAGGCTGCCACTGGCCTGTGGGAGCCCTGGACCTACCACTGGAGGGCCAATGCTAACAGCGCCACTGAACATCAGCCTCCCTCCTTATTATTATCCAGATTATGAATGGAAGACCTAAACATCACTAGCTTATCCACATTTTTTTTTCCTTGAGGGGTAGGGGCACAGTCTGCCACAAACAGAAAGACCGATACTTCTGGGAATAAAGGTGCAGTGTTTTGGGGACAGGCAGAAAGTAAGCAGTTTTTGTTTATGTTTCCCGTCCCATATCAGCTTAAAAGACAAAAACATGGGAGAGAAGCTGATTGTCTGTAAAGAAAAAGAATTTTTTTTAGGGCAGGGGTAGGCAACCTTTTGGGGCTGTGGGCACACTTGGCAGTTTGAGAAATGGTCCTGAGCACCATTACAAAATGGCTGCCATCGGAGGTGTGGCAAAGGACAATAACCTGCCCAAAAGACTGAATACAAGGCAGAGGTTGGGTCTGAACCCCAACACACTAAACAATTCATTTGAACCCACAATTTCCAGCTCCAAGAGAAACCTATTTCACAGCAATCCTAGCTGCTGGTAAGAAAACGTGTTAATTTTTTTTTAAAGTGGGATTGTTGGGGCACCTTGTTGGACACCAAGAAAGGTGAACGGGGCATATTGGTGCCCATAGGTGCCATGTTGCTTACCCCTATTTTAGGGCAAAGTATATGTGGGAAAAATAAAAACAATCCTAAGAAGCAACAGGGAGAGAAGGGAAAGCGGGACAATTTTTCCTACAGAAGCAATGGGGGAACAATTCTGAAGTGGCGATGTAGGTTGATGACAAACCAATCTTTAAGGGGAGAGGAAAAAAAGATCTGTGAATTGAAATCAAAGCTCTCACATTTAAAAGGCTAACTGTTCTGACTTCCCCCTGTGAAAGCAAAACTAGAACACACTTTTCCCTTCCTTCCTCCAAACGAAGTGGTGAATAAAAGAGTATCTTGAAAAAAGCATGGCTTTCAAAAATAAACATAGAACACTTCTTCATGTCACACAATTAAGGCAAACGATTGCTTTTGAGAACAGAAGCAATCTGAGAACAAAAGAAATTGGCTCCTTAGCCACAGGGTGTCTATGGTGGAGTAACTTTTGAGATCTTAGTACTTTAACTGGCTCCCTTCCAGTGTTCAAATTTAAATCCTGGAACCAATAAGCAACCAGAATCACGGCTCCTAGTGCTGGAAATCACAAGAGACTTGGGATTCTAAAATTCTATCAAATGTATTTATAAATGTAATTGTAATTATAAATGTAATAATTATGTGTTTATAAAGTTTATTGAACCAATCAGACTCAAGGCAGCTTACAATAAAACATATAAATCAAAACAAAAATAAAAACAAAATGATAGAACAGTAAAAACCATATCAACAGCAGCAAACAAGAAAAGATATCAAAGCCTCAACTAAAAAGTGTCTGCTGGAATAAAATAGTCTTAAGAGCCTGTTTAAAAGCAGGGAAAGAGGAGGCCTACTCCTTTCTTGGGCGGTCATTCCATAGTTTAGGTGCCACAACTGAAAAGGTTGTCTGCTTAGTCCCAGACCCAGTGTGGTATAGTGGGAAGTGTGCTGGACTCAGACCAGGTAGACTTGGGTTCAAAACCCCGCTCAGCTTTGAAGCTCATTAGGTGGTTTTGGACCATTACTCTCTTTCAGCCTGACAGTGTCACAGAACCGTTGTGAGGATGAATTGGTATAAATCCAACATAGAAATGTAATAAATAAAAGAAATTAGGCCTGCTAGCAAAGTTAGCAAAGCAACCCTGGGTAATCAATACAAAGAGTCATTCAAATCAAAGAGAGCTTTTACCTCGGATGTAAGAAAGACGAAATCCCTGAGCCTGCCCTGAACTTGATGAATCTGAATGGAAAAATATCCAGATGTGGTCCCTGGCAGAGATGAAAGAAGGTGGGATGAAGGATCCACAGACTCTGTACTCCTCCCGCTTGGAACTTGGGCCAATCATCAGCCAGTCCACTGAACATTTGGGAGAATCCTCCAAATCAAAGTTCTTAAAACTGCCGAAAGAAAAAGAGAAAAAGCACAAATGAAGGAAGACTAACCTATTTTCAGAGGAACACACCTATGAAATGCAGGACAGAGACACTGAAAAAGTTATATCTGACTTACTTCACTAAAACCTTAATTACAGGACACACTAGAACTTTAGAACCCCAAGGTCAGACTTTGAGAAGACATCAGATGAAAAAAGAATACAGGGATAGTCACTCCTCCATTGCACATTCAAAAGAGTGTCATGACAAGATTCGTAGCCAGTTGTGTTGATGCAGCCACTCTTAACAGTAGTCTGCAGTCCTTGCATAAACACACACATCACTTATTTGCCCCTATGCTTCCAAAAACCAAAGATGCAGGTCAGCTGGGGATACACTCATCTCTAACTGTGAAAGATATTCCCCCACCCCGCCATCCCCTTTAAGTCCTATAATGTCAGAATTCTGTTCCTGGGATGTGAAAAGAAAACAGAAACATTTTTAAAAGTTCCTTTTCATCAACACTGCACTTTGCTAGAAGATGGCTCTCAGAAACCTAACAAAAGTTACACAGAGGCTATCAACTCATTGGTAGCAAAGGCCAGCTTTAATATTTTATCTCTCATTCTAGAACCAAGGCTCTGAAAAAATATTAAACAAGGGTACCTTTAGCTTGCAGCCCACTGAATTAAAACAGGCCCCATCAATTAATCAGCTAAAACATTTTTAATTAATCAATCATTAAAACCTTGATTAAAGCTTGCAGCCCTAATCAAATGTTAGAAAATCAGCAGAAGCTGGAAATCTAGCTTACATCTCCTGCCAGCAAATACATCAGAAGTCCAGGAGAAAAAAAAAGTATGGCTATCGTCAGTAATGCTACTATATCAGTCAATTAAAACAAGAGAAGTCACTGTTGTTTGTTGCTCTCTCTAAGTAAGGGCAGACTGTGAACACAGCTGAAGCCTTAATTGGCTCATTAAAAACATTCAGCCTAACTGTTTAGAACAAGGGAGTGGGAACGTAGAAAGCCATGCTTGTATTCCCAGCTCAGTTAGTGGTGAGATGTGGAACCTTATGGTAGGAATAATAGACCTAAAGGGTAAGACTTGGTGCACCTGCCCCTTCCTCCTGAAGGCCATGGGAACAGGTGTCAAATGCTGGTCAGAAACTCTTTCTGTGCTAAAGAGGTACTGGGCACAAATGATGGGGAAGCTGACCTGTGCAGGCGCCAGTAAATGAATGAGAGTCTTCCTTCCTGAGGGAGCAACAGTACATATTGACCTTTGTTTCACCTTGCCTAATATCCTGAGTTAGGGCTTTCTATTGTGTCAATTTCGCAGGAAAGTTCCTAGAAGTAAAGAACCTAGTATGACAACAGAAGAGAGAGCAGTCTTCAATTTCTAGTCACCTTTTGGAGCTAGCTAACCATACACCCTAAAGTCCATGCTGCTCTTTTGCAAGGAAGATACAGACCTTTTGATCTGACTGATCTATTGCATTGTAGAATGGATCTTATAGCATATAAGATAGGAAGTACCTGCCTATCATACCAGCTAAGGAATGTTTACAAGTTTTTAAGTCTTAGGAGCTAAAAAGTAAGGTTTCATTTGTTTATTTAATTGACTACAATATTATGTTCTGTGTGCTCTTGTTAATAAATCAACTCTTTTAGTTAAAGCAATGTTTTCTGATCTGGATAGATTCTAAACCAAAATATCTCAGCCCATGCTGTTGCTTTGGGCTTCTCAGTCAAGCTACTGGACACTTTTAACTCTCTGGGTGGGCAAAGATTGGGAGCTGGCAGAGTGGTGACTTAATACCCCAAATATATTTAAAATATCTCTTCCAAAGATATTTAAGAGTCCTTCTACTCTGTGAAATCAGTAGTTGCTAGCTACTAATTTGTTGGGATATTTTAGGGTAGGTTTACTCCAAGTGGTGAACCTTGGACGATCCAAAACCTATTTAAATTAGCTGATATAGTGATCTGCCAGAGTGTAAAGTTAAAGGAGAGGGGTAAGGGTTTTGTGAAAGATCCCAGAGTATGTCACACTATGATTTAGCTGTCATGAACAGTCATTGGGCCTACACTTTCTCTCCTCCCCTTACACGTGATCCTATTCCCTCCCTTTCTTCCTAGTTTGCCATCGTAATCAGGCAAACTATGGACTACATGAACCAAAGTTTTACCCCAAACAGAATTGTACGCTACAGCTTGGACTGGGTTTCCAATTCTGATTTGGAGGCAAACTGAAGCACACAAAGGGGGGGGAGCACGTGAACATGAAGACAGTTCACAATAGCCAACCCATGGTTACATCTGAACCAGGCAGTGGTCTCTAAAATAGCCTTGGACATTGTTGCTGAAAGTGAAGAAAGTTTCTTCACGCACAAGCTTCAGTTGATCTACTACACTGAACCTGAAACTGTTTTTAAAATATCACCCATCCTACCTAATAGTTATCACATCTCCACGATCACCTTGAATGTACCAGCTGCAGTTGACAGACGGAGGATAGTTTAGTGGCCATGACGGGCTATATATGACCCCACGCCGCTCAGTATGCTGTTCCAGTTTTCCACTGCAAGCAGCTGCCAAAAGCAACAAAATGATAAAAGTTAGAAGTTAAATGCATACTTTGTCACAACAGTTTTCACCAGTTTTAAAAAATTACAGTTGATGTTACCTTTCATTACCCTTTTCTGACCCTTCTGCTTTACTAAACTATCTGGTTTTCTGGATTAAATGCAGTTCAACAGACATCTTCTAGGACAGGATCAATAGCCCTAAATGAGCCTGCCAAAAGAACATGATTAAAAAAACTCTGTACAAATCTGCCCAAAGGAAAAGGCAATGTGGAAATCCCTTTAACAAAGCTACGAGCAACCATAGGAAATACAGAGCCACAGCCAAGTAACTAATACATTGTTTTCAAGACCTGTTATCCTGACAAGTGGTTGATTTTTCCTCCTCACCTAAACACACTCCTAAACAAACACAATAGCCATGCTGGCTGGGGATGTGGGAGCAGAGGCAGTCCTAACATTAGGTAGAGTGAGGTGGTCACCTCAAGTAGCAGATGCTGGAAGGTGGCAGCAAGTTGTTGGAAGAGAGAGCTGTGGTCCATGCTGCCTTCCCTGCACCTCTAAGTTAGCCTGGTATCTTCAGGTGTGGTGGAGGATGCTGTCCCATTGCTAGTGTGGAGAAAGATTCAATTACTAGTCCATTTAGCTTTTGTATATGGAATGGGAGGGGGCACTATCTTGTCCTTCACCTCAGGCAGCAAAATGTCATGGGCTGGCCCTGTGGAAGTTGTAGTCCAACGCGCCTGGAGGGCACCAGGTTAGGGAAAGCTGCTTTACTGGAACTGATTTCTCAGCTATTAGCAAGAAAATAAAACTCAAATGCTATTAGATCTTACCTAATGAAGGGACAGCACTTTCGATTTTCCCAGACAAGAAGAGATTCACTATTTTGAAAACAGAAAAACAAAAAATATATATTTGTTCCAGATTGCATTTTGAAAATATATGTTCTTCCAGCAAATTCCAGTTTTAGCTTATATCTCAGTTATATTCTTCATTCTCTTCCTGTTGCCTTAAGAAAATAGGAATATAGTTGCATGTTCAATGTGTATGGTATGAAGTAACTTTTTTTTTTTAGAATAGGAATAAAAGACAACGATACAAAAGCTATCAGCTTACCCATTTAAAACTGAAATCCTAAGCACATCTACTAGGTAATAAGCTTCACTAGACATAGTTGGGCTTTCTTCTGAGTAAACACTCATAGGACTGTGCTGCATATGTTTTTATAATATCTAGTTGATCAGTGGAGGAATCTTGTAGCTAACACTATGACCAGTGGGCCTGGGAAGAACCTGGCTCAAGAATTCTCTGTTCATTCAGACCAGCCCTCCACCTGCAATTTGGAGAGGATAAAGCTGATTTGCTTTATAGAGTTGTTGTAAGGATTACGGAGATCATGTTAAGTGAACACTCAAAAAGAAAGCACTATATAAATGCTACATTTTTGTAAGGAAAACATCAGTTTTTTCTAGTTTTGTCCCTGGTGTCTAGTCAATATTTGACAGCTGACATCCCTGAAAACAAAAGCAGCTGAAGGCATAGCGTCTTGCTCCAAGTCATACAGACACATGTATGCCAACATCATCCATAACAGATTACAGATCAGTATTTTAATAAGGGACCAATGCTAATCATAGGCTTTATAGCTAATATCTACCCTTATGCCTCCATGCAGGTGTTTAAAAAATTGCAGGTTAGAAACCTTATACCACAGCAACAAATAATCTCCACAACAGACTGACTATTGAGACCACATCAATACAAAGAAAAGGGTTGTGGATTATAACTGAATGAATACATAACAAAATGATCTGATATGCCAGTCACTGACCAATAAGACATAACACAATGAAGGGAAACACGTTTTTAAATCACTCCATAAAGAGTGATTGCTCTGTAGTATCAGCTCAGAGTATTTGGGTCCTTAAAGAAAGACTCCAACAAGTGAACCTAGTGAATGTTCCATATCACCAAATCTGAAGAATTGGCAGAAGTATAATGGACAGAATTATGAAAATTTACAGGGAGTGAGGGGGAGAAGTCCCAAAATTGCCTCTTGTATTTTCAGACAGCCAGTGATGGGGTGGGGATGTAGACAAAGAGGAAGGCAACTGCATTAGATTGTTCCCTACGTCTTTATTAATTAGCACACATTGGAATATTTTTTATACAGTTAATGGCTGTGCTGATGCTGAATAATTATTTCATTAGTTTCACAGCTTATGCTGATTTCTGTGGGCACTGCAGCAGCATTATATTAATAAACCTCAGCGCCAGCATGCCACTAAACAGGTGCCTTGCTAGATCTGGGTTCATGGTGCTCCAGCCCCAAACTTATTCCCCAGGAGCCCGGATCTATTCCACAGAGTCTTGAGCGTCAATTGATGCCAATGGAGGGACTTTTTTCTCAGCTTAATTGCCACACAGGGATGATTTTCAAGGGTGACTACAGCTGGAGAGGGAAGGGTTAACTCTCTGTCTCTCTCTCTCTCTCTCTCTCTCTCTCTCTCTCTCTGTGCCTGGGGGCCCACACACACACACACACACACAGGCACCACCACTGCAAGCTGCAATGCCTCCCCACCTCCCCCCCCCAAAAATCTTTCCCATGCATTGTAATTAACCTTAGGAAAAAAACTTTCCATTGGTGCTAATGGGAGTTTTTGTCTAAGCTTAATTGCCATGCTGGGGGTGGGGTGAGGATTTCCAGGAGGATCACAGTTGGGGAGAAAAAGTTAGCCCTCCCCTCCCTGCACACTGTAGCCCCCCAAAACCTTCTCCCCATGAAAATTAAACGTGTGGGGAGAAAAACGTCCATTGGTGCCAGTGGAAGCTTTTTTTAAAAGCTTGATTGCGTGGGGTGGAAGCAATTTTCCTTCAGGAGGAAGAGAATGAGAGAAAGAAAAGTGAGGGAGGAAGAGGAGTGGTAAGAGACAGGGAGAGATGAGTGGGGAAGAAAGAGAGAAAAAATGTTTATTGCCCTCTTAAAAGATTAAACAGTCTGGGCAGCAGGGGTCTTTCTCCAGGTATCCCAAGTATATGTTACATCCTGGTCTGGTGTATCTGTGTGTGTTAGTGTGTGTGGTATGGCAGTTCCTTGATCTTTGTGTGTCTCCCTGCCCTGTATTGTGGAGCATAGAGAGGAGGTACTTAGAGCGGTGCTTCCTAGCCTGCTCTGCTTGTGTCTTCCACTGTGTGTGTCTCTGTGTATGTGTTGGGGTTTGGGGGGAAAGTTATATTATTATTATTATTATTATTATTATTATTTATTACATTTCTATACCACCCAATAGCCAAAGCTCTCTGGGTGGTGTACAAAGATTTTTAAAAGTTTTAAGTCCCCACCACATGTAAAGATAACCCCAGAAACATCAGAGCAGAGACATCCAAACTGCACAAACCTCCAGGATTTGCCTCCAAGCTCTGGTTTTCAAACCTAGTTCAAACCATGGTTTAAAGGCAATTTGAAGAACGTAAATTGTTAAAAACGCAAGAAGAACCATGCTGGATCAGACCAACAGTCTATCTAACCCAGCATTCTGGCCCCACAGTGGCCAACCAGATGCCTGTAGGAAAACCACAAGGAGGACATGAGTACAACAGCATCCGCCCACAAATGTTCCCCAGAAACTGGCCTACAGAGGCATACCGTCTCTGATACAATAGGTAGCATATCAAAATCATGCCTGGTACCCACTGATATCTTATCTTCCCCCATAAGGCTATCAATGGCTACTATCCTGATGCCTATATGCTACCCCCAGTATCAGAAACACTATGCCTATGTACTCTTGGGAATCAGCAAACTAAAATGGACAGGCATGGGCGAATTTAATTCAGGTGACCATCATATCTACTACTGTGGGCAAGAATCCCTTAGAAGAAATGGAGTAGCACTCATAGTCAACAAAAGGGTGGGAAAAGCAGTACTGGGGCACAATCTTAAAAACGACAGAATGATCTCAGTACGAATCCAAGGCAAACCATTCAGCATCACAGTAATTCAAGTCTATGCCCCAACCACTGATGCCGAAGAAGCTGAGGTGGATCAGTTCTATGAAGACCTTCTAGAACTAACACCAAAAAAAGATGTCCTCTTCATCATAGGGGATTGGAATGCTAAAGTAGGAAGTCAAGAAATCACCAGGATAACAGGCAAGCATGGCTTTGGTGTACAAAATGAAGCAGGACAAAAGCTAATAGAGTTTTGCCAAGAGAATATACTGATCATAGCAAACACTCTTTTCCAACAGCACAAGAGGCGACTCTACACATGGACATCACCAGATGGTCAATATCAAAATCAGATTGATTATGTCCTTTGCAGCCAAAGATGGAGAAGCTCTATACAGTCAGTAAAAACAAGACCTGGAGTTGACTGTGGCTCAGATCATGAGCTGCTTCTTGCAAAATTTCGGCTTAAATTGAAGAATGTAGGGAAAACCACTAAACTGTTCAGGTATGACCTAAATCATATCCCTTATGAATATACAGTGGAGGTGAGGAATAGATTTCAGGGATTAGACCTGATAGACAGAGTGCCTGAGGAACTATGGATGGAGGTCCGTAACATTGTTCAGGAGGCAGCAACTCAATCCATCCCAAAGAAAAAGAAATGCAAGAAAGCAAAGTGGCTGTCTGAGGAGGCTTTACAAGTAGCTGAGGAAAGAAGGGAAGCAAAAAGCAAGGGAGAAAGGGGAAGATATATCCAACTGAATGCAGAGTTCCAGAGAATAGCAAGGAGAGACAAGAAGGCCTTTTTAAATGAACAATGCAAAGAAATCGAGGAAAACAATAGAATGGGGAAGACTAGAGATCTCTTCAAGAAAACTGGAGATCTCAAGGGAACTTTTGTGCAAAGACGGGCATGATAAAGGACAAAGAAGGCAGGGACCTAACAGAAGCAGAGGAGATTAAGAAGAGGTGGAAAGAATACATAGAAGAACTATACAGGAAAGATCTGAATGTCCCTGATAGCCATGATAGTGCACATTCACATGATAGTGAAGTCACTGAACTTCAGCCGGACATCCTCGAGAGTGAAGTCAAGTGGGCCTTAGGAAGCATTACTAACAACAAAGCTAGTGGAGATGACAGTATTCCAGCTGAGCTATTTAAAATCCTAAAAGATGATGCTGTTAAAGTGCTGCACTCAATATGCCAACAACACTCAACAGTGGCCACAAGACTGGAAAAGGTCAGTTTACATTCCAGTTCCAAAGAAGGGCAACGCCAAAGAGTGTTCAAACTACCGTACAATTGCGCTCATTTCACATGCCAGCAAGGTGATGCTCAAAATCTTACAAGCTAGGCTTCAGCAGTATGCGAACCGAGAACTACCGGAAGTACAAGCTGGGTTTAGAAGAGGCAGAGGAACTAGAGATCAAATCGCCAACACTCGCTGGATCATGGAGAAAGCGAGAGACTTCCAGAAAAATGTATATTTCTGCTTCATTGACTATGCTAAAGCCTTTGATTGTGTGGATCACAACAAACTCTGGCAAATTCTGAAAGAGATGGGGGTACCAGACCACCTTACCTGTCTCCTGAGAAACCTGTACGAGGGTCAAGAAGCAACAGTAAGAACCAGACATGGAACAACCGAGTGGTTCAAAATTGGGAAAGGAGTACGACAAGGCTGCATATTGTCACCCTGCTTATTTAACTTATATGCAGAGTACATCATGAGAAACGCCGGGTTGGATGAATCACAGGTCGGAATTAAGATTGCCGGGAGAATTATCAACAACCTCAGATACGCACATGATACCACCCTAATGGCAGAAAGTGAAGAGGATCTAAAGAGCCTCTTGTTGAGGGTGAAAGAGGAGAGTGCAAAAGCTGGTTTGAAACTCAACATTAAAAAAACTAAGATCATGGCATCTGGCCCCATCACTTCCTGGCATATGGAAGGGGAAGAAATGGAAGCAGTGACAGATTTTATTTTCTTGGGCTCCAAGATCACCGCAGACGGTGACTGTAGCCATGAAATTAAAAGACGCTTGCTCCTTGGGAGGAAAGCTATGGCCAACCTAGACAGCATAGTAAGAAGCAGAGACATCACCTTGCCGACAAAGGTCCGCATAATCAAATCTATGGTTTTCCCAGTAGTAACGTATGGCTGTGAGAGCTGGACTATAAGAAAGGCTCAGCGGCGAAGAATTGCTTTCCAACTGTGGTGCTGGAGAAGACTCTTACGAGTCCCCTGGACTGCAAGGGGGTCAAATCAGTCCATCCTAAAGGAAATCAAGCTTGAGTGCTCATTGGAAGGACAGATACTGAAGCTGAAGCTCAAATATTTTGGCCACCTAATGCGAAGAGAAAACTCTCTGGAAAAGACCCTGATGCTGGGAAAGACTGAGGGCAAAAGGAGAAGGGGACGACAGAGGATGAGATGGCTAGATAGCATCACTGATGCAATGAATATGGACTTGAGCATGCTCCGGGAGAGAGTGCAAGACAGGAAGGCCTGGCATGCTATGGTTCATGGGGTCATGAAGAATCGGACACGACTGAATGACTGAACAACAACAACAATGCCTATGTACACCAGTTGTTGAGGAACATGGGCTGGAGGGCACTGGCACTCATGTCCTGCTTGTGGGTTTACCGTGGGCAGCTGGTAGGCTACTGTGTGAACAGAATGGTGGACTAGATGGATCCTTGGTCTGATCCAACATGGCTCTTTTTATGCTTATGAAGGAAGAAGAGAGTGTGTGAGCCCAGAACACATTCCTGATCCTCAAATATGATGCCTGACCTGGGCCTACTGACTCAGTTCCAAATTTCAGAGGGGGGAGGGGGGTGACTGAAGTGTGACAGCACTTTTTGTTTTATTTAATAAGATCCAATTAAAGTTTAGTTAAACAGAAATTAGAAGGGAAATGGGGAAAGTTAAAGTTTACATTATTGGGAGGACACCAATAAAATTGTCTTCAAGAGCTTTTTAAAAGTGGGGTAGGAAAGCGTAAAGACTAATAGATCGACTACTGTGGAACCTGCCACAGCAAAGATCCTACTACTGCCAATCTCAGATGCGTTGGTGGGATCCCACGCTGTGAGTGGCAGCCTGTGGGTGGAAAACCACCTGGGCGCAATTCCAGGGCCAGCAACCCCCCTTCAATACAGAGAAGCCTCTGCTGTTGGTGCAGATTAGCAGAAAGGCATTACAGAAATCCCAACTTTCTTCCTGAATAAAAGGAAGCTTATTCCCTAAGGACAGCAGTTACGAAGGAATATCAGGAGGGGCATCTTCCCTTTACAAAGGCAGCTGTAGCTGTGGAAAATCTTGATCTATCACTGCAGGACAAGAGCGTCTGATGCCTCTTAGTCCAAGGACTGGCAGTCCAGAGGTTCCTCTTGATGCTTGTCATTAAAACACTCCACGTCACAGCCACTTCACATACCAGTGCTCCAGAATAACCTTGTTTTTGAATTTTAATGTTTTTTATAGAATTGCTTTTATTTTCAGTCCACATAGGACTTCCAAGGCTTCTGATGGCAGGAATGGGTAGATTGGGCTTGGGGGAGGGCTGCAGACATCCTGGCTTTCTAATCACTAGAATCTGCCCATGTATAACACAAGAGCCAAGATACTCGGCTTCCTGAACATGCCTCTGGTTCCACGCTGCACACCATGTCAATTACCAGGCTGCCAGCAAATCCGAGGTATAAGGTGCAAGGCCCCTTTCCAAATAAATGCATTTTACATTACGACCATTGCCATTCCAGTAACAGCTCTTTGTTTAACTTTTCCAGCTCCTCTACCCACCACATATCTCAGCACTGCACTTGGGAGACTTTATTCTTACTTTACCAATAGAAAAGGGGAGGCATAAAATGATTAGCTAACTCTAATTACCCTGGAGTAAGTTCCATTGATTTCTTCCTTTCTAATGTATCTTTATCTTGGAGGAGGAATAGAGGAGGGAGGAAGAACATTAGGAACTTGCTACCATTACTTGAAAGAAACTGAGCCCTAGAGGGACACCGCTTGCGCTGGCGTTTTCATGGCAGCTTGTAGCGGGGTGGTTTGCCATTGCCTTCCCCAGTCGTGACTACCTTTCCCCCAGCAAGCTGGGTACTCATTTTACCAACCTCGGAAGGATGGAGGGCTGAGTTGACCTGAGCCGGCTACTCGAGACCCAGCTTCTGCTGGGATCGAACTCAGGTCATGGGGAGAGTTTTGGTTGCAATATTGCCGCCTACCACTCTGCGCCTCCTCTTAAAGACAAGAGCGACATAGAGAACTACAACAAAACAAAATCTGTGGCTGATAATGCTACATATATTGCATCTGTATTTCATAAGTTAAAACCTGCTGTGAAAGTGAAATGGGAAAAATTGCTGTAAGCAGGAGGTAAAGTGAGAGGTGGAACACACAGGGAAAGCAGCAAGAACTAGGATTGGTTAACCAAAAGAGAACGCTGGATAAATGTGATTTATTCCATCTTGTGTGGATGAAGAGGTCCTCCTCAAAAGCAGGGACTAGCATAAGGATATAACTATCCAAATCTGGTTAAATGGTCATAGCCTTGACAAAGCAAAAATGTGAGCACTATTTCTATGAACAAAGCAACTTCTCTTAATGACCAAAGAGAAAATTCTGTTCTGTACAACAACTATATGTGTGGCAAGATGTACCCAGCAATAATCAATGTTCAATATTTTAAAGTTCAAAAGGGACTTTAATAACCAGGAACGCAGGGAGAGCAAGTTCTGTGTACAGATTCACAGTCTTGAGACCAAAAAACCTCATTTCCTCATATGGTGGCAGTCCCTACATCTGCCATCAGATTTTGTACATGCCAAACTGCTTGACTTTCTGACCAAGCATATGGCTAGGTTTCCTTTCTATCCACTAACAGGGATCACATCTTAAAGCTGCCTGACAGCACAATCTGATACATCTATTCAGAAGTCCCATTGAGTTTAATGGTGCTTATTCCCAAGTGAGAAGGTATATAAGACTGCAGCCTGTTACATTTGTATTATTACCTTGTGATGGCCTTATAAAGCACTTTGTAAACTAGTAAAGCATTTCCATTCTGAAATTTGTCTCTATGTATTTGAAAAATAAGTACCATCAATGTGTATTATTATTATTATTAATAATAATATTATTTACAATTGATCCTGGTGTAAATGTAAAACCTTAGTAAGTAATGTAAATTTGTAAGACATTATCTGCAACAAATCAAGAAGGCTGATAGAACAAACTGCACTAATTTGTTTGTAAAATGGAAGTGAGCCAAGAACACCATCCTGCTTGCCTTCCTGACTACAGGCTACTAACTTTGCAAATGCTGCTGCGTCCAGCTACAAGGAGGCAGAAGAAAACAATTCTCAAGAAACACAATCAAAAACACGGATCGCTAATCGAACAACGAGTCATGGTCCTACTGAGCATTTCCATGTGGAACATAACCAGGGTGCAGAAAAACACACACACACATACTATACATTCCCTTGAGCAAACAGAGCTGATGTCACTTCATTCTGCAGTGCCCTTGTATGAGGAAAACATGCACACCGGGGCTGTGCCCGTGCATACCACATCCCCCCCCCCGTGCACTTGGCATGTGCACTCTTGCCTTCTCTATGTGCCAGCCGTATCAAAGGGTCCATGCAACTACCCGACAGGTTTCTCTCTGTTTGCTCTCGGCCGGGTGTTATGTGCGCGCACAGCCTCCCATGTGCCCAGCGGGTGTGTGAGTTACTGCCTGCAGATTCTCCGCTCTTGAAGAGCCAGGGATACCGGCGTGTGTCCTTAGCAAGTCCGTCTGATATATACGCATAAGTTGCTGGTAGTGAGTTGGTTCCTCCCGCCACGGACCAAGATGCCTGTACATGTTTTGTCCACTACTGAGCAACGGGTACCTAAGAATCAAGTGCCTCCCCTGTGTGTCTGTGTGTGGAAGAGAGAGAGAGCAGGCTGAGTGTGTGTGTGTGCGCGTGTGTGTGTGCGCGTGTGTGTCCTTTTGGATGCTTGCCTGCCTCTCCCTCCACGGGTCCTACAGCCGGCGAGGCATCCTTGCCTGACATCCATCTCCATCTGCAAAATGCCTCCCTCGTCCCTCGTCCGCCCATCTCCAAGCCCTGCTCCAGCCAAGGCGACCCACCCGGGCATCTCTCCATCCCGCTCGTTTATCGGGGAGCCCATCTCTCGTCTTTCCCCATGTTTTCCCTGAACATCTATTCCTCCGACGCCCTTCGGTGCATCCGGAGTGAATATTCATCCTCATCCTCATCACCACCATCTTCCTCCCCCCCCCCCCAGGGTCCGTCCCGGCTGGCCCTGGCTCACCCAGGCAGATGGCAGCGAGCGGCCCAAGCGCGCCCGGTGGCCGGAGCTCCGCGGACGCCGCGTCCATGGCGGGTCCCTTTCGCCCTTCGCCCGGGTGGGACGATGCGCTGCGCCGGCGGCCGCTTTTCTCCTCACAACAACGCCGCCGCCGCCGCCGCGCTCGGGGGGGAGCCGGCGCTTGTCCGGACCGGGGGCGGCGGCGGCGGCGGCGGCGGCGAGGAAGCATCCTGTCCTGTCGCCATGGCCGCCGGCTGCTTCGGCTCCCCGCCCCGCAGCCGCTGCTAGAGACCGGGCAGGTCTGAGGCGAGGCCCGGCCCCGCGTGACGCGACGGCCCTGACGGGGCGGGCGGAGGGGCGGCCTAGGCCGGCCTAGGCGGGAAGGAGGGCAGGCTGCGCGAGGGGGAAGCGGAGCGCTCCGCCCGGCGGGGCCTCCTCCAGCTCCGCCCCGCCGCGACGGCTGGCGCTACGACGCGAGGGGCGCCTCGGGCAGCGCCTCCCTTCCCCTTCGACGCGCCTCCGGGGCGGGCGTGCAAGGGGGGCTGGGCTCCCCGGCTCGCCCCGGGGCTTGTTTTACTGCGTTTGCTTAGGCCGCTCACGGACGTGCCAGGCCGTTGTTTTTAAGACGAGTTGCCTCCGAACATGTGCAGAGTGCCCCTACGCAGCCTCACCGCTGAATTACCGCGTTAGGCCTGGCGCTGGCTGAATAAACCCGTAGCGCCAGGCGTCGGGCACTTCTTAGGGAACGGGGCTTTCTCCAGGAAATATCCTCTAACCTCCAGCACCAGTGTTCCAAGAAAAATTATTGGCGGAAGAGGTTATCGCCCACAGCCTCCCTCTCTTCCAAATACTATTTTTTTTTTTTTTGGGGGGGGGGGTGTCAAGGTAACGTCAGCACACATGCACACGCAAGAAAGATCACGCCAAACTGCAGAAAACAGCCTCTTCGCTTTCTTTAAGGCACACGCTGCAGTGTTGTTGTTTTAAACAGAACAATGAATCACAACGCGCTTGACTGAAATCTACGTTTTCCTAATCTGACCCGACGATTCTCAAAAGATTTTATGGGCCTATGATTGTAAAATCATTGCTGCTTGGATTTTTGAGCAGTAATCTTTCAAGTATGGCCCATAGCAGTAGCAATGCAAATTCCAAGTGAAAGATTCTCCATTCATTAACCCATTAATCATCATTATTTATCCTTTCCAGTTTTAATCTTTTCTTAAAGTCCATATCTACTGGAGCTTTGTTGTGCTGATTGAGAAAAATGAAACTGAGATATTGTAATTATTTGTATTATTGATTTTTAGCTGAATCGGTTCACGTTGCTGAATTATTTATGAGACAAAAACATTTATGACTTGATCCTTTCTCACACTGTAGTCTGCTGAGGTTCATGTAAGGTCAGCTTCAAAGGACTTAAGACTTAAGAACATTTAAGATTGCCTTGCTGGAACAAACCAAGATCTGTCTAATCCACCATCCTATTTCCATTAGTGATCAGACAGATACTTCTGGACTTTTACAAAACAGGGCATAAAGGTGGTGTCCTTTTCCCTGTTGTTTGTCCCTCGCATTTGCTATTCAGAAGTTATACTCCCTCTCTATACATAAAGCTTAGATTGACCTATAGTTTGTTGTTGTTGTTTACTGTATTTGTACCCAGCACCTTCAACATTCCAACTGCAAGGGCAGCTTACAATTAAAATAAGATTAAAATACAATTTAATACAGAATAAATCACACAACAAACTAAAACAGCACCCAAACCCAGCCAATAAAACTGAAAGAGGAATGCAGCAGAATACCAGCACTACACCCAAGATGCTTAAAATACTAAAAGGGGGGGGGGAATAAAAAGATCTTTCTCTGACATCAAGGTGAGCCTTTCTGGGGAAATTATTCCACAGGCATGGGGTCACCACTGAGAAAGCTCTTTCCCTGGTTGCCCTCCACGATACCATAGAAGGTGGGGGCACCCAAATAAAAGCCTCAGATGAGTATCTCAGTGTAGAGGTAGAGGGATTGGAAAAGATAATCAAGAATCCTAAATGATGCTGCCCATGCCCTATTACAAGACGTGAGTGTTGTTTAACCAACTGGAAACAGTGACTGCAGTGCTATCAGATTTAATACATATTTAAGTGGAAAATTGCCAAGGAAGTCCAACACAGTCTCATGTGACTTTTTTTTTTAAAAGGAAACTTCTCTAAAGTGTGGGAACTAGTAAACAAAGAAAAAGTTGAAAGGGGATGTCAAGAAAGTTAAATCCCTTCAAAATGCATGGAGGTTACTCGAAACCAGAATAATAAACACTCAGCTAGAATGTATACTGCAGGTTAAGACAGGTAGCATCAAGTCCAAGAGGTTGCCAGCGTGGTGAATGTGGTTAATGAGCGGTGTCAAGGACGCTATTAGACAGAGGAAGCCTTCCTTCAGAAAATGGAAGTCTTGCCCAAATGAGAACAACAGGGAGCACAAACTTGCACAAGGGAGACGCAAGCAGATAATAAGAGATGTAAAAAAAGCATTTTGAGGTGCTAACAATATCAAAGACAGCAATGAAGAATTATTTAAATATATCACAAGCAGGAAACCAGCTAGGGAGACAGCTGGACCACTGGATAACAACAGAGTTAAAGGAGTACTAAAGGAGGATGAGGAGACTGCAGAGAAGCTAAATAAGGGTAAATAAGGCCTGAGGAACAGGCAAACAATGGTGACAAAAGATGAAACTGACAAACTGAAAGTTAATAAATTAACAGACCCAGATGGTATCCATCCTAGAGTTCTTAAATAACTCAAATATGAAATTGCAGATCTTCTTACAAAAATATGTAACATGTCCCTATGATCAGCCTCAGTACCAGAGGACTGGAGAATGGCCAATGTAATGCCAATTTTTAAAAGGGATCCAGAGGGTGGGGTGTCTGGGAAATTACATGCCAGTTAGCTTAACATCTGTTCTGGATAAATTGGTTATAATCATTTTTAAAGATAAAATTAGTAGGTATATAGAAGGACAAGCCCTGCTGAAAAAGAATCAATATGGATATGAAAGTCGTGTCTCACTAACCTTTGAGAGTTCTTTGAGAGTGTCATTAAACACATGGGCAGGGGTAATCCAGTACACATTGTATATTTGGACTTCCAAAATGCCTTTGATAAAGTCCCTCACCAAAGTCTCCTGAGCAAGCTTAGCAGTCATGGAATAAGAGGAGAGGTCCCCTTATCGATCAGTAACTGGTTAAAGAACTTAAAGCAGAGAACAGGAATAAATGGTAAATTCTCCCAATGGAGGGATGTAAACTGTGGGGTTCCAAAGGGATCTGTATTGGTACCAATGCTTTTCAACTTGTTTGTAAATGATCTGGAATTAGGAGTGAGCAGTGAAGTGGCCAAGTTTGCCGATGACACCACATTATTTCAGGTGGTTAAAACAAAAAGGGATTGTGAAGCGCTCCAAAAGGATCTCTCCAAACTGTGAGATTGGGCATCAAAATGGCAAGTGCGATTCAATGTAGGCAAGTGTAAAGTGATGCACATTGGGGCAAAAAATTCCAACTTCAAGCTAGGGTTCTATGGACTGTGTAAAATCCGCTCCGTCTGTGTTTCGCAGATTGTCAGGTGCCTTTTGTTCCGTCATCCACCCACGGACGGATGTGATTTTTTTTTTTCTGTCATGCAGAAAAATGCACAAATAATTACGTATATTTACATATTTTACCTTAGTACATAACATTTAGCATATTGTCCCCCATTCTATTCAACATTTCCTCAGCAGAAACTTACGTATTTTCCTACAAATGTATATGCATAAATTTTGGGAAAGTTAAAAAAAATCATCTGAAAGTCCATGGACTCCGTGCAGCCTGAGGGGGTCACTCCGCAGTGGATTCCACAGGTCGGATTCCTAGAAATCTGAGCTCATTTTAGTCCAACTTGGATTTCTCCAGCATCCCTACCTCAGGCATAAGGTGATGGTTTCTGAGCTAGCAGTGACTGACCAAGAAAGAAATCTTAGGGGTGTGGTGGACATCTCGATGAAAATGTCCCTAAGGTTCCAGTGTGCAGCTGCTATGAATGTTTAGCTTAGAAAAGAAGCTAGTAAGGGGAGACCTGACAGAGGAGTACAAAATTATGCATGGTGTGGAGAAAGTAGATAGGGAGACATTTTTCCCCCTCTCTCATAATACTAGAACCCAGTGGGGTCATCCCATGAAGTTGATTTATGCAAAATTCAGGACAGATAAAAGGAAGTGCTTCTTCACACAGCACATAGTCAAACTATGGAATTCACCTCCATAAGATGTAATGATGGCCATCAATTCGATGGTTTTAAAAGCAGATTGGACAAATTCCTGGAAGATAAGGCTATCAATGGTTACTAGTCCTGATGGCTATATGTTACCTCCAGTATCAGGGCAGTATGCCTGTGTACACCAGTTGCTGGGGAACATGGATGGGAGGGTACTGTTGCACTCATGGGTTTCCCATGGGCAGCTAGTTGTCCACTGTGTAAACAGAATGCTGGACTAGATGGACCCTTGGTCTGATCCAGAATTGCTCTTCTCATGTTCTTATGTTCTTAAGTAACCAGGTCCCAAGCCATCTAGGTTCTGAGTAATACTAGAAGCTGTTGATAGATTTATTTACCATTAATTTTTATAAGCCATCCAAACTAGTGGCTACCACTACATCTTGTGGCCATTTAAATGATACCTAAATGGCTTGAGACCACATTATCTGACTGCCTTCCCTGTATGAGGCTGCCTAAGCATTAAGGACATCAGATGTCCTTATTTCTGGTGCCCCAGCAAGGGCCACTAGGTTGGCGATTGCTAAAGGTAGGACTTTCCCAGTGGTAGGCCCATACCTTTGGCGGTCCCTCCCCAGAGAGATACATATTACTTTATCACTGCTACCTTTACAAAAAAGCCATCAGGGTCACCCAATCAAGCTGATGGCAGTAGATTCAGTAAGGCAAAAAGAAGTACTTCTTCACACAGCATCATGTAATTAAACTTACAGAATTTATTTATTTATTTATTTATGGCTGTGATCCTATGCATGTTTAGACAGAAGTAAGTCCTACAACTCCCAGCATTCCCAGCCAGTCAAAAAACTGGCCTTTCAGGGCACAATGCCCTCATAAGGCAGCCTACAAGATTACAAAAACATGAACATACGTGAATATACATTTACAATTAAACATATAGAGGAGCAGCAGCAGCTAATTATTTTTAAGCACCAAATGCAGACTGGAATAAATCACCCTGAGGGTTCAGTCACCGCTAGCTCAGAAACCCTCATCTTACTACATTTGCCATTTAGATGCCCATTCTCTCAGTTTGGATAGATCCTTTTGCAGCTCTTCACAATCCCTATTTGTTTTAATCAATCAAAAGGCATTGTGCAGTAATTCTGTCTTTTTTTTTTCCTTAACAGATTAGATGGAAAAACATGGGGAGTGTTACAGCTTAATAGCAATGTCATCTGGACACACATACACACTCCATAAAACTCTGTGAATGAGGCAGGGGCTGGAGGATGCCGGGGTGGGGGGAGCCTCATCTGGAAGCATCCCCTGTGATCCTGTGTGTAGTTTTGTTATCTATGGAGACTGTTCACATGTCTGGTTTGCTGCAGGCAGAAGAAACCATGTGTATTGGTGTGCATATGCTTAGCTTACTGTGCACATTCATCACACTTGATGAATTACTCATAGAATCATGCAATTTCATAGACTGAAGTCTATGAAACAAATGGAAACACCTGAAACAAATTCCTAGGCTCAGAATTCTTTAATTTTAATTTTATGTCTTCTGCACATGGCTTTGTTTGGTGGACTTCCGGGTTGTAGTAAAAAAAACAAAGTATATCCCACAAGCATGAAATCTGCTCATCCTGGCTTTATCTTATAGCCACATAAGAAAGCCACACAGATCTCTACAATCGCTCCCTTCAATTATTTTATGTTAATTTGCTTTAAAGTGCTACTCTTAAGAGCACTTCCAAAAGAAGGTACTCAAAACACTTAATATAGATCAGGGGCTTTACTGGTGGTGTTGTTATAATTCTTGAAACCATTGCTGGAAAGATGTCCTTGTTTATATTGCTAATATTTTCTTATTTACATGCAAATCCTCAGCACACAATGGGCTTTTTTACACGAGGCATTTACCATGCACTTGTCATTTCCTACTCATGGTTGTTTACAAGTTCTTTAGATGACAACTTCATGACCCTCCAGTTTCAATTCTGTGTCAAGTTTCGTCAAGTTTTTTTTAGAGCAGGGGAAATGGGGCATTTAATTGTGAAAGTGAAAGAAAGCACGATTTCATCTTGTGTACTTGCACTATTCCATTATACCACAGTACCACCTAGAGGTTATATAGCAGAAAAGCAGGAAAGGAAATGCTCCTCACATAGTACTTAGATCTCAATTCTACAATGAAAGGGAAAGTAGATACAGTGAATTAATAGCCGTTTAGAGCCTTGTGTAGAAAAGCAAAATTTCTTGAACACAAGTAGTAAAAGAGAGCAAAATAAAACCATATGGTTGAAGCAATAGAAATTAAGGATTACAGCAGTAAATTAGGGCTGATCTTTATCATGTGCAGACATGTATTGTTTGTCTGATTCCTTCATAGCTTTATTAAATCCTCCCCTCGAAATTTCACTATATTTATATTTATTTTGATTCATCCTAGCTTAAACTTCTTTTATTGAATTCATTTCCCTGGAATTCATGAGTTATTTTAAATGTGCAATGACAAGGCTTTTTCACAACTTTATTCTTTTTGGCTTATTAAATCTACATCTCAGTTAACACTGACATATATGAAGTTTTGCATATAAAAACAAGTCCATACCCTCCAACATTTCCCAGATGAAGATAGGCACATGTGTGTTGTAACCTCACTGTATTCATACAAATCACTTTGCAATACTTCACTTTTACATATTGTTGACGTTGTCTTCACTGCCTGCAGCTGCATTCTATATTTCTGTTCTCTTTGCAATAGTTTGTCCTTGACTGATTTAAAAGCCAGAAGGAGGATCAAAGATATCCTTGGATGGGGGTGGGGAAGGGACACGGGAAAATTCTACAATACAGTATAGAATTTTGCTACCTGTGTGCTCAGGGGCAGTGAGATGTGAGCCTATTACACTGGCTCTGAAATCTCTGCACCAGCTCCCAGTGAGCAACTGGGCCCAATTCAAGGTTCTAGTACTAGTGTACAAACCCCTAAATGACTCAGGACCCAGGTACTCGAAGGACTGCATTCCCCAGTACCAGCCAATCTGGGATGTAAGATTAACCAGGGAGGCTCTTCTTGTCCTGCCATTAAGGAATGTGGCCCACTGGGCTACCACATGTGGCAGAGCTTTCTCGGTGGTGGCAACCTGACTATGGGACTCCCTTCAGATAGAGGTTTGGATGTCCCAACACTGTTGTTATTCAGGCTCCAGCTAAATACATATTTGTTTGTATAGGCTTTTGGCATAAAGGCAAGTGTTTGTAACTGTTTTATGGTTTTATTGCATTTTATTATGTATTTGTAATTTTAGAGTTATAATTTCAATGGTATTTATATGTTGTACTGTTTTATATGAGTTGTTAGCTGTCCAGGGCTCCTTGCGAGTAAGAGCAGAATGTAGACCAAATAAATAAATAATATTTTATAAAATCATTCTGCAAAATCTATGTTCTAGAATATATTATATGAAGTCAATATGTGACTATGCTGAAAAAAAATATTTAAAGATAACCATGTGATGTTAGAAGTAGTAACTTGTTCCTGTAAGATAAAATACTGCTGTGGGTTCTTCTATGCTACAATAGCTACACCACTACTATCATCAATCGTGCAATAAATCAAAGTTCACCTTTACAAGCAATGGCTTCATTTTTCCCTGATGCCTTAATTATCTGTGCATTGCATCAGTGACTGAAAAAATATTGTGGGGACTCACATTTACCAGATAAAAGTGGTGGAACGTCCAAGTGTATTTGATAAAAAAAAAAATGACAATATACTTACTTACTTACTTACTTAATCGCCCATCTGGCCGGTCACCCAGCCACTCTGGGCAATGTACAACAGTACAAACAGTCTAAAACAGTAAAATTAAACATTAAAACATCATATTTCTAAAAATACCCTAGCCCACCCCAAATGCCTGCCTGAACAACCAAGTTTTCAATGCATGGCAGAAGCTCATTAAAGAGGGGGCATGGCAGAGTTCCGGGGGGAGGTTCACAGAGTGGGGGCCACTACAGAGAAGGCCTAGCTGTCCTGGCTGATGGGACAGATAGAAGGCCATCCAAGGCTGACCTTGTTGAGCAGCCTGTCTGGTGTTGCTGGAGGTGCCCCTTGAGATATCCATTTCAGTGGATAACATTTCATTTTGTAAATAAAATTATTCAGTGCTAGTATTAATGTTAGGGTGGACAAGTATATCTAATTCTCGTGTACTTTGTTCTAAAGGTTTGGTCTTTAGAATATTATCTATGCTTTTTATTTCAAAGCACTGGAGTTCAACTGAGGTCCATACAATAGACAACAGATCTCTATGGTGTCTCTTGAGGTGAAATTTTGATCTCGCATGTAGCAATTTATCACACCCCATCACGCAAACTAAATCTGCAAGACTGTTCCTTCTCATGAGTTATTCTGGTTATTCTTCTACAAGGTTTAATATGTGCCTGGGTTCACTAGCATCTGTTTTCAGTGCTAAAGCTTAACCCTGGAAGATATGAATTAAGAGTAATGAAAGCCCTCCTGAGCATGTACAGAATGCATTTCTTTCACCACTGAGTGGTTACAGAGAGTCTCCATAAACCAGGAATTAGGGAGAAGGGCAAAGGCTTTGCCTCTTTTATAAAAATTAAGCAATGTTCCATGATGGAGCTAAGCATTCATAATATATTTTATAATATATTTTATTTCATTATGGCCAGCCAGATTTAGATTATCGATTTCTTTGGGACAACTGCTTAGGAAAAAAAAGTGTTTCTCCCTTGAAAGGTTTCAGTAGCCTTCGTTACTTGTTATTACCCCAGCACAAATCAATCTTGGTACATTCCCGTAAAAAGAACATATTGTTAAGATCATCAATATACACTTGATGATTTCCCAGCTCCCTTAAGACACTGGATCACAGGTAGATAAACAGGAGTGTTAGTTTATTAAAGAGTATGTTGCCACTGCACATCCCATAAAATTAACACCGTCATCCCAAACATGTTCTTGGAAGAAAGGATGAAACCACACATTACAAGTAAGTAGTGGTGGCTGCCAAAAGCAAGGTGGTTTACAATTGCATTTTTTTAAAAAACCAGTATAATCATTATATATAATAATAAAACATCCACCTCCAAGGTTACAATAAAACGGCAGGACATGGAGTTCAGTTAAAAACCAGTCAACAGATCTAAAAGATGTAGGTGAGCAGTGCTGGCTCCAGGTTTCTGAGGGCCCTTGGGCAAGACCCCCTCAATGGGCCCCCTCCCTCTTCGAGTCTACCTTCTCACCACCATGATCACTAGCTGCTATTACTCCTCATCCTCTTTCTCATCATAGCTACCATTTGCTTGCTTGATGGGCAGACAGCCAGTGAGTAAGTAAGCAGTGTGGCACCTCCTGCTCCTCCTCCTCTCCACCACCGTTGTCTGGGCCAGGGCAAGAGGCAGGTGAGCAAGCAGATTGCAACGGTGAAGCGGAGCAGCACCTCCAGCAAGCTCTTGTCAGTAGGCTCCTGCTGGGGTGTAGGCACTTGTCAAATGCCCAACCGCGCCTTCCTTTGACACCGGCCCTGTGGGTGAGCAGGAAAGTCTTGACCTGTCACCTAAACAATAACAAGGAACGTGGTGGTTGAGCCTCCCTGGGGAGGGAGTTTTGCAAATGGGGCAGCATAGCCGAAAGTGCTTTTTCTGAGGTCACACCACCTGCCTTGCTTCAGATGGCAGAGGCACCTGAGAGGGCATCAGACACAGATGGCCTCAGTATATGGGCAGGTTGATACAGGAGCAGGCATTCTGTTAGGTGCCTGGATCCTGACCCATGTATTATATTTATTATCTAGTACAGGTGATGTATGAGCTTACTTACGTTTCTGACTGGCTAGGATATACCTGAATGAGGGCGTGTCATCCTCCTCCTGTCGCATTCCTCAACTTGTCTGTGTGAAAAGAGCCACAACAGCAGCTGCACCTTTTGAGTGGGACTAGGGCTTTTTTCTGCTAGAGGTCTCGGGGAGTTCAAGTCCAAAACATCTGGAGATCTACCTTCTGCTCCCCCCCCCCTTGCTCTACAAGAAGGGGAGTAGAAGGAGTTGCACTCAGGGCCTCCCTGGTGATAAAGGTGGCCAACCGATTGAAACAGCCTCTCGGATGGATGGATGGATGGATGGATGGATGGATGGGTAGATAGTGTAGGGTGTGAAAAAGACCAAAAAAAGGGAGGGGAGAGTGAGTAGGGTGGTGATGATCTTAAGAGAGAAAGAAAGCATCTGGGGTGGCTCTGGCCCAACAGCTGTCAGTATGTGGGCTTTGCCAGATTACCCCCCGTGGGGATACAGCCCTAGATTGGGGGGGGGATCTTCCCCATCCCTGCCCTAAGACATTCATTTCAAGAGGCAAGCTACCCTAAGACATTCCATTTCAATGTAATATATTAATCACATATTAAATGGAATGCCTTCAGCCAAATCCCACCATCCTCGGATCCTAATCCAGCCCTCAGGGGGTCCCCTAAAGGCCATGCCCTTTTCCCCTGGCCCCACCTCCTTTCCCCCAATCATGATCATTTGGTGGTTTCTTGGCTTTTGTGTATTTTTCCCACATTCTAAAAAGTTGAAACACCTCTCCTAAGGCTTAGTTCTTGGCTGCAAGGGAGTTAAGCTAAAATATACTGACATTTGACCCCACACCTTTGGCCTTTGGCCCCACCCACCAGTGGAATACGGCCCCTGAAAGCTTTTCTGAAATGGAATTTGGCCCTCGGGCTGAAAGAGGTTCTGCACCCCTGCTTTAGGGCATCAGAGCTGTAGAACATTAGGGCTTCTTCACACGGAGCTTTTATCCCACTATTGAGATTGCTCACTCATGGAAGTTTGCGGGCCCTTTAGATGATGCTGTGAACCTCCAGGGCATCTCCTGCACTAAATGACCTTTATTCCATTTTTAAATAGATCAGAGATAATGAGCTATCAAATTATGGCTCCTGGGTTCTGTTTGAGTTTCCTCTGTGAAAAAGGAAAAGCCGCAAGGAGGAGAGAGACCAATGAAACATACAGAAGACTCAGATAAGGGGGAGAAGGAGGGGGAAAGGGGAGGGGGAGAAGGAAGCATATGTAAAGGGAGTCTGTTGTGATTCTGCATTTAAAATGGAAACAGAAAGTCCCCTTTTAAGTGTGGGCTTTTAGGCTGGTGTAGAGATACTTGGGGCCGCGCGGTGGCTTAGTGGTTAAGATGCTGAACTGCAGACTGGAAGGTCGGCAGGTCAGCAGTTCAAGACCCGAGTGCTGCATGACGGAGTGAGCTCCCGTCTTCAGTCCCAGCTCCTGCCAACCTAGCAGTTCGAAAGCAAGAAATTGCAAGTAGATAAATAGGTACCGCCTCGGCGGGAAAGGTAACAGCGTTCCGTGCACCTCGGTGTTCAGTCATGCCGGCCACATGACCACGGAAGCGTCTTCTGACAGCACTGGCTCTTCGGCTTAGAAACGGGGATGAGCACTGCACCCTAGAGTCGGACACGACTGGTTGGGGACACCTTTACCTTTACCTTTTAGAGATACTCTGGGAGACGGTCCCGTGGATTGCCTTCCAATGGTGGGCGGAGCCAAAAGCAAAGGGGGTGGAGCTAAAGGCAAAAGGGGTTGGAGCAAAAATACAAAAACCACCCCCATATTGTACCTTAAAGCTCCTACTGCCAGTAACTAAGCCCTAGGAGAGATATTTCAAACTTTTAGAAGGGGGAGGGGAAACTACACAAAAGCCAGAAAACCAGCAAACAATTAGTGGTTGGGGGGAAAGGGGCAGGGCCAGGGAACAAGGCATCGGCATCTGGGGAACCCCAGAGGGCCAGACTGAGACCCCAGATGCACTGGACTGGGACCCCAGTCCTGAGGCTCCCCACCCTTGCTTTAAAGGCTGCGTGGTTTGAATAAGCAGGATTCTGACATGGCTAAAGACCGCTGAGGCATGTCTGAAGGGCAATAAAGCTGGCAAATGCTGCTTTAAAATTACGGGCGAAAAGGAATATTCATATACGGTACCTCATCAAGATCCTTTCTCTGACAGTAATGCAGCACTAATGGGCATCTGCTGAGCATCCTCTTTAGCATTCCAAGTAGAAATGTGAGACAATGAAGAACAAAGAGGGTAACCCATGCCAGCTAGAAGCTGAGTCTGCAATCCTGTACCCACTTACCTGGGAGTAAGTCTCACTGAAATTAGAGGAATTTATGTCTGAGTAGATGCATATTAGAATTGCACTAATTTCCCTGCATCCAGCACAATTGAAAACTGGCCCCATCAAAAGGGCCAACATAAAAACACACTACTAGGGCAGGAGGGGGAAAAAATAAAATTGACACTTCTACCTAAAGATTGCTGGCAGTGCCTTATTTGCCCATTGCATTATTTATTTATCAATTATATTATTTGACAAATACACTTTGGTATTTAAAACAGATCTGTTCTACAAGCTGGCAAAATACAGCCAGGTGGCCAGGTGTCCTAGTTTACAGAGGACTGTCCTTTATTTGAACATATCCCCTTTTTAAAGGGCTGCCCAGTCCAAATCCAGATTAAAAGAATGGAGAACAGGGGCCTTGAAGTTGCCCCTAAACAACAGGCTGCGGAGGCACACAGGTCACCTGGCCACAGTCTTCCCCATTATGGTGAAATGTATTGTATTTGTACTTAAATGAAATCATAGACATTATTTCTAAATTTGCATCTATACATATGAAATAGGATATGCAATACTGTATCATCTTTTGGGGTGACAAATTCCCTCTATTTTAGAGAGGCATAAGTGCCATATATAAACACAGACAGAAGTCTTTTCTCTCTCTCTCTTTCTCTGTTTGTTTTGTTTTAATTAACCGACCTTTATGTCTCCAAGTCACCAAATATACCTGAGCAAACTTAGCAATCATGGAATAAGAGGAGAGGTCCTCTTATGGATCAATAACTGGTCAATGAACAGAAAGCAGAGAGTAGGAATAAATAGTAAATTCTTCCAATGGAGGAATGTAAACAGCACAGGGATCTGTATTGTGACCAATGCTTTTCATAAATGATCTGAAATCAGGAGTGAGCGGTGTGGTGGCCAAGTTTGCTGATGACTTCTCATTATTTAGGGTACTTAAAACAAAAAGGATTGTGAAGAGCTCCAAAGGGATCTCCCCAATCTGGGGGAATGGGCATCAAAATAGCAAATGTGGTTCAAGTAAGCAAGTGATACACACTGGGGCAAAAAATCCCAAGTTCATGTATACACTGATGGGAACTGAGCTAGTGGTGACTGACCAAGAAAGAGATCTTGGGGTTGTGGTGGACAGCTTGGGAGAATGCTGACCCAATGTGCAGCTGCTATGAAAAAGGCAAATTCCATGTTAGGCATAATTAGAAAGGGAACCAAAAATCAAACTGCTCCCATTATACAAATCATATTCCCCTTATACGAATCTATTATGCAACCACACTTAGAATACTGTGTACAATTCTGGTCACCACACCTAAAAAAAGAAATTGTAGAGTTGGGGAAAAGTGCAGAAAAGGGCAACTACAATGATCCAGGGGCTGGAGCAACGCCCCTATGAGGAAAAGTTGCAACAGTTGGGATTGTTTAACTTGGAGAAAAGGCAAGTAAGGGGAGACATGATAGAGGTGTACAAAATTATGTGTGGTGTGGAGAAAGTGGATAGGGAGACATTTCCCCCCTTCTCTCATAATACTAGAACCCAGCGGGGTCATCCCATGGAGCTGATTGATCCAAAATTCAGGACAGATAAAAGGAAATGCTTCTTCACACAGCGCATAGTCAAACTATGGAATTCACCACCACAGGATGTAGTGATGGCCACCAATTTGGATGGTTTTAAAAGGGGGTTAGACAAACTCCTGGAGGAGAAGGCTATCAATGCCTACTAGTCCTGATAGCTATGGGCTTCCTCCAGTATCAGGGGCAGTACGTCTATGTACACCAGTTGCTGGGGAACATGGGTGGGCGGGTGCTGTTGCGCTCATGCTCTGCTTGAGGGTTCCCGGCCGACAGCTGTTTGGCCACTGTGCGAACAGAGTGCTGGAGTAGTTGGTCCCTTGGTCTGATCCAGCGGGGCTCTTGTTACATTTTAAGTGACATAAGGGGTTGTCGTGTTGTTGTTGTTGTTTTTAAAGAGATGCACGTTCACACATGGCCTTTAAAGTTTGTCAATAGCAAACAGTTCAGGCGAGGCTTCACCTCTGCAATCCCACGCATGTTTAGACAGAAAAAAAGTCCTGCTGGCTGGGGGAACGCTGGCAGATGTAGGCCTTTTTTTTTTCTGTCTGAACATGCGTAGGATTGTGGCCTCAGCGCGTTTATGTGTGCCGGAAGTGTCGTGTACGGGTCCGCTCTAAGTGCCCAGATAGGGCAAAGGAATTCCGGCCGTGTCCCTTATTAACCTGTACACATCAAGGGGTAGGAGCAGAAACCCTAGGCGGCGACTTTAACCGCGAGAACCGGGCGCCTCCCTCTCTGCGCGCGTCCCCTTCCGCAGCTCCTTCTCCAGCGCAGAAATGAGCGCCGGGTGGGCGTAAAAAAAAATTATAACGGTGCAGGCAAAACGTAGGCAACAGTTCTGCAGGCACCGCTGGGATTCGAACCCAGGATCTCCTGTTTACTAGACAGGCGCTTTAACCAACTAAGCCACGGCGCCAGCCGCTAGGGCCAGTGGCGGAGCCAGCTCCATGTAGCTGACGAGGGCCGTCTGCTCGCCAATTGACTTCCGCAGGAGAAAGCGCCGCGCTGAAGGCAAAGAGGGAGGTGGGGCGGCGAAGCCGACAACGAAAGCCGGCGTGCGGATTCCACCCCGTAGGAGCAGCGCGCGCGCGCGCGCGTCTCCTCGCTGGCGTGCGCAAAGGTGGTCTGCTGCATTTTTGCACTTTGGGGGAGAAGCTTGGTGAAGCCAAGGGTGCCGTTTAGGAGGGAGGAGTCGGTGAAGGGGATAGAGGTATGTCTGGCTGAGGTCCGTCGGTGGGCATTAAGGGCGTACCCGCCCCGCGCGCGCTTTCCTCTGCACCGCTCCGCTAAGGAGAGCGGCCGTGAGAATGGGCATCTCCCTTCTCCCTTGCGTTCTGTTCGTACAGGCGCTTTCCCTTTAGCATAGTTCAGAATGATAGGAGCATTCCACATTGCGCGGCGTGGCGTGGCACAGCCCGTTTTAAATGATTTAGGGTGCAATCGTATACACATTTACCTGGGAGTACGAGTGCCCTGGACTGCAAGGAGGTCAAATCAGTCCATCCTGAAGGAAATCAACCCTGAGTGCTCATTGGAAGGACAGGTACTGAAGCTGAAATATTTTGGCCACCTAATGCGAAGAGAAAACTCCCTGGAAAAGACCCTGATGCTGGGAAAGACTGAAGGCCAAAGGAGAAGGGGACGGCAGAGGATGAGATGGCTAGATAGCATCACTGATGCAATGAATATGGACTTGAGCACGCTCCGGGAGAGAGCGCAGGACAGGGAGGCCTGGCGTGCTCTGGTCCACGGGGTCACGAAGAGCCGGACGCGACTGAACGACTGAGGAACAGCAACAACAAATTCCCATAGAACTCAGTGAGGCTTATTTTTTGAGTAGCTGTGTACAGGAGTGCAGAGTAAAAAACAAAAACAACAACAACATGCGCTATTGCTTGTTTACACTTTGTCAAGGATTCATGTATTAATAACAACAGTTTAGAGTCAGATTTGATAGGAGTGCAGAAAACGAGGTAGTACTCAAATTATGGTTGGAAGGCCCTTAATAAAATCCGCAACCCTCCCCTCACCGTGCCCCCACCACTTTAGCCAAACTGCCCTTCACCATAGCATTACATAAGGTGGTTGCAAATATTGGCAGCCGCTTATGCATCACCAAAAGAGAGACCAGAGATATACTTGGCATTTGCGTGTTAATTTATATGTAAAGATGCAGATTTGAAAACAACGACTATAATTTAAATAGAAGTACAGTACGTCACACTGCATAGTGGGAAAGACTGTGTTGAGGTGACTTTTGTGCCTGCCTGCTGTCTCCTGGTTATTGTTAAACTGGACATTTATTTTTTAAAGTAGCTTTATCGTGCTCCTCAGACAAAAAAGGCTTACAATCAATCAGCACAAAAAAACGGGCTGGACAGCCCTTCAAATAAAGGACACCCCCAAATAAAGGATTGTCTTCTGGTGGCACTTCAAATAGGCGGCTGCCCTGTAAAGTAGGCCACATGGCCACCCTAGATCACAAAAGAGGGCTTGGCCTCCCTATAACCCAAGCACTAGCCAAAATTGGTTGTATGTCTTTCAGCACAAGTAATGCTCAACAGGGCTTTTTGAAGACACCTCAGTTCTCTATAACTGCCTTTATTGCTATGTTTTAGCTCCTATGTGTTGTATCAGCTATATAGTTGGGAAGGTCCACATCTTATAAACAGCCTGGAGGCAAAACAGGTAATGGTTTCTCCAGCATCCAGTTTGATTAAATGACATTTAGGATTTAACGATTTACCTTGTTCTCTTTTGTTTGCCTTTTGTGTAGCTAATTGGTTTTGTTAAAAGAGCAGCAGCAGCAGGAGTACGACAAGGCTGCATATTGTCACCCTGCTTATTTAACTTATATGCAGAGTACATCATGAGAAATGCCGGGTTGGATGAATCAGAGGTCTGAATTAAGATGGCTGGGAGAATTATCAACAACCTCCGATATGCAGACGATACCACCCTAATGGCAGAAAGCGAAGAGGACCTAAAGAGCCTCTTGTTGAGGGTGAAAGAGGAGAGTGCAAAAGCTGGTTTGAAACTCAACATTAAAAAAACTAAGATCATGGCATCTGGCCCCATCACTTCCTGGCATATAGAAGGGGAAGAAATGGAAGCAGTGACAGATTTTACTTTCTTGGGCTCCAAGATCACCGCAGACGGTGACTGTAGCCATGAAATTAAAAGACGCTTGCTCCTGGGGAGGAAAGCTATGGCCAACCTAGACAGCATAGTAAGAAGCAGAGACATCACCTTGCCGACAAAGGTCTGTCTAATCAAAGCTATGGTTTTCCCAGTAGTAATGTATGGCTGTGAGAGCTGGACTATAAGGAAGGCTGAGCGCCGAAGAATTGATGCTTTCGAACTGTGGTGCTGGAGAAGACTCTTACGAGTCCCCTGGACTGCAAGGAGGTCAAATCAGTCCATCCTAAAGGAAATCAACCCTGAGTGCTCATTGGAAGGACAGATAATGAAGCTGAAGCTCCAATATTTTGGCCACCTAATGCGAAGAGAAAACTCCCTGGAAAAGACCCTGATGCTGGGAAAGACTGAAGGCCAAAGGAGAAGGGGACGGCAGAGGATGAGATGGCTAGATAGCATCACGGATGCAATGAATATGAACTTGAGCACGCTCCGGGAGAGAGCGCAGGACAGGAAGGCCTGGCGTGCTCTGGTCCATGGGGTCACGAAGAGTCGGACACGACTGAACGACTGAACAACAACAGCAGCAGCAGCAGGGCACTCTGATGTAACTGGGCAAAGCTGGATGAGTTGTATTTGCCAGTCCTAATTTGGAGAGCAAAATATCCTCTCAAAAGATGTGCTGCCCAACCAACCTAACTGTTACACTACTCATACAAGGTAAATTTCTGTACAATAACTGGTTTCAGTCATCAGGCATCGTTTTTACTTTGAAGCTAAAGGGGGGCAAGAAATCCACAGACAAGCAGTGCCAATAGCCAAAAATATTATTTAATTAAATCAGAGCCAGCAGTTTTCCTAAATCTATAAACTCAGCACTATAATAATTTCAGTGAAAATGAATTGCACCAGCAATAAATCATACATTCCAAGTGTTATGAAAATTAACCTCACAAGCACATATAATGCCTTTTTAAACCATTTTACTACAGTATCATTGTATTTAATTAAGAGGGTTCATAGAAATTGGGATATTGTGGCACATTACTATTTATTGTCTAAAATAACATTTTATTGGAAGACTGTACATTTAATCTGGAAACAAAGCATACTGTAGGGTTTAGAAGTTATATCATTTACACAACTTAACTCTTAAAAGTCTTGCATCCGGTACAGATTTATCCCATTATTAAAGCACATTTAAAAGCAACTACATACCAGGCTAGGTATGTATTTTCTACCATCAATTTCTCATAAAAGCATAATGTAAAAAAACAAATGCATTTTTGAGAAAAGAGCCTTAGGTCGTAAGCATTCAGTTACTACTGAGAAATCTCATATTTTTAAAGAGGACAGAAGCCATGTCAGTGTTCGGAATATTCTTTAATTTAGTTCTTCTATTATTTACATTTTACTTACCACCTACATTTATTATGTTTGAAAAAGTCCTACAACTAATTGGCATAGCAGTTGGCAACCATGCCATATTTCCTGATATCTTCCACAAGATTTTAAGTCTGTGAATTGATGGAGATAACAGTGCTGCAGCAATACAGGGTTCCACATTTACAGTCAAAGGAAGCGTTCCTGTGTTCCTTAAATCTGGCAGCTCTCTCTCTCTACACATACACACATATGTATATTTCTTTACAAATATAAATACATTTCAAATACTGTGTTGTTCCATCTCACAGCTGGAATCTATGTTGCCACATGTGGACACATGGAACTAGAAGTTGTGTAATGCACGTCATATTGCATTTTGTAGTGCTGATTTTTATTTTATGCTTGCCAACTAGTGGGACATAATAGACCCTTTGAAAGACTGTTCCATAGGATTTGGCATAAAATGGCTTTTAAAACATTACCACACAGTTGAATGGAAAGTGGTTGTGAGAATTTCAAATTCACTCTGGACTTAAAAAAAAGAAAAGAAAAAAGTTCTGTATAGGCAGACAAATCTCTTCTACACATCAAAGTTCAGACATAGGCTTGTTTTAACAACTGAAACACACACAAGCATTTTAATAGTTGTTCATTGCTGAAATCGTTAGAGATCAGGAGGCAAAGGAGGGGGCACTGGTAAGATATTTTTCTTGCGAGTTGCCAGTCGACAGAAAACACACATGGTTTCCACTTTGTTTTCATCATTCTGGAAGATCAGGAAAGACTTCTCACATTCTTCGCACTGGATTTTTTAAAAGAAGGGAATATCAGTGATTCAAATGTAATTGGCATTTTAATCCTAAAAACAAATAGGCATACAGATCTACCTTTGGAAGTGCTAAGAGCAATGTGTACAGCTGAATATCACTCTATTATGTAGACATTTTACAAAGTACATTCTCCTACATTTTTAGTAGATTGGGGGGGGAGAGGATTGGTAGTATAGTTTAACTTTGTTTGCACAGAAATCAATGGGACTAGGATTGCAATCATGGCCTGGATCCAACCCATCGTCTTCATTTATTTAGGGCACAATCCTATGCAGGTTTAGATAGGAAAAACGTCCTACAACTCCCAGCATTCCCTGGGCAGCTATGCTGGCTGGGGAATACTGGAGTTGTAGGACGTTTTTCCTGTCTAAACCTGCATAGGATTGCACCCCTAGAAGATATCCCACCTTTCAATCACAAAGACAGTTTACAATAGCTTATAATACACAGACAGACACACAACCCCAAATCCATACAACCTAGTAGCCCTTAATCTCCTGGCTGATGGATGGGGTTTTCCTTCAGTTATGTGGTCCCAGAGCAACTGGCCATTGGAGCTGAGTGTTCTTTCTGGCAAGGAGGGGTGAACAAAGCTCCTTCAACTTTTGCTCCTCCTTTGGTTGATGGATGGGCAAGGCTGGTCTCTCTTTGCTATGATGTTCTTCCTGGGAGGCAGGGGGTACAACCTCCCAGTGGCCCTTGGTCCTTTGGTTGAAAGCAGAGGCCAGAGTGTGCTTCCCTTCACCTATACAGTCTTTACAAACCTACTAATAATATACTGCATTCTGTGTCTGAAACACAGTCGGAAGTCAGCTTTTAGAAACTGAAAGCCTATGCAGAGAAACTTATTGAGGTACCAGCACACATGCAAGAGCCATTTTGTACACCTGTATAACTTATATGTGGAATCCTGCTCTGTGGTTTCTCTAGGGTGGCTGATGCTATCCTAAAAGTGGGCCAGTTAGGATAGGGCAAAATAATATGGGCAAAAGAAAAAGATAGGGTGGGGGCGGGGTGGGGTGTTGCCCTAGATTTAGCACTTACATGAGAGGAAGTGAGGTCTCTCAATGGCCTACCTATGGCCTATAGCAACTGCCTACCTCCCCTGAAATCTTTTGTGCTGATCTTAGGACAAAAAACAGTGCAAAAGATGTGCACTATGCTGATTCTTCCTGTTCCATCCCACTGCTCTCTCCTCTCAGCCAAATATATATTTCTATAAGGGAGAGATGGTGAGAATCTTAACCTCTTGCTGTGCTCTAATCCAACATGTGTGGGGAAAGGATGTGGTAACTCTACAGTGTGGAAAATGTAGCTTTCACATACTCAAAGATGTTATCCTTTATTGATGCTTCACGTGCTCAAACATGACATTTAAAACCAGTTCTAGGTTTGAGTCCTGGCTCAAACGATATTATCCTGTTAAGCCCCTCTGCTTCTAGGATTGTGAAGTGGAACTGAGCAGATGCAACCTGAGCAATCCCCTTAGAGGATAGCTCCCCACAGGATCCTGAGGTCTGACTTGGCTAAAAGAAAAGTGCAGGAAGGCAGTGTGTGTGTGTGTGGGAAGGGGGAGAGGTATTCTCAGAGAGCAGTTAAAAAGACCTATCAGTTCTATTAAAAGAATAATATACTGACCTTAGCTATCCAGGAACCTCTTGTTTTTATGGTTTGTATCACCACAGGGATCTCATTAGCATTTCCAATGTCCCATACTCTCATAGTACAGTCCTAAAATATTAGGAGCATTTTATCAATTAAGATAGTTATATTACTTTCCCCTCCCACTCTAAGTATATAATTCTTGCTAAAATGTCTGGTTTTAGAATGCATGCATGTGTGGATGAGTACACAAATTATACCATACACACACACAGATTTCACTAGTTGCAAATATTCTTCATTAACTTTAGAATTATGCCAAAACATTTACAACTTTTGAATATCTTTTCCTATACCTTTACAATTATTTCCATAAGTTGATTGATACCTTTGAGGAAGAAACAAGCTGCTTCTTGTTACTACTAATTGCAATGTCTGTCACCCAGTCTCCATGACCCTGCAGAGAAACAATTTCTCAGTGTTAAGACTAAAACGGGGCCAATCCTAAGCACATTTACTAGAGAGTAAGTCTTATAGAACTCACAGGGACATACTTCTGAGTAAACATGTTAAGGGTTGCATTGTTAGTTCCATTTTTTTTCAACACTATTAACAGCCGTTTCAACTGTGAATGTCTGCGCATATGTTCAAATTCTTAGGTGATAACCGTTTGCAGATGCATTATTCGTGCCTAACGTTGATGTATTCTACATTCAAGATCTTTTGTTGAGGGGGGGATCTTTTAGAACTAAATAGGTATATTATGTTCTATCAGAGTTTCTGGCATAATCTAAAGTATACACTTCTTTCCTAAGCACTTCCATAATATTTTAAATATTCTTTTAAATATCCTCCACAGAACCTCATATAGAATTGTTTTCGTAATTGTTATGGAAAAAACTACAGTTCTGTTTCACTTTACAGGGATTCTTTTTATAGCTAACACATAGGTCATTAACGAAGTAGTGGACAGTATGAACAGGGCCTTGCTCGCTGCATATGGCCATTTACTAAGTGCTTGCAGTCTTCATCTAGTATAAACAAAACTATCTTAAGCATTATTGGATAGGCTTGCTCTGCTTATGCTTCATTATGTTATGGTTACTAGTGGCACAATTTTCTATATGTCTAATCAGAATTAAGACCCACTGAGTTCAATGGAGCTTACTCTCAAGTAAGTGGGTATAGGATTGCAGCCTAACAGCCTAAATAACTGCAATGGCTGATCATGAACCATCCTAGGAATTGTGTTTTAGTTGCCTAGCAACTGCAACTCAGTAACAATTTCTTCTAGCAAATGGTTGAGCTTGGGTGTTGGGAATAGTTCCTAGAGAAGTGGGATGTCCAGAAGATGGTTTCTGATGTGCACTATTAAGGGACCTGTGGGCATAAAAGAACAGGGATGAAAAAACACTTCTCAGTGCTTAAAACAATATTGTCATCAAGATATTAAAAATGTCGGAGATACATGACACATTATTTATTACACTGAACAATGAGTTGAAGAAAAAGTGCTCATTGAGTAATTATTGTGGAAAGTGCTTTTAAAAATAATCTTTATCACTAAAAGTTAGTTGGATTTTCATAGCCAAGTTCTAAGAAAGCAAAATTAAGTTCACCTTTGCCAAAATGAAAGCTTACAAAGTACCTTTAAACTTAGCTTTTTATACGCTTCTTGTGAATCCCAGATAATAATTGTTTTGTCATAACCTCCAGACACCACAACTGATGCTGAAATATAAAATTATTATATTATTTAATTATCATAGGGTTTGCTATCTGAATGCTCCCTTATGATAGAAGTTCCTTGCACTTAGAAAACTAGCATAGTATTCCTATGAGTTAAAAAAAAAATTGTTTCTAGTGCATGTGTCTATGTCAGCTTGCAGCCTCACAGACTGCAGTGTTACAACAGTACAGCAATCATCCCAACCCACCATAAACAATTATTTGCTTTTACATTGGTTTGCTTTTCTCTACACAATAAGGGTTGTCACCATGGGTTGTTTCAGGATAGCTTGTTGTGATGTTCGAACCTGGAGCAGTTTTCTCATTGTGGGTTGTCTTCCATGAACAAGCCACCTTGAGAACCCATGGCTTGTTGGGTTGTTTAGGGTAGCTTGTTTTCAGGATGGCTCATTGTGACATCCAAACCCAGGACGGTGACTTCATCATGGATTGTTGGGAACAGCTAGAGAGCTGCCCAGCAAGTGTCGAAAACCCCTGCTGCTCCCCGTGATCTTGCTAGTGCTGCCGCCATCCTCCCTCATCCTTTGTCAGTGCCCTCTAAACCCTAAAAATCAAGAAAGGGATACCAGAGAGTGTCCTGAACACATTCACAACGTTTTTCTTGTGCAAGTGTGCTCATTCAAAAGTTTGCAGCTAAGAAATGTGCATAATCATCCCCTCTGCTTTACTGCTCTGCCATGAAATTTGTGTATATTTACCCATCTCCCTCACAGCTCTGCCTTGAAATTTGCATACCTTTACCTATCCGCATCATTGCTCTGTAACCCATATGTATATCTGACAGCTAACAACAGAGACCAGTGGAGGGAAGCAACAAGCACAAAGGGGGGTGGGGAGCTAAAAGTGGCTGGTGGCTGCAGGAAAAGGAGCTTTTCGGGTGGGTGTAATTACTTCAGTAGTATGTGAAGCAGCCTTTAAAAAAAAAGGGTGTTCACTAGCAAGGCAAGCACCAAAGTGGAGGATGAAATTGACAAGGACATTGACAACAAGGAAATATCAGGACTTAATATGCTGGACTTAATAGTGGACAGGCAGTCTTGCACTTCTGCATACTTGCGCAAGACCTCAAATAATTTGTGCGTGTTTTTTTTTTTAAGATTGTGAACGTGTTACCGTATTCATATGGGCTCAAAAAATTACATGCATTTGGCAATCTGATGTGGGAGCGAAGGGAGTTTCCCCTGTAAGCCAGCAACCCCAGTGGACCAATTACAGAAAGAGTGCTGACATAGGGACCGAGAAATGAGGATTTCTGCTGCAAAGGTGCCTGGGATACATGCCAGAAGCAGGTGGGAGAACTAAGAGGAAACAACCCATGGCAAACCACAGTGTGCCCAATCGTCTAATGTGCCCAGTAGTAACATGCGTTATCAAGCAAACAAACAACCCACAGTGGCTTTTCTTCAGAGTGGCTTAGCGTGACATGCAGACTCACTCTTTGCCTCACATAATCAGGTCATAGGTTGTCATACAACCAATGTGAGCCTGAGTTTTCCCAATGTGATTACACTATAGTCATATACACTATATGATGTGGTCAGTAACTATCAGGCAACTCATAGAAAGACAACAAATGCCTGATTGGAGGGTGAGAACAACCGCTTAAGATCTGGTGGAATGATTATTCACCCATCCACCAGCAACAATGTTCTTGGTGTCTTCAGGGTGGCAAGAAATCTACCAGCATTACATTAGCTCTGGAGTGACACAGTTTCTGGGCCTTTGGCTATGTAAAAATGATTGATGGAACGTAACAGAACAACAGGGAGCATTCAGATTTTATTTCTCTACTCAAACATGTCGTCTTAACAGTAAATCTTAATGAATATATCAATTAAGGAGTGTTTTAGAAGGCTGATTAAAGAGCAATACAAGCCATCATGTTCAGTTTACCTCAATTGCATGAGCAACCATTTCATAAAAATGGAAAACCATTTCATTTTCAGCATGAGAAGTGAATTAGTGGTTTGAATACCACCCTTGCGACTCATCTGAAATAAACACCCTACACATATGTGTAGATGTAGAAGATGCTATAAAATGGTGTTTTATATAACTCACCGTCTTTACTAATATCACAGCAGCCAACAATACCTATATGACCTTGCTCCAAAGTAATGGGCCCATGAGAACGGAACTCTCCTGTTCTGATATCCCATAACTTTATGTTTTCATCCCAACCTGCTGTACACAAATAATGACCATCCAAGGAAAAACAGCAATCTGAAATTGCATTGTTGTGTGCCCTGAAAGAGATATGAAAATCACTGCAACAGGATACTGTAATATTTACAGGGTTTAGTCATCTATAAAGCAAGTGGGCTATTTGACCTCTGCAGTGCTACTGCAGAGAATATAAACAGGCCAGTTACTGCTCTTCCTGGCTCACTATTTCTAAGCACACAACACTCTGCTTTACTTTCAGCCAATAAGGATAGCTTTGGAGAACCACTTGTGTGAAGTGCAAGTAGAAGCAACACCAATTTGGACATGGTAGATAAGGAAAGAGTGACGAGCTGAGTCTCCATCCAGGCTACCCTCTATCAATTTTTCATTGAGGAAGCAGACTTAATGACAGCCACATCATTAATTGCATCATTGTTTCTTACCGTTCAATGGTGATTGTGGTGGACTGTGCTATAATATCCCAGAACTTTATAGACATGTCAGATGATACTGTAGCTACCCGTTGGTTGTGAGGATCAAACCGGCATCTTTTCACTGTGCTTCTATGATACTCTGAAACAAACAAATACTCTGCAGTCTTGCACTGCTGAAGGCAACAGACTACAAGCTCTTTGGGGCAGGGACATTTTGTTATGTGTGAGAAGAGCTAGCACCTATTTTGATGGCTACTCGCTCCTGGGTTTCAGCTTATTTTTTTAATTCTAAGTTTCTGTGGTTCAGAGTAGGAATTTAAAGCCTATCTCATCCACTCAATACTGCACAACTACCTATCTAAATCAGGGGTGAGCAACATGCAGCCTGCATGCAGCCTTCCTAGCCTTTTTTTACTCCCCCTCACTGCCAAATTTGCTATGGCAGCAGCAAAAAAGCCACAATTGTTTTGTTTGAAAACAACACAGATGGGGAGTGTGCTCCTTGTTTTCCAGCACAATCAGCACTTTTTTGCTGCCACCACGGCAAATTTGGCAATAGTGGGGAATGGCCCCCAGTGGGTTCTTGGGGGTGGCAAAGTCACCCTCTAACCTACAGAAGTTGCCCATACAAGAAAAAATGGCAGTTCTATAATAGTGAAGCAGTGGCGGAATTGCTGTGTTAATTCAGTTGGCCCAAGTTAGTGCAATAAGAATGTATACTGAGAATTATTTATATATACATATACATACATACATACATCTCTCTCTCTCTCTCTCTCTCTCACACACACACACACACACACACACACACAGTTTGCATGTCACACTGTAATTCCTGTCTTTTTAGCCCAGGAATTGCCAGGGACAAGCAAAGCAACAAGCATGCTGCCTTGAGCACACTGCCTCCTGTGTTGTGGTTGTTTCCACTTTCAGTTAACTCAAGAACATTCCTGGGTTATTTTGTGTCATGCGAACCCAGAAACAATGCAGAGTTAACCCAGCAACAAACTATGGGCAATTGTTGCGTTAACTCTGGATTGTTTAGCCCACAAACAATCCAAAATTTCCTGGTTCACATGTCACAAAAACAACCCAGGAACATTCCTGGGTTGTTAAATAAAAGTGGAAATGATGAGCACGTGGGAGGCAGTGCGCTTGTTGCTTTATTCATCCCCAGCAATTCCTGGGTTACCTAGGAATTGCAGTGTGAATTGCAAATTTCCTCATACTTACCTACCCAATTTGCACAATCAAATTAAGCCACCATGGCTTACCATGGTGGCTTGCTTTAATTGGCAGTGCATGCTGGCTTCTGCCAGCCACCACTTCCCTAACTATCTGCCTGGGCACTGCTTGTCATGTTGTCCGAACTGAGGTGTCATGCCTTGTCTGAGGGAAAAAACAACCCTCAAGTAACCCATGGCTTGTTGTAGGGTTATTTGAGGGTTGTTTCTCCCTCAAACAAGCCACGCTGCCCAGGTTCAGACAACACAACAAGATGCACCCGGGTGGGTAATTAGGGATGGTGGCCAACACACACCACCGATTAAAACAAGCAGTGGCTTGTTTGATTGTGCAAACTGGCCCACTATTTCATTGGTTACTCTGGAAACTAACTTGATTTTTGCAATATATAACCATATGTCCATTGTCAAGAAAAACATCTATCAATAGTCACCGAAGCTTTCGGATATGCTTTACAACTAAGCAATAAGGAAAATGAGGAGAAATGAATTCTATTAAACAAGGTATTAAACAGTAGGCACATAGATCTGCTCCTTGTAAAGAGATGAGGAAGGCAACCCCTATGTAGAAGGAGTTCATATGTACTCTGGATTAGAGTGGCCACACATATCCACCAGTATGCAAACAGAGAAGGGCCTAACAGGATTGTGTCCTGCCCAAGCTCATTTGAAATGACTTTCTCACCAGGTATAAAGAAAATGACATTAACCAAAGTTTTAAAATGTTACCTCTGATGAATGCCACCTGTTTAGCATCTTCTACATCGCAGATTAATAAAGCATTTTCCATATCTGATCCAGAGACAACGTATTTACCATCATGAGAAATATGACATGACGTTGGAAGGCCATCCTGCTCTAAAGACCACTAGAGAAGAAATAAAAGCCATTTCGATTATTCTTTAAGGTTAATGATTAGCTAAGGCCTACTAGCCGAAGTTAGTTATGACTAAGTGATATCAGCAGGACCTGTACTAGCTGTGAGTCACAATTACTATTATTATTTATTAAATTTGTGTCACTTCCCACTGAAAAAAGCAGTTTCAAAGCAACTTACACACACACACACACAGAGAGAGAAATCCATAATAATATAACAGAAAAAATAAAATCCATATAAACCATAATCAGCACAATAATACAAATAAAAATAAATACCATAAAAACATAATCTAAAAGCAATAGAATGCAAAAAGTGTTCATCCACAAATTTCCCCACCCCCCTTACATGAGCACAACAAAAGCAGCCCACAGCAATCAGACCATAATCAAGGTCTATATGGGAAAGTAAGTACATCTTTGCCCGGTGCCAAAAAGAAGATAGTGAGCTTCCTTGGAGAGAATGTTACATAAATGCAGGGCTATCACAGAAAAGGCCCATTCTGGTGGGGGCACACAGAGAAGGGTAGGTTCATATGGGGAGAGGCAATCCTTGAGGTATTGGGGTCCCAACTGTGCAGGGCCTTATAGGTTAAAACCACTGCTTTGAATTTGGCCCAGAAACAAATTGGCAATCAGAGCAGGTAAGCACTGGACTTATATGTTCACATCCCAGTCAACAACCTGGCTGCTGACTTCTGCACTAGCTGCAGTTTTGAAACCATCTTCAAAGGCAGTCCAACATACAATACATGGCAATCATCTAACCTAGAGGTTAACAGAGCAGAGACCACTGACTCTAGCCTATCCCTATCCAGATAGGATTACAGCTGGCTGGGCTACCATCCAGAGTTGGTAGAAGGCACTCAGTGCCACAGAGGCCACCTGAGTGTCCAATTACTATGATGGATCCAGGAGTACCCGCAAGGTGTACTCCTGCTCATGTTCCACTGGTTTTGTTGGAGCTTAGTCATGGCTAGCTTTAGTTACATTGGAAATATCATATACCATATTTAACCATAGCACGACCAAATTAAACCATAGCTAAATAAGTAGTTGCTGGATTATCTCTGATTCAGGGTCAAACTACATGAGATATAGGAAAAGCATGAGCAATCTCCAAACATTTTCCCCTTTTATTGAAAGGGGGCTGGAAATTTGACTGGCACAGCAGCCATACTTAACCCCTTCCCCTGTATGCCAGTTTTCCAATCAAAAGTGCTCCCCAACTATTTTTGTCCACACAGGATACAGGGCCATCTCACACATGTGTCATCTAGGTTGGCTCTACGTTTTCACAAAACTACTGCAAGACAGAAAGTTTCACTTTGCTCTTTCTTATCTTTTACTTTACAAGAGTTTTCCAAAATCAGATTGGAAGAGGAAAAAAGAAATGCCTAGATGCATTCTGATTTCCTGCATTAAAAAAAATTATATATTCTCTGACAGGCTTTTAAAAACCCCTGAGCCTCTAGCTATTTCTGTGGGACCAGGCAATCTATAATTTAACAATTTTTCCAGTTCTCACAAGTTGCAACTCAGCATTTGCATGCTTAAGTCAAGCAAAATTGGGCTCAGGATTGTTGTCAGGTGCTCTCACCTCACCAGTTCTAAGAACAGCAGGCTTAGCCAGGTAACCATCAGTCACATAATCATGACAAAATCTATTTTATTTAACTTAATTTGGGATTTAATAATGTATTTGATTTGCTTTTACAAAGATACAGGAGAAGATGAATAAAATACAGGTGGAAGTTCTGAACATCTGTGCAAATGCAAAGACTGGATCATGCCCACAGTTTATGCACACAAAAAATAAGAGATTTAATCCACTGGGAAAAAAATAAATTACTAATACCTCAGAACATTCTAAAGAAAGATGCACATTATTTTTTCTAATCTTGTTTAGCCGGGAGCTCAGAGACATTAAATAGCTTGCCCAAGATTAATCCTAGTCAGAAATCAAATATACAAACATCAAACACATTTCTACCTTATGTAATTATTGCTTTTTATTGCCTTTTTAAATTGCATGATCAAAATCTGTACCAACTGCGTTGGGAATTATTATCCCAAGCCTTTTAATCTAATATATCTCTGCTGGTGTTTTTATACTGTTTGGGCTGCTTTTAATAAAGTGTTTGCATGTTGTTGTTTTTTAAAAAATTGTATTTCCAATTTGTTTTGTAAGCCACTCTTGGAATTTGTTTGAAGGGGAGGGTCCATGACAAACAAACAAATCCTTTTATTAGCAAAAAGCAACTTCAGGAAGAATTGATTTGTAGCAGTGAAGAGTTGGGGCAGACAGCATACATAACCCTTTTCCATGACTTTTCCACTGCAACATTCCTCACCAAGCCACTCTTTGCCCACATCCCCCAGGGACATGTTTGCAAGGATAAATATTTAATGAACCCAAAATTCAATTTACAGTTACAAAACAGGTTTTAAAAAATAAATAAATACATACAAGCATTTTCCCTGTTTCAGTATCCCAGGCCTTTAGAGTTTTATCATACGATGCTGTTATCAACCTAAACATTAAGCATATATACATATTCAAATACAGCAAAAACTAATAATTTATGCAAAAGCTTTATGTCCCCTTCTATTCTGGACAAATTATTCTGATATCATATATAGTACCCAGATATGACATTGTAGATATCTTTGTATACTAAATGGCTCTGTTTTGTTGACTCCATTCCCCCTACGCTCACACTGGGATGAATAACACTAGCAAGCATATATGGAATCAATTGGCTGTTATGAGTTACAATTTTTCTCTCACTTTCATATGGTCATAGCAGAAAAAAATGTGGGGATAGAGGAGTTGCAAGTTGCTCACTCAACTTACACATTATTTATACAGTAATCCTATCATTTAGTTATGGCCTGTGGATGGGATAGAATCACTTATAAATTCCCCTCCTTGCAAAAGGTCTGAACTGATTACTTGAAAAGAGATTCTCTCCCCGCATTCCATCATTCCATCTGGTTTGGCATCCTTCCCTCTGTTTTTCTCTCATGTCCTTCTTCTGGATGCCCCTCACCTGCATGAAAATAGGTCAAGGGCCACATGTAGCCCTTGCAGGGCTGGCACAGACATGTTGCTGTCTGAGGCAAAGGACAAGATGGCACCTCCCCCCTTTCCACCTACATAAATTGACTGGACTAGCAACAGAATCTTACTTCAACACTGGTGATAGAACCAAATCCTTCATCTCACATGAGGAAAACAGGCTGGCTAAGGGAGCACAGGGCAGGCTGCGTAGAACGTACTGTTCTGTCCTCCAAAAGAGGAGAACAGCCAGGGGACTATTGCTGCTGCTGCTCCCTCCACACTTCCATCTGCTGCCTGAGATGACCACCTCACTCTGCCTAATAGTAGGGCCAGCCCTGGCCTTAGAACCACATTTTGCTCATTCTTGACTTAGAAGGTAAGTGTGGCCTTGCAGACATAATTTCAGTATCTCCCTGAGGCAAACCTCAGACACAACTGCAGTGCTCTTTCCCATTGGTCAACCAGGAAGTTCTTGGTGCTGGTTTGTATGAAATTCCTATTATGGTTTCTACCCTTCCTTCCCTTGCAAAAAAACAAAAATGCCCTTATTCTTCTCACATAGAGACCAACAGAACAGCATTGCTTGGGCTGGGCTGATGAGTATCTGTGAGGGAGAATTGTTCTCACAACAAGACCTAAGAGGGAGACTTTGGATTTGACATGCAGGCCTCCTACCTACTGGGCTATGGAGCTGGTTGAGTATTGCCTGGGTTTGTGCTGCCAGGGGAGTTCGACCTTTGTCTGCAGGGAGCCCTGGAATTTGTGGCTAGAGAGGTCAATTGCTACCATCCTTCCCACTGAACCATGGTGGCCTATAGTGGAAAAGGCACTGTGGTCTTTCTCCGGCTGCCAGTTTTGTATCCATATACTGGTTGGGTGAAATCATGGGGTTGTTCAGCTGTCACCCCAAGCATGGTTAGTGTGGAGTTGTTGTTGGTGAGCAACCTTGTGGTGGGGGGCAGGGGGGAGGCAAGATTGCCAGGGAAGCTGCTGCTGCTGCTAGTGGCTTTTGTTTCTATGGCTAGAGTGTTGTGATGTTGCCTCTGTTGGTGGTGGTTGTGCACAGGATCACAACTATGTTACGCCGGTGTTAGTTTCGTTATTGTGCCAACCTGGCATACTAAGACCATGGGATCACACTCCCGATTGTCCTAACTTTGGGTTGTACGTGCTGTTTTGATACGAGGTTTTCCAGGGCTAGTTTTCTTGTATATTTTCCAGCAGTTGATGTTGCTTGGCAACTGCTCTGTCATTAACACAGCAGTAAAAAAAAAAAAAAAAAAGAAAGGAAAAAAGCACAAAGATATTCAGTACCATTTACCAAAAATGGGTGATTTTGTGTAAGAGGTACATATACCTATATTTGTCTCCCACCATTTCTTTATCATCACCATCCATTATACTAAAATAACATTTCTTCCTGAAAAACTCGGAGCATAAGCACCATTATAATAATGGCCTCTTAGTGTTTTGGTAACTAATACAATAGCAACATACTTTCATTATACAAACATTTTTTTCACAAGACATTTTAAAATCAATTACAATAATAAACAACGCAGGAGAAGAAATTCCAAACACTGAACTTATGACAACAGGAGAAGACAATTTTATTCTGTTGGACTTTTGCTTTCTTCATTTTTATAGCTAGATTAGATAGCTAATGTATTTTCTACTCTTAATTAATTTGCCATAATGGGAAAATATTGATTTAATTACTCGTACTGTGTGTGTTTTAAAAGACAGACATTTCTAGAAACTCTTCATGCTCCTTTGGTGATTCTCCACCAATATCTTTCAACAGTTCCGCTGGCAACTGAATTTCAGCAGTATGGCAAATAAATATTGGAACAAAAGAAAGATTAGGCTCCCAAAAGAGGAAGATCCAGCTTATCTCCTTACTACTTTCGCAGAGGTTGGCTCTGAAACATAGGACTTCTCCAAAAACAGTTTTCTTCAGATATCAGTTCCCCTCACTGAGTGCCTCTATGAGGTGTCTGTGTACCCCTCTGCCAATCAACCAGTTATTTACACAGAAGTTACTGTAATTGTGGGGAATGTACCCAAAGAGAAAATAGCAATATCAGTGCTTGAAATCCTGGGTCAAATTGAATCTTTTTGTCTCAGGTATTGCTTCCTACAATTCTGGTTTCCTTGCTTCTTTCTTGTTCTCCCATTTTTGCTTTGTGCTGAAGCACCTGGCACAGAGTGTATGATGGTGACATGCAGACATGCCATTAGTTTAAAGGTTTGCAGGTCTTAAAACTATACAAGCAAACTGACTGCCTTAAGGTGAAAGGCTACAATTGATACTATTCTTCCCTTAACAATTTTTGTGCATGAATCTGTAAAATTTTCTCTAGGACAGATGAGCAGATGATGCCTATCTTTTCCTGTGTCTGTGCTCAGTTCTGAAGATATTTGTCCCCTTTGTATCCAAGAGACAGGTGAAGCCAACAGCAGCCTTCACCTGCTCTGTACTTCATCTTGCAGCTCAGTATGAGCATGTGTCAGAAAGCCTAAAAAAAACCCCTACATTTCTCAAATGTGTATTTGTTAGGGAACCCTTTGAAGCCTAACACTCTATTTAGACATTCATATGAAGCTGTGGATGAGCACTGTGGACACCTGCTCCTCCCTGTCCTTCTGCACCCCCACCCCACCCCGCACTCTGGCTTTGGCACAGAGATAATGGCATATGATCATGGTTTGTTAACCGACATTAAACCAGAGTTCAGACGAATGCTAGCCTAATGCAAGCCAGGATCTTTGTGCCAAAGCCAGTGTACAGTAGGGGGAATAATGGGAAGGGGCAAGGGAGGAACACACAGCCATGATGCTCATCCACAACCTGAAGTTGTAGATGAACATCCAAACAAGGCCTTTCGATGTTATCACTTCACAGTGGAAAAATTGGTTGCATTTTGGCAAAACTGTAAGGCCGCTGAATTAAATTGAAATTTCCCTATTGACTCTCTCAGATAGCACTGCAATTTCTGTTCTGTTTTGTCATTGTTCTCTTCCCAGGTACTGTAAAAATATATAATTCAGTTCAACATATACTTACTTTTGTTGAGTTACTAATATATGAAATACAACAGAGGGATTACCTTTTATTATCAGGACTCAGGCAGCATTCAGAAATGGGTCCAGTGTGCTTATCCTTAAAAGTTTGAACAGAGACAGAACTGGCAGTATCCTTCAATAAATAAAGACAAGCTTGATTATTAAGTAGCACATTAAGATTGTAAAGAGATACTGACCTGGTTCTCATGTTATGGACACCCCAAACCCCAGGTAGCTGTGAACGAGTGGAAACAAGTGTGCGTGCTGGCTCCGTTTAACCACGGGTTCAAACTCTGGATTGTTTGTGCCCCAGCAACCCGGAGTTCTGGGTTCAGATATCACAATAAACAACTCAGGGACGAAGTGTCCCTGGGTTATCACAGTGGGAGCAGGTGGGCGCACGCAAGCTTGCTCCCACTTGTTTTCCCAGCAACCCAAGCTTTGTTACAATGACTGAACTGGGTCACTGTATTTAAATACTAATTGGTAGCACACATTTTTCACTAAAATATCCTTAATAGTTCTGCTTATAAACTGCCCAGAGAACTTTTATTTTGAAGTCCAATAAATCAAGTATATTTATTTACCAGTCCAGTCCTATTAAACATTTAGCTCCTAATGTCCAGCAACAGCTATTTTGGAATATTTAAAGGAAAATGCAACTGTACAGGGCATAAATTGTGCATGTTATTACTTGGCCTCCATTTCTACTCTCCAGTGTCTAAAGTTCAGGGACACCCATCACAGTACAAAGTATGTTTTCCACTGATATCATTGATATTTGTATTTTCCAAACCTGTGTAGTCTTGTTTTTAACACATATGTAATAAACCATCACAAAATCTTATAAAAAATAAGCTCCTCAGACCAACCATTTACTGCAGAAGAAGTAAAATGTTGCCACTTGAATTAGGCATGTACATTTGTTTCAAGTAGTTTAGAGACATCATAACAATCTGGGACTTCCTAAAATGAAAGTTTTGATGTGATAAATTATGGTTTCGACTTTAGAGCAGTGTGTTAACTTAGATTTGTTGCTTCAGGTTTGTAACAGACTTACCCAGAGTTTCACTGTGCTGTCATAAGAACCTGAAAGAATTTTTGTATCATCAAAACAGAAATGACAGGAGGTCACAGCATCTGAATGTCCTTTTAAAATTTTAAAATGAATCTGTGAAAGAAGAGAAGATTTCACTTTTATCTCCTGTCATTGCTTTTGTAGAGACACAAGTCTAGAAGAGGCCTGTATGAACTATAACAACCTAATTAGAAATACCTTCTGTTCTGTTCTCATATGTACCTTGAGGCTGATCCACATGCACCACGAGTGCTGCACTGGAGTACATTTTCAGTCTCTGCCAGTTTGCTCCTTGGCGCATGCTGCCAGTTATGTGAAGTGACTGCTACATGCTTCATAGTTAGTGCTTCCTTAAAACATTAATATCTGGCCTCTGTACAAAAAAACTGCCTTACCCAGGAGATACTTTAATCTTAGGGGAGTCTTGCTTATTCGTTAGTGCAGCTCTGTTGATGTAATTATTTCCTAATTAGGGATTGGTTATTAACTCACTGCTATTTTACTTATTATATTATTTATTTAAACATTTCTATACCACCCTTCATGATGTGAAATTTCAGGACGCTGTACAATATAAATAATATTGGAAGTAACTATACAAGCCATCAACTGAGAATATCAGGCATGCGGCATGCCAAGTCACTGTTGATTCTACAGAGTTCAGTCCAATCATTCTGAAATGCATATTTATTTATTTATTACATTTATATCCTGCCTTTTTTCCTCCAAGGAACTCAAGGCAGTGTACATAATCCTCCTAAAAAAAAAAAAAAGATAAAAATTTACCAATCTCCCAATAGCTTAACTTTGGCCCTCCAAGCCAGGGGCCTGTTCATACATTATCTGCAGTGGGGTCACTGCTGAAGAAGCAAACGGCAGAGATACCAATCTGCAGAGTTTGCTTGTGGGAAGCAGTGCCTGTGCAATTCAGGCTGTTTATAACTGTGCCAAGTTTTCCCACACACTGACTTTAGGCTCAGACTTCAGCAAATCTCCAAAGAGAGGATGTTTCACTAGGATTGTTTTGTATATACAGTCACTGTGGTTATTCAAAAGACATATCAAGATGTGTTGTTTTTCCTTCCTTCCCCGCCTCCCCAATTCAGTGTTTATGTGTGTGTGGAATGGTGATTTTATTCCACATTGGTGATGATGATATGATGCTATAGCATCTAAGGTGTATTATTTGCCCAGTAGGGCAAATACCTGCAGGAGAGTGGACGCAATTTGTATTGGTGTGTGAGTGTGTGTGTGTGTGTGGGGGGGGAATAGTGAAGAAAGGATTTAACTCCCAGCTCCCCTACCAGCACCAGAGTTCTGATATAATCTCCCACCATCACATAGTTGCTATGCGACTAATTAAAATAATAATAATAATAATAATAAAAACCACAGGCAGCCCTTTCTTGCTGTCTCGTCTAGTCATGTCCTAAAATGTGTAGTTATTATTATTTATTGCATTTATACCCCACCTTTTTTCCCTTGCAAGGAACCCAAGGCGGCTTACGTTATCCTCCTCCTCTCCATTTTATCCTCACAACAACAGCCCTGTGAGGTGGGTTGGGCTGAGAGTCTGTGACTGGCCCAAAGTCGCCCAGGGAGCTTCCATGGCCGAGTGGGGACTAGAACCCGGATCTCCCGGCTACTAGTCCTCTGCTCAGCCACGGAGCTCTCGTTGACTGACCTGGAGCAGTCTCTCTCACCGTCTTTTAGCGTAACCTACCTCACAGGGTTGTTGTGAAGATAAAATGGGGGTGAAGATAAAATGGGGAGGGGGAAGAGAGAAGAACCATATTCTTTTATCAAGATTAGCATCATCATATCCCACGGGTTTTGTGTGTGTGTGTTTTGTTTCTACCAAAGTACTCGAGGCAACTGCCAAAAAGTATCGCTACAATATACAAGGCCAGCCTTAAAATCACGACACGACACGACACATGCACCGCCTTGAGCTCCTTGGACGAAGGGCGGGGGGGGAATGTCACTCAGGGCGCCATCCTATGCATGTTCAGACGGAGAAAAGGCCCACAACTCCCAGCCGTGCCGCTGTCTAAACATGCATAGGATGGCGCCCTAAAATACGTCCACCCACGACCCCGCCCCCGCCGCAGGATACGCATTTACTAGCCCCGCCTCCTTTCCGTCACACTCGGCAGAGGGACGGCGCCCCTGCCCCGCGCTTCCCTCCAACCGTCCTCACAAAGCTTGAGGGGGGCGGGGGGGCTCGCTGTTCCCGCCGTTCCCGCCGCACCTTGGCGAGCTTCTCGTGGTCGCCCTCCCAGGCTTGCAGCGACTGGGCCGAAGTGGCCAAGGGGTCTTTCCGGCGGACTCCGGGCGGAGGCATCCTGAGGGGGAAGATTTCTTCTCCGGCCGCCTCTCGCCGGCGGACGCCGCCCCCTCAGGCCCTTAGCAACCGGCTTGGCTGGCTCACTCTCCGTTCCCTTCGCCTCAGTCACGAGCGAAATAATAAATATTTTTTTTCAAAAAAAAAAAAAAACTTCCCCGCGTCTTTTGTTCCCCTCAGCCGCCCGGTGAGGGATCCCCCTTTTTGCCTCCTCCGACCGCGAAGGGCCTCAGCGTCGCTCCCCACCCGCCTGTCCCGCCCCCAACTTCCCCCCCCCTCTGGTTTTGTTTTACCCTCTTCAAATGTATCGGAGGGAGTCAATATATCTTCTGAACACCCGGGGGGGTGGTAGCCGATGTTAGCCCTACTTAGAGTAGACCCATTGAAACGAGTGAGACGTAAGCCAGCTGTGATTAACGCAAGTCTCGTTCGTTTCAGTGGGTCTACTCTACGTAAGGCTAACGTTTGGTAACTCCCCGCACCCACCCACCCACCCCCGGCGTCTACATCAAAGACACATATGCAGTTGGGAGGGGGACGGGAAGCACGGAACGGGCGGCGGCGCTGAGGGGAATGCACTCTGCACAGGCCCAAAGGCACTCTTGGCGTTTTAGAGCGGAACCCTCTGGCAATGGGAAACAAAGAATTAATAAAATAATCCAGAAATATTTTAAATAATTTAAAGAATTACAGGGTTAGAACCAACAATAAATCACAAGAAAATCGATTTTATATTGATGAAAAATGAGTGAATGACAAAAGGGGTATTTGTAAAGCTTGTTTAGTCAAATGTTTCTGCTTCTGCCCTCCTCGGTAACACAGCGGGCTCAACAGCATTCATTTTAAATCCCAGCTGTGTTTGTGAAGAAGGAAGAAGAAACATTTAACTTCACCACTTTAGATATATGTTTTGTCATTCATTTATTTTTCATATATAATTACTTTTAACAGTGACCGTCTAAGATCCAGAGCTTATGTGCAGTGCTGCTTGGTTGCTTTGAAGACCACACGCACATACACACGTATGTGCGCGTGTGTGTGTATACATATGTGCATGCACGCGCACACATATTTGAATTTCTAGACCGCCCCTCACTCACAAAAAGCAGATTCCAAGGTGGTGTACAAAATTGTTGATAGGACATCAATCCATAAAATTGAGAGGAATAAAACGACTCATTATCCTGCTAAAAACTATGCAGATTAAAATGCCCAGGGGGTAAAACATTTTAACCTGGCACGTAAGAGAATACATGGTTGTCAGTTAAATCTCTCTCAGGGAACCAGCCAAAGTCAGGGTGCAACCACAGAATGAAAGAATGAATGACAATGAACACACACAGACACACACACACACACCACAAACATATATTAGAGTCTTGGAAACTCTGCCAAAAATCAAGATATAGCCTTATTTATTTGTTCTTTTATTTCTTAAAAATATCTGTATACTGCCTTTCAAGGCAAATCGTCCTCGTGGTGGTTTACAAACTAAGATGCTATTCAGGCATTCTTAATCTGGGTAGCCCACAGACAAGGAGGGAGCTCTGTCCCCCTAAGTCACCCTATAGGTGTAGAAAGCAACCATCTGCAAAAGGGAGCCTCCTCCATTGATTGCTTAGGGTTCTACATTGCGCAGAGGGTACCCAGTGCAGACAGTTGCCCTCAATATGTGCAGGGCAACAAGGATGGAGACCATAATTCAATTCTAGGAATGTGATGTACCCAGTGATTGTTTTGTTTTTATGTTATTGGTTTATATGTTTATAACAAAGCAATATGTATATCACTTTTTTATATGAAACTCAATAAAAATATTTGGGAAAGGATGGAGACTGAGGAGGGCAGAGCTAGCATGCTTATCCTTGCTCTCCCTCCTTGAGTGTCTACTCAGAAATATGTTCCATTGTGTTTAAAGGGGCTTACTCCCAGTTAAGTTGGTATGACTGCAGCCCCTGTGGTACCCTGCCTCCAAACATGGGGGTTCCATATAGCAATCATCTGTCCTGATGAGAATGGGACCTGCTAATCATGAATTTATCCCATTTTCAGTCCATCATTTATTTACACCAACAGTTATGACCACATCTTGTGCCATCAAACTCCATCAATGATGTGCTGTGTGAGGAAGGAATGTCTTCCATTTATTTTCTCTTTTTTTATCTGGAATCTACTGCCCATCTATTTCATCAAGTGACTGAGTTCTCATATTATGGAAAATTTATTTATTTTATTTTATTTAAGAGATTTATATGTCTCTTTTCAGAACTAAAAGTAATCTCAAAGCAGTGTACAGTCAGAAAAATATAAACAACACCATAAAACTTCAAATTATTAAAACCAAAAACAATGTTAAAATAATCCATAAACCTAACAGCTAAAAAGAGCAGCATAAAAAACATCAAAACATCAGCCTAGCAACCAATCAGAATACGCTGAAACAGTTAAACCAACCCCACAGGAGTTCAGATTGAAACAAGAATGTCTTTAGGGCCATCTGAATTAAAACAGAGGGACCAAATATATTTCTTACCAGGCCTCATCAGCCTGGTAAGTAACCTGTTCCTAAATCATTTCAGCCTTTAAAAGGTAAACACCAGCACTTGAAATTGGGTTCAGAAGTGAATAGACAGCCAGTGCATTGTATAATATTAGAATGACATGCTCCAACACCTATCCCCAAACATCCAGACAGCTGCATTTTGCACTAGCTGGACTTGGCAAATTGTCTTCAAAGGCAGCCCCACACACAGCATATTACAGTAGTCTAATCTGGATGTGATGTGGAGCACATGTAACCGAGGCAAGTTCTGTCATCCCCAGATATGTACTCCTACTCAATGCCTCTACCTGTGATTCCACTGATAGCATCAAGTCCAGGATCACTCCCAAGCTGCGAACTTGATCCTTCAGAGAGAGTGCACTCCATTCAGAACCAGTTAAACAACTCCATCCAGGTAACTGGTCTCCCCACCATACCTCTGCCTTATCTTCTTCTCCCTTTAATGGATCCTCCCTCTAAAGGATCTAAAGCCTCCCCCTAACAGATCGGGTTCGTAGTTTGGGGGTGCTCTTGGACCCAGAACTGTCACTTGAGGGACAAGTGAACTCAGTGGCATGGAGCACCTTAGGCTGATATACCAGCTATGTCCTTACCTGGACAAGAGATCGCCTAGCTACAGTTATCCATGCTCTGATAACCTCTTGGCTGGATTACTGCAATGTGTCTGAAAGCAGCCCGGAAACTTTAGCTAGTCCAAAATAGGGCAGCAAGATTGTGATCTCAGTGGCCAGTCCCTGTTAACATTATGCCAGTATTTTTCCAGCTGCACTGGCTGCCAGTCCATTTCTGGGCCAGATTCAAAGTGTCGGTATTAACATTCAAAGCCCTAAATGGCTTGGGGCCAGGTTATATGAAGGATTGCCTCCTCCCATATGTACCTGCCCAAACACCAAGATCATCATCAGGGGTCCTTCTCCAGGAGCCCCCACCAAAGAAGTGAGGTGGGTTGCTACCAGGAAGAGGGCCTTTCCTGCTGTGGCATCCCAGCTGTGGAATGAGCTCCCTAGAGAGGTTCACCTGGTGCCTACGTTGTACCCCTTCTGGCACCAAGTGAAGACCTTTTTATTCTCCCAGTATTTTAGCATTTTAGCTTCTGAAGTTTTTTAGCTCTGGTGTTTTAAATCTGTATTTTAAATCTCTGCACTGCTGCTAGGTTTTATTCTGGTTGTACTGTTATAATGTGGTTTTAAGCTTTCACTTTTTGTATTGTTGTATGCAGCACTCAGTGATTTTAATTCTTGTGAACTTCCAAGAGAGCTTTGGCTATTGGGTGGTATTGTTGTCGTTCAGTCGTGTCCGACTCTTCGTGACCCCATGGACCATAGCACGCCAGGCCTTCCTGTCCTGCGCTCTCTCCCGGAGCGTGCTCAAGTTCATATTCATTGCATCCGTGATGCTATCTAGCCATCTCATCCTCTGCCGTCCCCTTCTCCTTTTGCCTTCAGTCTTTCCCAGCATCAGGGTCTTTTCCAGGGAGTTTTCTCTTCGCATTAGGTGGCCAAAATATTGGAGCTTCAGCTTCATTATCTGTCCTTCCAATGAGCACTCAGGGTTGATTTCCTTCAGGATGGACTGATTTGACCTCCTTGCAGTCCAGGGGACTCGTAAGAGTCTTCTCCAGCATTGGGTGGTATAGAAATGTAATAAATAATGTTTTTAAAAGATCTGGATTAGGTTTCTGTTTATTTGCCCAAATGCATCCCCAAACTACCTCCAGATACCTGCTCAGAAGTTCTACAGCCTCCCTGGGATTAGTTGATGGACACAAGAGGTAGAACTATGTGTCATTTGCATACTGGTGACACTTTAGCTATAAGAATGGAACATTTGACACCAGGAAATAATTGTCCAAGACTATAGGATTCAGAATTAAACTTTTTCAACAGAATCTTAAGGGCAGTAGGAATGGCCCCTTCCCTCAGTGAAGTGTTAACCACTTCCGTGGTCCAGAGAGTAAGGCTATTCCTGGCAGCTTTTAATAAGCAGGAAGGGCAAGGATGCAGAGGACAGGTGATAGGCCTTGAGCTTCCAAGCAGCTTGTCCACATTCGCAGGTTGTACAAGCTGAAACATATCCAAAATAACCGGACAGGATGGTGTCCTAGCTGCATCCATCTCTGTCAAAATTATGGTGTCTTAAATCAGTATGAATGCAATTTTATCTGTAAAAGTGCAATGCAAACTGGTCACAGTTGTCCCTTGAGGGTCTCAGCTGACTCTTAGCATCTATACACAAGAGGTTCCATACCACCTGGAGCTCCGCTGGCCAGCACCCTCCAGATGCGATGGTGGCAGAGATTTCTTCATTGCCATCGCTGCCACAGAGTAAGACCTATAACGGTTTCTCACCTGTTTTGGTCATACTTGTCATGAGTCTTCTGCCACTTGCACTCTTGCTGCCAACCCACCTGTTGTATTGCCTACACTCTCCAGAATACCAGAGAGCTGACCATGCTCTACAATTGGGTCAAGGATATTCAGGACTGATTGTGCTGGTAGTCCAGGTCATCTCCCTATCCCAGGGCCTCAGCAAGACCGCCAGCTAAACATGTAGGAGACTCCCCCACACCCCCACGGAGACCTCAGAAAACTAACCAGATTCAACAGTTTCTGGGGTGGAGCATCCTGCTTGGTCCTCCAGCCCTGCTGGATGTTACAAATGGAATCATTTTGATCTTATGATCACTTGCCCATCTCTACAGGGCTGGAGAACCAAGTAGGATGCACTTTTCCCTCCAGCCAACTAGTATATCCCAACCCAACAAAAAATTAACCCATCAACATTCTGAAATGACAGACCAACCAATGCATAAGGCCACACATCTTCCCTAACATAAAGACAGTAACTGGGGCAGCCCTTGCCCAAACCCGAAGGGATAACTGCCTTTGGTACCACGCCTTTGGGGGTGACCTGCCACTCAAGAATGCCCATGGAAGCCATGGCCATGCTTGCTTCTCTTGCCAGCTCCCTTGCTACTCTGGAAGCTGCTATAAACACATTCGCTGCTCTCAACTATATTACTGGCTGATCTTTACCTGCAGTAGCAGTGGGGTGGGTGACGTTATAGCAAAATCCTTTCCTGCCCCTTTCTCCATACCATGGATAATTTTAAAAATCTCTATCATGTCCCCTTTCACCCTGGTAATAACCTTTGTCATGGGAAGCATTTCTACACATCTTCCTATCCTCCTATAAAAAGCACTGCATCCCATGGAATTTCCATTAACTCTTACAAATCAGTTTTCATTATGGGACCCCTGCAGCAGAAATGAGATGTCCTTTACATCCTGCGAAGCAAGAATCTCTTTCAGGAGCCTGTAGCTCTGTTAAACTGGGAAGGAAATTATGTGCTGTTTCTTAGTTTTGCCACGCAAGATACCTAGAAGGACACACACAAAACACTGTGCTTGATGGCCACATGAGAGCCAAAAATTCAACAGGTGCCATTTCCCCTGCAACACAGAGATGCAGTGATAGGGAAAACTGAACTCATGTTAGAAAGACATCTCAGATTTACTCAACTAATGGTCAATCATGATGTTGGCCATGTTGCACTCTTGTAGTTTATGAGCCAAATGCATCAAGTGTGCTGGTTTCTGGCTGCCCAATCGCTCCTGCTAAGCTAAATAACTCAGGGATACTTCATCCCTTGGTTGTTTATTGTGACATCCAAAACGGGAACTCTGGGAGGGTTCCAATTCTGGGTTCATAGAATCATAGAATAGTAGGGTTGGAAGGGGCCTACAAGACCATCAAGTCCAACCCCCTGCTCAGTGCAGGAATCTAAGTCAAAGCATCCCTGACAGGTGGCTGTCCAGCTTCATCTTGAATGCCTCCAGCGTGGGAGAGCCCACCACCTCCCTAGGTAATTGGTTCCATTGTCATATTTCTCTGACAGTCAGGAAGTTTTTCCTGATGTTCAGCCGGAATCTGGCTTCCTGTTACCTGAGCCCATTATTCCTTGTCCTGCACTCTAGGATAATCGAGAAGAGATCCTGGCCTTCCTCTCTGTGACAACCTTTCACGTACTTGAAGAGCGCTATCATATCTCCCCTCAGTCTTCTCTTCTCAAGGCTAAACATGCCCAGTTCTTTCAGTCTCTCCTCATACGGCTTTGTTTCCAGTCCTCTGATCATCTTCGTTGCCCTCCTCTGAACCCTCTCCAGTTTGCACCCTTCTTAAAGTGTGGTGCCCAAAACTGGACACAGTACTCAAAAGGAGGCCTAACCAGTGCTGAGTAGAGGGAAACTAGTACTTCAAGAGATTTGGAAACTATACTTCTATTAATGCAGCCCAAAATAGCATTGGCCTTTTTTGCAGCCACATCACATTGTTGGCTCATATTCAGCTTGCAATCTACAATTCCAACATCCTTCTAGCTTGTATTGTTGAGCTAAGTATCCCCCATCTTGTAACTGTACATTGGTTTCTTTTTCCTAGGTGCAGAACTTGGCATTTATCCCTGTTAAATTTCATTCTGTTGTTTTCTGCCCACTCCAGCCTATCAAGATCACTTTGAATTCTGTTTCTGTCTTCCAAGGTATTAGCTATCTTGCCCAATTTTGTGTCATCCGCAAATTTGATCAGTATCCCCTGCACCTCCTCCTCCAAGTCATTAATGAAAATGTTGAAGAGCACTGGGCCCAGGACTGAGCCCTGCGGTACCCTGCTCGTTACCTCTCCCCAGTTCGAGAAGATCCCATTGATAAGCGCTCTTTGAGTCTGTAGCCAGCTGTGGATCCCCCTGATAGTTGTTTCATCTAGCCCACTTTTAGCTAGTGTGCTAATCAGGATATCATGGGGCACTTTGTCGAAAGCTTTGCTCAAGTCCAGGTATATTATGACCACAGCATTCCCACAGTCCACGAGGGAGGTTACCTGATCAAAAAATGAGATCAAATTAATCTGGCAGGATTTGTTCTCGACAAATCCATGTTGGCTTTGAGTAATCACTGCATTGTTTTCAAGGTGCTTACAGAATGATTGCTTTATAATCTGCTCCAGATTTTTCCCAGGGATGGATGTCAGACTGACTGGTCTGTAGTTCAGGTTCCTCCTTTTTGCCCTTTTTGAAGATAGGGACAACATTAGCCCTCCTCCAGGCATCTGGCACTTCACCCGTCCTCCATGATTTCTCAAAGAGAATAGACAGTGGTTCTGAGAGTTCTTCTGCCAGTTCCTTTATTACTCTAGGATGTAGTTCATCTGGCCCTAGAGATTTGAACTCATTCAAAGTAATTAGGTGTTCCTTGATCATATGCCTATCAATCTCAAGCTGCAATCCTGCCCCATCAGTCTGTACTTCGCCTTTGCCAGCGGGGTCATAGACCGTCTGTTTCACCCCTAACAGCCCAGACTTCCAGGTTCGAATGTCACAATAAACAACCCAGGGACAAAGCCGCCCTGAGTTTTTTTAGTTCAGTAGGAGAGATCAGGCCGCTGGAAGCCAGGACCCTAGCTCCTGCTCATTCACAACTACCCTAGGTTTAAAAGAAAACTCAAAGGCCCTAATCCAGACAGAGTTAAAGATACTTAAGTCCCATTGATTTCAAAGGGATAAAATACTGCTAAACAATAATTACTTTAATTGTCCAAAATTTCAAGAAAGGCGTATCTCAAATCACACTCTCTGCTTCACATTTTTCACATATCCACACGGAAGAAATTATTTTTAGACATTAATGGAAGATTATTAAATTGACTTTATTAATATTTCCTCATGCTTATCTTCATTAAAATGCAGAACTTTCATGATTCCTTTCAATATTACAATATTTGAAGTTGAAGAATCTTTTCCAGCATTTTACATTTCATTTGGCTTTTAACTCTGAAACCATAAAATCAACACATATGCTTTTATGCTATCAAATCCAACATAAATACAGTATATACAGGACATTTGAATATCCTTTATTCTGCTGATCTGCCATCACAGAGGAGATCTGTTTTGATACCAGAAAGTGCATGATGTCCAAGAATCCAAGCTACCGCTTCACAAGTGGAAGATGTTTCAGCCTAAACGAAAAGGAAAGGGGCATGGGGAACAGAACTGAATAGGTAAATACTGGAAATAAACATTCTGAACTGGCAACCTGAACTGTTATGTTTCTCCATCAGCTACTAATGTAAGATAATCCAACTAAAGAAATAAAGAGTCTTTTGCGTTGATTTCACCAGAATTTTGAACAAGTCCAGGCACGATCACAGCTAAACACTTCTACTGCTGTTCCCTAAGATCAACAGATAATTTTTCCCAGGTCATTTAACTATGATGTTGTCACCACAAACTGATTATTCTCCAAATAATGAACAAACGTCTCTTAATGAACGGAAACCAACAGCACATATACAATATGCAGCTACCACAATTTATAGGGGAAAATCTGATCAACTACTAATCATAAAGGTTAATACTTCAACCATTAAAGAATACGTTTAAGCTGCAGTTTACACAAAGGTACCTGGGAGTAAGTCAATGAGACTGACTTCTGAGTAGACATGCATAAGCCAGGTGGCCTTGGTCTATTAGGATTCCTGGTCAGATACCCTATCCAACAATTGACCAACTTCAAGTGTCTGTACCTGGCACTGGGAACCCAAGACAGGACTGATATTCCGTCAGTATGCTATCTACCCCACTTCCTAAGTCTTTCTGCCTGAGCTGATGGAGGTGGTCTCAAAAGTGGTGGTGATGACTCCCAAGTTTTTGGTCTTGGGGACATCAACATATACTCTGAAGCCATTTTGCCTGGGATAAATCAGAATTTCATGGCCACTATGATAAACATAGGTCTGTCTCAAATAATATCTACCCAAACACTTGTGGCAGAACACATATGGGACTTGGTCTTCTGTACTGGTTTAAGAGACAATGATCTGGGGGAGGAGGAGGAGAGCCAGAAACTCCTGTTTTCATGGGCAAATCATTACCTGATCAAGCTTGACCTGCTGGCCACTCTTAGCCCTTGCATGGTTGGAGAACCAAATGTGATGGCCTGCCCTTGGAGGACTCGAACTGAAAATACAGATGCTAAATGCCCAAGGTAAGTGGTAATAGTGAAATAATTGTGCTTTTCTGTGGGACTCATTTTCCACTCCATAGTCTGGTCCTCTTTTTCCCTGGAGTCTACATTTTAAGGTCTATTACATCAACACCAACAGCCATATCAAGCAGTATTTTGCATATAATGAGCCAGAAATACAGTGTAAATTGGAACAGCCCTATTAACTTTGGAGATACCAAAGGGAGCTTGAAAAATAAGCAAGTCCCTTGGAAACAAACTCATCTTCTGTTGCTACCTGAGCTGTACAAGAAAGCTTACAGCACAATCCTATGCATGTCTATGCAGAAGTAATTCCCACTGATTTCCATGGGGTTTACGCCCATATAAATGTGTAGAGGATTGCAACGTTAAATTGTTTCCAGAGCTCTACATCTAGTTTCATCTTAATTACTATGGCATAGTTCATCTTAAAACATCTAATATACTTTTGCTGACAGTACTATATACAGATATGCAGCTATCTTCTTCCATGGAACACTGCCAAACATATTATATTGCATGTCTGTTCATCTAAATTTAATCCATCAAAGTTCAGATTTTGTCCTGTTCCACAATCAACAGCAAAAATGAACATGTGTGACTGAGTTAGATAAATTTTTATCAGGATATGAAATCAATACTATAGCTGCCTCCTTCCATCATTCAGGGATATAATTAGTCACTACAGTTCTTATACTATTCCAAGTAGAGTCCACCTCAACCAGATGCCTTATTCATTTTTCAGAATATTTATTGCCTTCCTTACTAGTACTGGAGCATCAAAGAAGCTAAAGAAGCTTTATCATCATTGCTTAATTGTGGAATTAGTATGAAGAAGTGCTGGGAATAATCCCAACCCTTCTGAAAGGTAGGACAGGCCAATCCTGGCCTCGGGTTCCCACAAGACACCCAGTAGCCACCCTCTCAGGCCAGGAGGCACTGAAATTAGCACTGAGGTTACTCAGAAGGAATCACACCAACCTTAAGTTGGATAAATGTTTATTGTAGGGCAAGGGGTAGAGGGAAAGAGAAGAATGGAGGTAGTACATTGTACAGAGAGGTACAAAGCTGAAACACATAAGGAAGAAGCCTGGATACATACAGAGCCTTTTTAACCGCACAACCAAGAAAAATAACAAAGCTGGTTAACCTATCCTTGTACATACTGAAGCAAGGGCCTCCCAGGATAGAGTCCAGCCATCAAACAGGTCTGAAAACCACTATAATGAAGGGAGTCAACTACGCCTCTACCTCAGCTCCTTTTAAAGCCCAGCCCTGGCAATCCAGGGCAGATTTCCCTTAGCCAATGACCAGACCAGCCCCTGGGTGTACCATCCTCACCCCAGAAGAGGCAGGATTTTCCCAGAAAACCCAGCTGTTATCTCTTTCCCAATTAACGAGGACTGAGCCTGGCCTTGAGAAGCAGGACCAAGGAGCTTCCCAGAAAATACACTCCCAGGTGGTTGCCTCAGAGGTGACAGCAAGGCTGAGCTTCATGGCGGAAAAGCAGGCCGACATTCATGACAGTAATGAAGCAAAAAGAAAAGCATCTATTACACCTTGGGATGAACACTGAAGTATAAAACTTGCTATATCTTTTAAATAAAAAAAATAGTATATCCTTAACATCACAATTATTGTTCTTGATACATTCAACTTCCTTTCCTTTTTCTGTCTTTCAGCTTGTACAATCAAAACAACAAAATAAAGTGGGGGGAGGAGAGGAGAGGGGAGGGGCAAAACGGGGGGGGAACCCAACAATTAAAAAAAATGAACATAGGAAGCTGCCTTATACCAACGTCAGACCATTGATCCATCTAGCTCAGTACTGACTACGCTGATCAGCAATGATTTTCCAGACAGGAGCCTTGATCAGCCCTACCTGGGAAGTGCTGGGGATTGCGCCTGGGACTTTAGGGGTGCAAACCATGTGGTCTACCACTGAGCCATGGTCCCTCTCTTCTGGTGCTAAAAGGCACCACACAGCCTTATTCCTCTGAAGCCACTTTTAAAAGATTTTGGTAAATTGGGAAGTGAACTTGGAATTGTATCCTTCAGAAACATGTTTTTGGAAGGATGGACAAATTGGAGCAGAAAAGTAGTGGTGAGATAAAGATTAAAGACTCCTTCCCTTGCATCCTCCCAAAGTGGCACGCGCCTATCTATCTATCTATCTATCTATCTATCTATCTTTGTTATACACATTCATGTGTACATGTAGTTAGCCTCTTTGCCTTGTTACCTTCTTAAAAGTTCCTGTGGTGGTATATCTGTAGTCTCTTCCTCACTGTTGCTGTCGCTACTGTCACCGTCTGAGCCACTGTTCTTCTCAGATTTCTTATTCTTGTGTTTGCCCTTGTGTTTGGATTTTTTATGTTTCTTTTTCTGCAAAGAAAGTTCAAGTCTAATATTAACATGTCTTTCTGTACCTTAGAAAAAGAAATCTAACAAAACAGAAAGGAGAAGATAACCCAACACAAAAAAACCCAACTGAAAATAAGGTTTATACTATGAGCATGTATAAGATGACCTAATGCATATTCCAGGATAAAAGGTTGAAAAAAGCATAATAAGATTATTGTATGCTTATTTACCCAGACATAAGTCCTACCAGCTTTAATGGGCTTGCTCTTAGGTAAGCATTTGTAGTATTGTCACCTAAGGGAGCTTAGTATCCCCATCACTCTGAAGTTACTAACAAATGTAGTCATTTAACACCCTCAACTATTCTAAATTGTGAGCTCTTATGACATTTACACTATGAAGCTATTCCCCCACCAAGCACAGGATTTAAACTGGGATCCTACCCTGTTCCTCCCACCTAGTCCCTTTCCACCCATTCAAATGGAGTTCATGCTTGTATAGGGGCCTACATGTGTAGAGTCCAACAAACATAAGCTCTGTTTTGTCTTCTGTACATCTATGCATGTAAGTGTCTATATAAACCTAAAGCTATACGTACAAAAATCTGGTAGAGGAGGGGCTGGCCAGTGCGATGCAGTATCAAATGTGTATCTCCAGTGGAGGTAACTAGGGGAATACCTGCACAGGGCTATTCTTTGCATTTTCTATAGTTTTGCATACATTGTTTACCAAAAAAGAGAATCTATTAAAATAAATCACCTTTTCCTTTTTGTGTTTGTACTCTCTCTTGGTCTTATGTTTTTCTTTCCTCTTTTTGGGTTTCTCTTTCTTTGTGGCTTCAGGAGAACTTGTAAGCTGTATTTCCTCATGCTTCAAAGGATTGCCTAAAAGCATCAATCAGATGTAGAGAAAATACTTGATCAAAATACATCAAAAAGTACTCAGGGAATGCCTAGTCATTACTTTTAGATTTTGAAGTCCTCTTAAAGTACTAAGCATCCTACTTAAGCTATGCTTTATTTATAAACACTATTGATTTAGATACTGAAAAATATTTCAGTCTAGTGCCAATCTTCTTCAAAACCTAAAAACCAATCTTCTTGAAAATCTAAAAATACGGATTGTGAAACCTTCATAGTGCCTCAGTTGGATGAACAAGATTCTGATTGAACTATTTAGGGGTTCGTGGTGGCTCAATGGTAGTACTTTCAATTAACTTTCAAGTATGTTTCTTAGGAGCAATGGGAACAAAATTTGTTACATTCCTAGTGACAAACAGCATATTTTACTGAGCAGAATATGTGTAAGGTAAGACGATTCTTCTTGACGAAGGAAGCGTCAATGTCATAAAAGTACAGACTGACAGGTGGATTCAAAGAACCATTTTCTCCCAGTGAAAGGTGATATCCCCTGCCCCCCAGTTGGGCTATAGGGCAGTATTATTCACTGCAAGGCTGGAGGGCCGCTGGCGGCTCCCAATCACCTCAAGTGTTGTTCTCTACCTCATTCTCTCTCTCTCTCTCTCTCTCTCTCTCTCTGTCTCTGCAATAGCTGCTCACTTTCAGCAGGGGCTCTCTCTCTTTGTCTTGTTATTTGCTTTAGCAGTGGGCCAGCTGCTGTGATCTGAGCTACCAGAGGCGGCTTTGAGGGTGGGGAGTCAGGGCTCTGCTGATCATCAGCTATAAGGTGGCTGGGGCATGGGGACAAGGAGAACACTGGTGCAATCAGCCAATTAGTTGTGGCAGAGGAGGAACCCAAGAGGCAAAGAGCAACATGATTGGCTAGCTACAATGGTGCACTGCGCAGCCACTGGAGGTGGAGGGGAAATTGAATGTGTGGGTGAGACAGGGCACAACATGAACCTGCACTGGGAGATTTTGTAGCATTGAGCAGAGCAAGAGAACTCTCTCAGTGATGAGAAAAAGATCCAGCCCAATCCAAGGACCATGTGAGCCTAGTGGAATCTGCCTGCCTGGTGATTGTCATGAGGCCTTGCTTGAATGACGTGGAGGGGGATGTAGAGGAGAGGCCTGAAAAGGCCTCCAGCCAAGTCTGGTGCCCAGCTTCGCCACCTGACCAGCAGACGACACAAAGAGGCCCCCACAGCTCGAGAAAGCCCCCCAAGCAGTCTCGGTGGTAGCGTCTGGAGCCAAAGCTTGAAAAATAGTGAAGATCACTGCTATAGGGAGATCTATGCACACCTAAACTATCCAAAGGGTCCTAAAAGTGTTTAATTCACAGGATATTGCATGCTCACAAGTTTCAAGAATCATGTGATTTTGAACAGGAAAAAAATCCCATAGTACAGAGAAAACACATTTTAGGAATCTACCCAGCATACTTTTTTACTTAGCCATACTGTTAAAACCAAGTTCAGGGTCATAATCTTCACTATTAGCTTGTTTCCATGTTTAAATGAAAACCTCTCAATTCCTGTACACAATCCTTTAAAAATGTAAACTTAGAAAAAACACACAAATGCACTTTATACACAGTATTGTACAGTAATGTATTTACCTGAAGAAACAACTGGAGGCAGTCTTGGTCCAAATTCCTCTCCTTGTTCAAGTACTTCCTTCGACAGTGGAGTTAAAGTAATGGAAGGCTCAGGTGTGATAACTTCACTTTCTTTAAAACAAAACAAAAATCACAATTCTTTAAAGAGGTGCTTTGACAATAATGTTGAAAGGATAACACAAGAACCACCATGCTGAGCCAGACATATATAGCCCTTTGATTTGTTAGCCCATTCAGAATCCTGTCTACAACACTGGTGCGGTATAGTAAAGATTCTTTCAACTTACAACAGATTTGTATGAGCTTACACCCCATCAGAGCATATTCTCCTTGATAAAGATCTAAGAGACCTGGAAAGTTTCTATCAACCATTTTTGATATACTGATGGTCCAATCAACTTTATCCTGTCACCAGTTATACCTCTCTTTAACAGTAAAACTGGAATTCACAGAATTTTACCAAATGTTCAAAAGCCATAAGTGCCTCAGATACCTGGCTGGCTCATATATAACAAACTATAATATAACAAACTATGAATTGGCCCAAAGGAATGAGATTTGTGCTTGAGTGCTCCTTCTTCTCATGCTCAGTTACTTCCTGTTTTGCAGAAACCCAAATTTGTCAGGATGGCAAATGGCATCCTGGCAAACCTATGGTTTGGGTTTGCCCTCCAAATTGGAATGACACACCAGCTTCAAGCCATGGTTTTCAATCCTGGTTAGGAGGGAACATGCAAACCCCAGTTTGAATGCGACAGCTCACTATCGTTTGCACCAAAGTGTGAACTGAAGCACTACACTTGAGGGAAGAAGGAAGCACATGGTTCATTGCCATAATGTCAAGAGATAGATTGGTGTTATGTCTGAACTAGGCCACTATTACCTTGAACATTAGGTGAAGGAGCAGGATGCTTCATGCTTTCAGAATCTGGTTCTGCCACTGTTGCTGTTTGCTCTTCTCCATCACTCTCTTCTTCAGATGAAGATGATTTTTCATCTGAGGAGCTGGCAAAGATAGCTTTAAATAAATCCATCGATGGCCTGCTGTCTTCTTCTTCTTCAGCCTCCTCATTCTGACCAGTACTTTCATTTACTGTCTGCACAACAGAGCCAAAAGTAAACAGGGAGCTACACACTCAAGGGGAAATAATATACTTCACCAAGTTTAAAAAAAATAACCCCTAGTGCTTAACAGTCCCACCCCATTATGAATGTAAAGAGCAGAAATTTCCAAAGCAAATGCAGCATTCTTAAAATCAACAGTCTATAGAACAGGGTGGGGAAGCTCAGACCTGGCCCTCCTGTGTTCCCCCGATGGCCACACACCCTTCCCCTGATCATTTGGTGGTTTCCCTGCCTTTTGTGCAATTTTTCCCCCATTATAAATGGTTGAAATGCCTCTCCTAGGGTTTAGTTACTGGCAGTAAAAGCTTTACACTAAAATATGTTGCTATTTATGGGATTTTTTTGCTCTACCCCTTATGCCTTTGGCCCCACCCACCACGGAAATGCAACCCCGAGAGCTTATCCGAAAATGAGTTCAACCCTTGAGCTGAAAGAGGTTCCCCACCCCTGCTACAGAACCAAACCATTTAGGACACTGCTATGTTCTGTCACTTCCTAATATAAGAGATTTCCTGCATAACATTAGACTGGCTAAAGTGCTTAATGGCAGTAGGATTTAGATTAGATACTCATCAGATGAGTTTAAGTCCAAGTAGCAGGAACTGCAGTGGGTCAGTGCTGCAGTGGATTGCAGCTATCTAGCTGAAGGTGGGCTCCGGGTTAAAAAGACTGAAAAGTCTCATCCTAAAATGTTTAAAGCCAACCACAATGTATTTATATGTAAAACAGGAGAACACGATGATCAAGGAAGGTGCCTTAACTGCAGTATATGATAAGCTTTGCTAGAGCTCAGTTCTGTTCCTTAGGGACAATCAGCAGAGTTCTTACAAAGCTTATAATTTATTACAGTTAACTTGCAGCCAGCCTCAGCACACAAGCAACTCTTGCTTTTCAGATGGCGTGTTGATGCTAAAATCTTACTGCAGATTTATGAGAACTGTATGATTGGCTCATCTTGACATGTAGTTCAGTGTTAAGTTTAGTTTAGGGCAGATTCAGGCATGCACTCAGTACTTCCAGAACAAGGTGTTGTTGTTTTTGTTCTTAACATGCAGTGCTTGCCACCATGGACCGTGGTGTTTCCAGAAATACACAAAAATATAGTACTCCACAGGAAAGCTAAATGATCATGTGATGTAGAGTTACTTCAAGAAACATTACCAAAACTCAAAGAGCTATTCTGTGTTCATAGACCCCGGGAAATTTACCACAGTGGAGCTGAGAAGGGGCCACCATTCATTCAAATCTCACTTACAGCCTTCTTAACCGTTTGGCCTTGAGAAGGGGTGGCTGCATGTTCCTTATTCCTGTTGAGCCTGTGCCAATTTGGTGTTTTGCTCCCGTATCTTTCATTGTAAAAAACAATTGGATTCCATGCTGTAGCTGCCTACAACTAGCTACAGCACATTCCTATCTATACTGAGACACTGGAGCCAATGGGAAGTCAAACCCATCTCCAAGCGACCAGAATGGGTTATGTGTACAGGAGGCTTCTTGACTACTGGGCTATAGAAGCCTATGGAGAAAGAGGGAAGGCTGTCAGCTATTCCTGGAAGTCTTCTTGTGCATTGGGTTTGAGAGATGGCAAATGACATCAGATCACAGTTTGCGTTATTGCCAGATACTGATTTGTGCCTTCCACACATAGACCCGGCTTGCACAATCAAGCAACCTGTGGTTTGTTAACCATGGGCTGTTTGTGAGCATGCTGGTTTCCACCCACTCACCTGCTTCCACTTTCAATTAACAACCCATGGTTTGTTGTTGGGTTAATTCTGGGTTGTTTAACCCCTAAATAACCCAGAGTTTCCGAGAAAGCAGAAGTGGTGAGCAGGCAGGCGGCAGCACGCTGACTCCCATGTGCCCCTGCCAATTCCTGGATTAAACTACTCAAGAACTGGCCATGATATGCAACCAGGTCACAGCTAATCAGCTAATCTTCTGATTGGCAGTGGTGATGTAGTTGCCAGGGACTCTGGGAGACCAGCTACCATTGTTACTACATTCACGTTTCTTACCTAGTATTGTGCTTTTAACTTTGCGACTAGAGGAACGCAGAAGCCCAACTTAGTTGTGCTAGGTGTGCTCTGGTATAGTGGCAGCCGCTTTAGATGGACCATAAAATGGGGCTGTTAATTACTCATGATATTATATGAAACATTGGTATATCTTCACTAACACTATGTCTAATGGCACAGGTAACAATTAAAACAAGGTAAAGAAGTAGATTAGTCCCAGTGTCAATATCAAGACATTACTGATGTCAAGAGGATAAAGTTCGAAAACCCAAATATTAAGAATGTACAGTAGAAGCATCAAAAATTTGGAACCACTATACCTTATTGGAAATGGTTTCATCAGTCCTATTTTTGTCCTTTGCTTCCACTGGTGTTGGTGGCTGCTCCTGAACGTCAACTTTCGATCTAGCCAAACTTATGAACTCACTAATGGCATCCTTTTTCTTCTTCTCTTTGTCAGACACATCCCATCTTGATGGCTTCTTTGGCTCTTTAAAGAGGTAAATAAACTTCCAATATTATTCATCAGAATTCCTTGGTCGGTTCAAGAGAGACACATTTCATAATTACTGCTTATATGTTTAATGTATTTAATACTTAAGATTAATTACAATTTATGGATCAGATGCTAAACAGAAGTATATCTATTGACCCCCACCTAGGCTGGAATTCTTAATCTGTCCCATTTAGTTTTCACTCGGCACTGTTCCATAAAATGCAGCTTGCTATTATTGTATGTAGTTTGCTATATTCATATGGCTGAAGTATTTCAATGGTTTAAATTTTTTACTCCCAACGATAACAAAATTAACCACTTACTGTTTGGAGTATTATTTTGTTGCACTCCTACTTTTGTGGGTTGGCTAAGTGTCCTTGATGTGGACTCTGATACCGTCAAGAAATTGAACACAGAATACTTGTCACGTTTCACTTTGGGCAATCCAACAATACATGACCTGATGAAAAATAAAAATTGAGTTTCTGCATCGATTTTCTTTGTTCACTTTTTTGCTATCACAGAGAAATAAGATTATCTAAGATGAAAAACAAATAAAAGTGTTACAAAAGGAGTACAATTTTATAGGCTGGGTTCAGACAACACGATAACCCACGCTCAAGGGGTTATTGAACTGTGGATAGTTGTTTAAGCGTGGGTTATCGTATTGTCTGAACTCAACCACAGTAACAAACCACGGTTTGTTAATCACGAACAACCCAACAACAAACCTTGGGTTCTCTTCATGGGTTCAATGACAACAGTCAAGAAGTTCTATTCTGCAAATCAATACTAAAATTAACAGGACAACCAAGGAGGCCTAAAAAATAATAACTTCTCACATCTAGTTCATGTCTTAAAAAAAAATTAGAAAATCTACAATCACGTAATTTCGTATCTAGTGGTCTATTCCAGAGATGGGCAGAAGGTAGATTGGGATCTACTGGTAGATCTTTGGATGATTTGCACTAGATCAGCAAGAGTTTTTGACTCCAAAATGTCTAACAACAACAACAACTAAACAGTGTTTTCCCTCTTAAATTAGGTTGCTGAAAAAGATTGCTAGGGGGAAAACCAGGAGAGTATTTTTGTGTGAGGGTTCGTTCTGGTACCAATCACAAATTGCTGTGCTGAGCATATACTCAGAGGCACACTACTCCTTAATTTTTAGTGTATGCCTGCCAGCGCCACCACTTTGCACCAGGCCCTGGCTGGTGGATCTTGGGGTTCTAGTAAAGAACAAAGTAAATCCTGCAACCCTGAAGTTTGTCCACCCCAGTCTATTCTACAACTCTTCAAAACTATTTGGGGGGAAGTGCTGATATACTCAGCCAACTTACTCTGAATAGGGATCAAGAATATTAAATCTTTTGCACAATAGTTTGTCAGGGTGCCACTCAAACTTCTCTCTTGTGAGCTTCCCAAACATCTTCAGCTTTGCAGCAGCCTCTTTGTCATCAACATCAGTCTAAAATAACCATACAGTGATTAGTATCTATGGAAAACAACATATTCGCTATACTCAATATACATCGATTTCAACTTCTGTCACTTCCAAACACAAATTTTTGATTGCTTTTTTTGAAAAACAAAACTATTTTGGAAAAGAGCTTAAACAGAACAGCATTGTGGAGGTTAATACAAGTCATCACAGTCTGCTGGAAACTGCAGGACTTAACAAGAACACACCTCTTGATCTCGAGGAACTTCTACTTTGTCAGTGTCATCCTCATGCTTTGCAGGAGTAAACCTTGAAGACAAGACAGAGCTGGAGGGTTTGTAGAGCATTGCAGAACGAGAGAACTCCTCTTGTTCTCTTCCACGCTCCCATTCTGTCATACTGTGATCTAAATAGCTTTCTAGCGCATCTAAAGGAAGATAAAGGAGGAGTGATTAACAGCCCATAAAACCAAGCTGAAACACAAAACAAATCATATGCAGTGTGTTTTGTGAAATCAACAAAGTTGTTCAAACCAATACATGTACACAAAGGAAAACAGACAACAGAAGCCTGAAAAAGCAAAGAAGAGGCAAGGTGTCAAGCTGGTGCTAAGAAACAAAATTACTATATTGTTATTTTTGAATACAATAAGGTCTAAGCGAATCACTATATAATGACAGTGTAATGAGACTGCGTAAGATTTGTTTGCTCCTGAAGAACACAGTCAAAGCATGTTGGACGTATTTAACATCATAATATTTCTTAAGATCAATTTGACATATTACCCCTTTGGCTTTTTAAAAAAAAATTTTGGTACTGCCCCTCCTTTCCTTCTGCTCATCACAAGTGCAACATTTAGATCAAGATGTAGATTCTGTCTTATGACAGGGGGAAAGAGCTGCATGCACTTTTGCTACTTACCTTTCTTTCCATGTTTAAGACTTTCTATGTAATTTTCATATCTCTTTTGTTTTTCTGGATTATTTGCGAATGGCTTGAAGTCACTAGAACCAGATGTGTCTAACTGGGTCCCCAATGCTAACTGCCACTTAAGTGAAGCATCGTATACTGTAGGCACCTGGAGCCTGTTATGTGAGGGCTGCTGAGGCAGTGCAGGAGCTTTCATTTGCTGTTCTACTGCCTGTTTCGCTTCTCGGATTCTCTCTTTGTCTTTATCTGACAAATACTCTAGAACAGAAGCTGTTGGACCTAAACAAAGAAAGAAACATCGCAGTGTAAAATTATGGCAACAAAGAAACGTTTTAGTTTAAATAAGGAAGAAAGGATCTTCCAGTTGAAAGTGTAACCCCCCTCCCCCCCAAAAAAACAATATTAAGCACACACAAGACCACACTTAGGTCTCACTGACAGTGGTATCAAACAGACAGAATTGCAATTTGGTGCGCACAATCCTGATGATCAGAAAAGCCTGAACACAGAACTGTTTCCTCCTCTTCAAACGTGGGACAAAGTCTGTCTCACTAGCACAAAACAAGCTAAGGCACAAAGCGCGTGGTTTATAAAGGACTGAAATGCTGGGCTGTGTAATATCCCCTTTCATACCCTTGAAGCAATTTCAAAGTGCCTTTGGACAGGTGCTCCCTGTTCCCCCTGCAGCAGCAGCAAATGCCTTGCTCTTCCTGTTTCTCTGCCTTTCTGTCTCATCTGAAATAGAGTATTTGTATCCCCATGCCCAGGAGACTGCAAGCTCTATCAAAGATGGAAAGCCTGGAAGGGTGCAATCCTATGGCCATTAGACAGTGGCTAGACAGCCATAGGATATCTGGATTTCCAGGAACCAACCTCAGAGCCCACACTCCGAGGTCGGTTCCTGGAGAACCAACCTCCCCCCACTTCCGCAGTGTCTTGGAGGCAGCGTGGAACAGCCCCATCCTCCGCGCTTGCAAGAGGAGCACGGAGCAGCTGAAAAGGGGCGTTCCAGGGCGGGCGGAAATGCCTGTACAACTCATCCAATGCGTCGTACAGCAGCCTCCTCCCCGGCTCAGCCCTCCCACGGCTACGCAGCCGCAATCGGCTGTCTAGCCAAAAACGCAGGGCAGGAGAAGCGTGGAGGGAACGATCCCCCCCGTGCTTCTCCTGCCCTGCTTTGGAGAGGTGGTCGTCCCTGAGTTCAGAGGCGGCTGCCTATCTGAATAGGATTGTGTCCTAAATCTGCTATCCAAAAACGTGATGTGGAGGAACAGGAAGCATGATGCACATACATACAGTAAACACAGTCTTGAATGTTTGGCTAAACCAGCGTTTTGATGTGCTGGTTATATACGATTAAAAAGGGAAACCCATCCAGCAACTGGATTAATATTCAGATAAGGAGGGGACTACTGTAAATTTAGGATGTGAATATGTTTTCAATAAAAACCAATAGAACTACAAAATAGTCAAAGTAAAACAAATCTCGGTTACAATGATGGATATGTATAATGCAAGGTAGCGTATAGTATACTGGGTACCTTGAAGACTAGCCTCGCCCAGCAATTCCCTTCTCTGAGAAGCAGTCTTCTGGTGCCTGCTTTGGAGTGCTCCTTCATTCTCAAGCTTCCCAGTGGATTCTGCTAATGTCTGCACTAAATGAGAGTTTTCACTAGCAGCTTTTATCACGGGTCGAAAGTAATGGACTGGTCTGTAATCCCTTGGCAGGTCAGGAGGCGGATAAATCTTTTAAAGAAAAAGCAACACAACACATTGGATTGTTTGTAGATAGAGATTCATGTTGATTACTTAAGCATAAGATACATCTAATGCAGCTACTGGAGAGAGGGCACTATACAAACTTTAACTCTAAAACTCAAGCATGCAAACCAATACACAGGACTGAGCCCTGCAGAGCCTGAAATGTTGTGACTACAGATATTGGCCTGGTTTGCACATAACGCTAACCCGCAGTTTATTTAAACCATGGTTTGTTGCCCTACCTAGATTTCGTCTGGTAGACAATTGAACAAACCACAGTTTGTTTTCTCAGTCCCTGGATTGTTTCCTCCCTCCTTCACCCACTCCCTCCCTGTATCCGAACTGCCTTTGCAGCACTGGCATGTAAAGAGGCTGGGTTTTTTGACCACTCTTGTCCATTGCCTCTGTAGCCTGACGAAACAACCCATAAACAACCTATGATTCTGGGTTCACACATAACGGCAACCCATGGTTTAAACAACCTATAGTTCACAACCCAACAACAAACTATGGGTTCTCTTTGTGGGTTGTTCGTGGTTAATACCCCATTATGAACCCATAGTTAATCCATAGTTCTGGGTTCACACGTAACAACTCGCATTTCAACAACCCGTACTAACATAAACCATGGTTTAGCAACATTTGAATGCAGTCATTGTTGCAGAATCCCTGGTAGGCACAGAATGTCAAGCCCAATCACTTGACAGCTGCCACTGGCTGCCCCACGTTGTCCCCAATACATCCTCCGCCCCAATTTTCACCATGTTACCAATTTTTGCAAAAAGGTCCTAATCTTTCAGATGGTAAAGCAAAACCTACTATGTGCCAGATTAGAGATCCTTCTAATTTTAATACAGATTTAATAAGACTCTTGTTGATTCTGTGTGAGTAGCAATGAATTGATTCCATTAATAATTTTGTTTAAAATAATGGGGGTTTTGCTGCAGTGAGGATTTTGAATACATGAGTGAACTCTATTATTACCTCATTAGGGGAGCTATCCTATGGCCGCTAGTCAGCAGCTAGACGGCCATAGGATATGTGGGTTTCTGCCCGCACTCCGAGGTTGGTTCCCAGAGAATCAACCTTCCCCCACCCTCCGCACTGCCTCACAGGCAGCGTGGAACGGCCCCACGCTCCACAGAAGAAGGCGGAGCAGCCAAAACGGGGCTTTCCAGGGTGGGGAAGGCAGAAATGCCGGTACAACACATCCTATATGTCATCTGGAAGCCTCCTCCCCTGCTCCACCTTCCCGCAGCTGGACAGCCAAAATTAGCTCTCTAGCCACAAATGCAGGGCAGGAGAAGTGTGGAGGGAACGATCCCCTCCATGCTTCTCCTGTCCTGCATTGGATAGGCAGTCACTTCCGACTTCGGAGGCGGCCGCCTATCCCCATAGGATTGCGCCCTAGAATTCTTGTGGCGAACTGAATATGTAGACCACTACAGATGAAAATACATTTATATACAGAAGCCCCTACTCCCCCAACACCAAACAGGGAGGTAGTGTGGATACCTTGTCCATCATAAAATATGAGCATGGTCCTTGATCTCACAGGAACTTGCCTTACACTGAGTCAGACCCTTGGTCCATCTAGCCCAGTATGGTCAACACTGACTGGCAGCAACTCTCCAAGCTTTCAGGTAGGATTCTTTCCTAGGCCTACCTGAAAATACCATGGAGTGAACCAGAGACCTTCTGCAAGCAAAGCATCTTGTCTACCACTAAGCTACGGCCTGTCCCAAACATACTCCATGCAAATTTCAGCAAAATTCTACAAGCCCCATTATATAAATATATATCAAGAAAAGTGAACTATCCCATGAATTGCCCTATCCAGAGAAAAAGAAGAGTGGTTTACCTACCTTTTGGTGAGTTACTGACTTAGACGCCAATGAAAAACCATCCAACGTTTTCCCAATGTATTTCACTTCTCTCTCTGTTCCTATAAAATAAATGATAGAATTCATAAGCAATTTCAAAGCAAATAGACAGAGAAGAGCTGGGTAACACAAGGCAACTCTTCCTTCAGGATCCCACCCTCCAGGAAGTCACAGATAGAAGAATTTGGGGGTTTCTGAAAATCCCAATTCCACACCTTGCTTGTTTTTATACTGCTTAGGGGCTGTCCAGCCATATAACCCATCTCCAGGCTCCTCATCCTTCAGAACAGTATCATATTTGGAAAGTGATTCAGTAGCATAAATGTCACAATCTTCCTCTTCCAAAGCTCCTACACCAAAAGCCTAAGGAAAACGACGTTAACATAGAATGGTTACAACCCAATATATGTTAACTGCTTAGGGATTTTATTAAGTGGTATAGACGTATCACAAATACATACATACATACATACAATTTAATAGCCCAATGAGTGTGTCTGCAGGTAATTCATATGGGAATGAATGGTTGATTTCAGGGTGTTGAATGACAGAAACACTGGCACTGCAACCCTGGCAGGGTCACTACTGCTGTCCCTGACACCACAGCCCACAATATCCATAAGGGACAAAGGAAAGCCAATGCACCTCTGCCTGTGTTTTCTTGGGCATGTGGTTGAATTGGAAGTCATCTTGCTTGTCAAGTTAGGATGCCACTTTAGCCAATTCATTTCTGGGCACAACTCAAAGTGCTGGTAATTGCCTCCAAAGCTCTATACAGTTTTGGCTTAGGGCAGCCTTTCCCCAACCTGGTGCCCTCCAAAGATTCTGGACTTCAACTCCTATCAGCCCCAGCCAGCATGGCCAATGGTCAGGAATGCTGGGAGTTGCAGTTCAAAACATATGAAGAGCACCAGGTTTGGAAAGGCTAGCTTAGAGTATCTAAAGGACTATCTTCTCTCATACAAAACTGCCTGCCTATTGAGCTTAATCAAGTGAGGCCTTGTTCGTGGTCCTGCCATCACTGGAGATGCAAGTGGTGGTGACACAGAGTAGGGCCTTTTCAGTGACAGTGCCCAGGCTGTGGATTTCCCTTCTCCTGGAGGTTTGCATGACCCACACTTTACAGCTTTCCACCGAGCTGTAGTTATTTTGCCAGGACTTTGGGGATTTTTGCTGCCCTGGCTCTATATGTCACTGGTTCCTGTTGCCATATTTATGTATTGAGATGTTCTATTTCATGCTTATATTTTTATCTGTGTGTTTTACACTGGTATTTCATTGTTATTTTTGGATTTAATTGGTTTTTATGCTGTAAGCCACTCTGAAGGGCTTCAGGTGGAAGAGCTACATGCAAAATTTTATTGATTGATTTCCTGCCTTTTTTCCTCCTTAAGGAACCCAAGGCGGTGTACATTATCCTCCTCCTCTCCATTTTATCCTTACAACAACAACCCTGTGAGGGAGGTTGGGCTGGGAGTCCATGACTGGCTCAAAGTCAGCCAGTAAGCTTCAATGGCAGAGTGGGGACTAGAACCCGGATCTCCCGGCTCCCAGTCCAACGCTCTAGCCACTACACCACACTGGCTCTTGTTTATATTTATAAACAAATATATTTATATATTACAAGTGATGCCGATTTATAAGATTCTTATAATCTATTAATGTAAACTCTATTGCATACATTACTTAATTGCACTTATTTGTTCCCCTTACACACAATGTCATTATCTGCAACAGCTCAGCCTAACATGAATCTAACTATGGTTAAATTAACATACCTAAACTGCTCTGAGGTCTACCCAAAGTGCTACTATTTTCTCTGATGGAAGATATTTTTTAACACTAGCCATCTGTCTTATTTTAATCTGGGAAACCACTGAAGTCCTCACAGAAATTAAAGTAAAAGAGGATGTGGACAAGCTTCTAGGCAGCAACCAAGTGTTCACTAGAAATCTGTTAACAGCAGAAGTTCCAATCAAGGTAGCTGATGAAAAAAGCTCTACTTATCAAAGTCACATTGAGTATATTTAAACAGACAGGGCCTGCTCCAGGTTTTCTGGAGGGAGGGGCTTGGCAACACACCAGCCGATAAGCTCCTACCCTTGATCTTCCTAGGTGCGTTGCCACTATAGTTGATGAATCCACCCCTCAGACAGAGGAGAGATGGTGACTGCTGCTGGTGAGGGGAAGAGGACAGGTGAGAGTAGTGGTAACTGCTGTTGCTCCTAGATGCTACAGCCACTCGCTCAGGTGGAGAGCAGCTGCCATTACTGCCAAGAGGTAGAGGGGCTGATGAGACAGCGATGCAAGCTCCTGTGTGTAGCTGCCATCATCCCTCACCTGCCCTTCTGGGTAAACCAACAGTAATGGAGACTAGGAGTAGAAGCTGCTGCCACTTGGTTGTCTACAACTCTCCGCAGGTGCTCCAAGGAGCTATCACTCTTTGCTCACTTGCTGGCAGGTGAACAGTGGCTTCCCTCTCTCCACTTTTAATTAACAACTTAGGAACACCCTGTTCCTGGGTTGTTTCATGATGTGCAAACCTGGGAACTCTGGGTTGTTCATGGGTTAAAGAACCCAGAGGTAGCCCACAATTGCCCATGGTTCCTGGGTTGTTGATTAAAAGCAGAAATGACAAGCACGTGACTCACACATTCCACTTGTTCCCACAATTCCTGGGTTAAACAACCCAGGAATTGCCACCATTATGTGCAAACCAGGCCTCCCTAACTTTCCAGTCCCCAGGATGAGAAACTTTTAACCTGCAATGTTTTACCTGGCCTGAAATACCAAGTTTCCGTCCTTTACTGTGCCACGGGTCACCAAGCAGAGTTGAATTTTCAGAACTGGGACTACAAAGGTTTAAGTGTTCTTCTGAAACTCCAAATAAGGCCCTGGTGGGATCTAGGCCTTTGTAACCAAGTCCATGGACATTCTCTTTAGAAGTCAAGTCTACAGGCATTACATCTTTGGGTGCAAATGTCACATTTTCTGGCTGATATTCATCCTCTTCTTCCTTTAAGAAGTTAACATACATTTATAACGAAGCATCATAACTGAAGTCAGAGAGACTGTAAGACCTTGCTTTGTTTTCATCCCACGTAACGCTTCCCTCTCCCATCTCTCTGTTGTCTGCCCCACTGTCAATTATTAGATTGTGAATTCCTTGGGGCAAATACTTCTCTTTTGTTTGTTATGCTACTCTATAAGATTTCACATACATGAATACTGCTCTATAAAATAGAAATAATAATAAAAAAGAAAGAAGATGCCACTGGCCTATTCGTTACTGTAACCGCAAAGAATCCTTTGCATTATTTGCATAACTGCAGATTATATAAAAACTACTTACTCCCCTCCACCCCGCCCCACAAATATTGTACAAACAATACCTCTGAATCTTCAGATCCTGGGGGCAAAGCACAGCCGTATATTTTCACTTCAGGCTCTGCAACCAAGTATGATAATACAAGGTCAAAATACTTAAATTCTTCATTACATTATCTATGTTAGGGGCAATTCATCTACACTGCTATGGTCCACTGAAGTCAGCTAGGCAACACCAATGTATGTGAGTCACTGTAGAGACTAGCATACAGTATCAGTGAGGACTGTATAAACATCTTTCTAATAGATTAGAATAGATGGACTACACTAGCCACTGTTAGCTTAATAACCAAAGGCATGTACGACCGTTTTGCCTGTGCATGCAACCTCTTTGCCGTGCAAACAATTTCCCACTTCATCCAAACTAGGAAACTATGGTTACTAGCTTCGGAACAAGCCAGGATATCACACCAATTTCAAACCATGGTTTAATATCCAAGCTTATTCTGAACCTGGTAACCATTGTTTACTGGTTCAAATGAAGTGGGAAACTAGGGTTAATTTGTAGTTTCCTGGTTTGAAAAGGGTAAAAGGGTCATTCATATCTTGGCTTATTAAGCCAAGATATGATTGCTCAAACCAGGTCATTCAGTTTTCCTTTATCGAAAAACAAACACTTTTATTGGAATGTACCAGGTTTCTGCTTGTGTGGTTTTCTCTTTACTCGAGGTCCAACTCCTTGCCCTTCTTTCCAGCCCATTTTTCGCAGCAAGTCAACACCAATAGTTATTCTGAAATTCAGAAATAAATGCTTATTGCAACTGCAAACAGAAGAACAAAACTAAAAACAAGTCCTTAAAATATGCTGTGAAATTCAACATATCTAGTTCTTTATTCATCAATACAGCATAGGATTTCCTTTAATATATACTTACTTTGCAGGTGCTATAAATTCATCCAGCACAGTTGCTCCAGGAATAGGGGCAGCAACTCCAGCAATCTGTCTAGCCTTCTCCTTTATTTTATCTTTGCTTTTGGAAGCAAATTCATCTGTAACTGTAATTTCCTTTGGTGCTATCCCATATTCGCTAAGATCCTTCCAAGGGATGGGGCGGGGGCGGAGAGAAAGCAAGACAGGAAAATTTCAGATTGGAAATAATTCTTCCCCAAATCCACATATTAAAACAGTATTCTTGAAATGAGAAAAAAAAAATAAAGAGCAGCTTCATTATAGCACCATCATGAAAGGCATAATTTATTGGCTAAACCAAGGTGGCTTATAATATGTACTTCATATTTATTATAAGCCAAAAAGATAAGTATGTGCAAATACTGCTTTATGGCTAATGAAGAACCGGAAGACTTGCATAATTTTATTTATTTATTTATTTATTTATTTATTTATTTATTTTTACAGTTATTTATATCCCGTCCTTCAGAATACAAAACTTTCCAAGGTGGCTTACAAGTAACATAAAGATTCATGAATAAAAACACAGTGAACAGTATCCTTCTCATAGGGCAGTTAGTGGGAATGGCCTTCTGCAGGGAGGTAAAGTCCAGCTAGAGCAGGCTCTGAGGTCTTCACCCAACTGCTTTCCTCTGTCTCCTGGAATCCTTCCCACAGGACAGTTGTTTTATACACACACACACACACACATTCCACCTATCTGGAATTATAAAGACTCAAGATGACGTCTTTTTAAAACTTGCATTATTTTGCAAATTTACCTCTTCATCCATAAAATCTTCTGGCCCCAGGACTGTTTTTTCTGCCCTCTTTTGACGTGATGATACAAAAGTTGAAGGTGCCCATCCTTTAAAGACAACAACAATTCATTTTTATAAGACATAAGATTTAAACATTGCTGTAATGTTTCATAGCAGAATTATGAAAGGTTAGATTTTAAATTAAGGGTGCAATCTTGTACCCACTTCCGTGGGAGTAAGCCTACTGAACTCAAAGGGACTTACTTCTGAGTAGGCATGTACAGGATTGTGTGCAAAATTCAATGTGCTAGTTTTACCTATAAAGCCCTAATGACTTGGGCCCTTCATACTGTTGTCTTCCTCATATTGTCCCACAGTGCTCTCTATGGTAAAGTGAGAGTGACTTTGTGGATGCCCCACAACATGGTCTGATGGAACATGATGCAGCTGAAGCAAAGTAGGTTTGGGTCTGATCAGTATCTGATTGGGGGACTGTCTAGGAACCCCATGTACATTGTCCTGAGTTCCATGATGGAAGACTATAAAAGTACTTGAATAAATATATGTACCGAGCCTAAACCACAAGGACATTTGAGAGATATTCCTTCAAAAGTCTACTGATGCTAAACAATTATTTTTAGACACTTAGTATCTTCAAGGAGCTCAGGACAGCACACATTGTTCTTCTTCTCATCATTTTATCCTCACAACTCTGTAATGTAGGTTAGGCTGAGAAATAGCCCAAAGCCCTTCGCGGCTGAGTGGGGATTTGAACCCAGGTCTCCCCAATCATTCACCAACACTCTAACTACTACTTATCCAACCCTATGATTCTATTCTCTGGATTTCCTGCATCATGCAGGGATTGGTCTAGATGGCCAACAAAACCCTCTTCAACTCATTGATTCTAGCAAGACCAAGTTATGGAATGAACTTATGTAAATATAATGGGCAGTCTTTCAATAACCAAGCACAGCTGGAAACTGAGAGAGAGAATACATCATTTTCAGACATGAATGGTCACTAACCTTCTTTTGAACCCACAGTGTTAAAGTAGCCGGCAGAGAAACCACCACTAAATGCTCCATGAAAACGTTTATATCGTCCTTTCTCATCTCTGACAGTCTGCTGTTGTAGAGGAATTGGTTTCTTAATTCGTTCACCTGCAATTCGTTTTAAAGCATGAATTAATTTGAAGAGAGAATGAAAGGTGTAAGGAGGCAACTATTTAGGTGCATAAATGAATGCTACATCCTGTTATCGGAAAGACTTGAACACTGCTTCAAAGTTCACACCATGTCCAATAATACCAATTTATCCCATTATCTCCCCCCACTTCAGTTCTCCAGACCACATAATCGGTGAGTAGGAAGGGACTATAAAGCCATCAAGACCTCTTCCCACCTACACACAAAGGCCAGCCTCTCCATATACTAGCTGCCCCCTTCATCCATATAATCCAGACGTGACAAGAAAATTAGCCAAAGTATTAGCTACAACAAAAGGAGACAACCAATATGATCAAAAGGTAGGAGATATGGTGATGAGATTCCAATTACACCCTGCCTCTAGCTTACTCTTCCAGCTACATGTGCCACCAGAACGGAGTCAAACAGCCTTCCAATTGCTGGAATATTAAACTTCAATTTAGGAGTAATGATCTAGCACCCATGCTAGGCCAAGTCCATAGGACCAGTTACTTCCATTCAGCACCTCACTAACAACCTTTTAATTTCTATTCCATTAAAAACAAGGATGCTGGAATCACTGTGAGAGCTGATGCAGATGCATCACAGCACCCTTTACACAGTCACCTCAGGTATGTGCAGGCCCAAACTCTCTCAGAGGCACCATCTGCGTGAACCAGCACTGCTTTCAGGTTGCTGCGATATTCAAAGTTTTGGCAAAGTGGGGCCATCATGACAGGTGAACTTGAGACAAGAATTCAAGTGAGGAGAAAGCAGAAGTATGTATTTTTCTTTGAAGCATAACACACATAAACCCTATTCAAGAATGGCTTGTTCAGATGACAGATGTTAGAAGAGGATGGTCTTCTTCAGTCCTCCCAAGAGAAAAGGACAGAAGTGAGCGTCCACCAGATAAGAGTGAGAGACTCACATGTTTCTCTTGATTGGTGTGGGCCATAGACCGGCCATCCCCAATCTGATGCCTACAGATATGCTGGACTGCAACTCCCATAATTTCCATCTGGCTAGGAATGGAAGTTGCAGTTCAACACATCTGGGGGGCACCAGATTGGGGAGGTTGATGTAAACCATTCTGTGGACCCCTTGCCCATCTCTGAAGAACCACCTAGCAGCTACTAGTCTATAGGATTGTTGCGGATAATGCTGTGTAGCAGCCATATCGGGGGTCAGACTAAGTAGCCTCATGCAGTCTCATGCTTCATGTTCTTGCTGAGCTCTTTCTCCCTTGAATATATTGTTGTAAGCTGACGAGACACAGGAATTCCTTATCTTGTCAAAGGTCATACAATTGTATATCTTGTTCTCTGCTGTTCTCTTCTGTTCTCTGTTTATCATGGCTACCCTATAACCCAGTTCTTGTATTATAAACAATGGTGCTAGGAGAAGAAATGTTGAGGACTGCAACCCCATATGGGAGGGAAAGGAGAAGCCGTTTCCTATGTGTCACAATATCTATAAAAACAATGTGCTGATGTAAATCGGGGCTTCTGGCTCTTTGGAAATGATTCCAACCTTAAGCCCGCGCGTTAAATAAAGAATCTCTTTTTCCTTCACTCCGTGGTCTCTCTGACTCTGGGTTCTGCAACATTAATGGTGCCGTGACTCGGATGTGGCAGGCTCTGAGCCAGACAGGTGGCATTTGCCTGCTCTTGATCGCCGCACCAGGAAGACGAGCTCGGCGCATGCCTCCCTTTCTTGGCGCCACCGACCTTTTTGTCGAGTGAATGGGAGAAAGCCTGCACCGGGATCGCCCAAACGGCAGCGAGCAGCAAGAGAACCTTGGGAAGCGGAGAAAGGAACTTGAGCCCTGCCTGTATCGCAGCTGCAATTGAGTTGAAACCCACATTGGAAGCCTTCAGGAGAAAGGCAAGTATATGGGAAGACTCAGGCTAGACCTTACTGTGGACACACTGGGAGACTGTCCCCCCTGCGTATGGTCAGACCTGCAACTGGAGAATTGAAGAGAGGGACTAGACCCTACTGCAGCTTGCCAGGTGAATAGCTGCCCAGCGTACGGTCAGATCCCAAAGAAGATTAAACATGCGTGTTGTAGTGTTAGTAGTGTTGCATTGTGTTTCCTTAATAAGGTGTGAAAAAGGGGGGTCTGCCCCTAGAAGGGAAAGTATGTCCCAGCAATTCACTGATAATTACTGGCTTCACCTGGCTAACATCACTAAAGTAAAACATTTTTGTTTGCCAAGAGATATACCTGCAAACAGGTTTTTTATCTTTTTCTCCTCCATCATTTAATTTGACTAATAATAGTAATTCTGTAGATGTTCAAATCAATAATCTGCATGCATAATATAGTGGCTGACATAACAATGGGACAAAACAATTAGCTAAATTGGTTAACCCCTTGGCTTCCAGATCTTAGCTGGCTTAAGGCATTGTTCATCCTAATTCTACCAGTGTTGTTCATAGAGATACTGTTATGCCTTTGCATTCCTTGTCTTATGCGCTGTTTAACCAATCTGTTTTATGTCTTGGCTAGTAAAACTGCCGCTCTCTACGCTCTAATAGCTCAACAAACTATTAAGAGGGTTGCTATAAGAGTCCTGTGTTATGCTTCGCAAACCAGAATGTCTATTTGTGTAATGAAATGCTATAAATGTAATGAAATTATGCATTTAAGGGGGGAATGTAGCAGCCATATCGGGGGTCAGATTAAGTAGCCTCATGCAGTCTCATGCTTCATGTTCTTGCTGAGCTCTTTCTCCCTTGAATATATCGTTGTAAGCTGACGAGACACAGGAATTCCTTATCTTGTCAAAGGTCATACAATTGTATATCTTGTTCTCTGCTGTTCTCTTCTGTTCTCTGCTTATCATGGCTACCCTATAACCCAGTTCTTGTATGATAAACAATGGTGCTAAGTGAAGAAATGTTGAGGACTGCAACCCATATAGGAGGGAAAGGAGGAGCCGTTTCCTATGTGTCACAATATCTATAAAAACGATGTGCTGATGTAAATCGGGGCTTCTGGCTCTTTGGAAATGATTCCAGCCTTAAGCCCGCGCATTAAATAAAGAATCTCTTTTTCCTTCACTCCGTGGTCTCTCTGACTCTGGGTTCTGCAACAGCTGGACTATGTGGACCTGGATCTGATCCAGGAAAGCACTTACATTTATAAGCAAGAATCGTCACGCAGAGTCACATAATACAGATGAATTATGCCTTAAAAGTGATTCTGAATGCATGGCCTTATTTTGCAATTTTGAAACATACTGGTAAGGGAAAAAGTAGACCACACAAGACTGAACCAGCTGACTCCAAACCTATTCTAGATCACAGGACTTCAGTGGGTTGTGACCCACAACAGGGCTGAATCAGCAGTACGACTGCCACTTTATCTTGTGTTGTTGCTTTATGTTTCTTTTTTAAAGTGAAGGAGAAAGCGAAGGGAAGAAGAGCTTTTCAGAAGAGAAAAGCTAAAAAATATTGTAAAACACGTAAAGTAAGAACATAAGAAGAACCATGCTGGATTAGACCAAAGGTCCAACTAGTTCAGCATTCTGTTCACACAGTGGCCAACCAGCTGTCGACCAGGAACCCACAAGCAGGGCATGAGCACAACAGCATCCTCCCGCCCATGTTCCCCAACAACTGGCGTACATAGACTCACTGCCTCTGGTACTGGAGGCAGCACATAGCCATCAAGACTACTAGCCATTGATAGCCTTTTCCTGCAGGAATTTGTCTTTTAAAGCCATCCAAATTGGTTGCCATCACTACATCCTGTGGTAGCGAATTCCATAATTTAACTTAGTTTAACTATGCATTGTGTGAAGAAGTCCTTCCTTTTATCTGTCCTGAATCTCCCACCAATCAGCTTCACAGGATGACCCCGGGTTCTAGTATTTTGAGAGAGGGAGAACAACATTTCCCAAGCCACATTTCTCTACACCATGCGTAATTCTGTAGACCTCTATCATGTCTCCCCTTACCCTCCTTTTTTCCAAGCTAAACAAGCCCAGCTGTTGTAACCTTCCCTCATAGGGGAGATGCTCCAGCCCCTTGATCATTTTAGTTGCCCTTTTCTGCCCTTTTCCCAGCTCTACAGTGACTTTTTTTTTTTTAGGTGTAGTGGCCAGAACTGTACACAGTACTCCACGTGTGGTCGCACCACAGATTTGTGTAAGGGCAGTATGATGATACTGGCAGTTTTATTCACAATTCCTCAGTTCCGTTATTGGCAGTTGGGATTCACGCTTGAAAATGGCTTTAGATGCCCGAACAGAGAATAGGATATTCTCCCATGAATTCAATAAATACAAATCTTGGAAGGCAGGAATCAACAGCCATTAGCCACGATGGCTAAACAGAACCTCCAGGTTTAGAGGACGTATACCACAGAGAACCAGTTGCGGGGGAAGCTTCATGCCCTGCTTGTGGACTTCCCAGAGACATCCGGTTGGCTACTATGGAAAGCAAAATGCTAGAACTGGCGAACTTTTTGTTAAGATCCAGCAGGGCTCTTACCTTGCTCAAATCTGTCCGGTGTGAAGCGGCCCTGAATTATTGCATGTATCTGCGATTCAGATCCCAGATGCGACAAGTCCGCATAAATCGATCCTGGCGCGCAGGTAAGTCCCCCAGGCAGGAGGAAGCCCCTACATCAGCCTTCGTCACCCTGGTGCCCTCCAGATATGTTGGACCACAACTTCCAGCATCCCCCAGCCATGCTGGGCTGGGGATACTGGGTGTTGTTGTCCAACACATCCGGAGGGCACCAAGTTGGGGAAGCTGCCCTATATACCAAGCAGCCCCAGAAGTTCAAAACTGCCCTAGCCCCCTTTATTTGAGGATGCCCGCCCGCGAAGGAAGAGCAGCACCCTGCTCACGCGCGACGTCCCCATCTACACGCCCTCTGCCCTTTCCCCCCTCAGCATCCAGCCTTCCCACTTAGGTGAACCACGCTGCGGCCCGGGCATCCTTCGTGAGGGAGTAAATCCCACTGAACTCTGTGGGTCTTACTTCTGAGTAAACAAGCACGGAGCACGGGCCGCGAACACACAGCGCAAATCGCGTCTTTCCCTCAGTAAGGCTCTGGCCGCACCCTGCCAAAGGGGAAACGGCCCACGGACTCACCCTCCTCCAGGGGCTCCAGCGGGGTCCCGAAGCTCACCAGCTCTTCCTCGTCGTCGCCGCCGCTCTCGCCGGCCGCCATCTTGGCAGGCCTCTAACGGGGCGGGCGGGCGGCTCGGGCCCGCCTCCTCGGCCTCCCTCAGGGAGGCAGCTGATGCGAGCCTGGGCGAGGCCTGCTGCGTCGGGGCTAGGCTGGAGGGGGCAGGCAGAGGGGTCCGCTTGTGATTGGGGGCGTCTGTTAGGGGCCCGGCTAGGTAATCGTAGACCCTGGACTTAACGGGGCCCCCCTTGTAGACAGCCACGCCTATGGCTTCAGTTGCGAAGCCTAGCATCGCTCTTCTCCCCTCGGCAAGTTAAGTTCACTCCGCTCATAACACCGTCATGTTGTTGCTGTTCCTCAGTCGTTCAGTCGCGTCCGGCTCTTCGTGACCCCGTGGACCAGAGCACGCCAGGCCTTCCTGTCCTGCGCTCTCTCCCGGAGCGTGCTCAAGTCCATATTCATTGCATCCGTGATGCTATCTAGCCATCTCATCCTCTGCCGTCCCCTTCTCCTTTGGCCTTCAGTCTTTCCCAGCATCAGGGTCTTTTCCAGGGAGTTTTCTCTTCGCATTAGGTGGCCAAAATATTTGAGCTTCGGCTTCGGTATCTGTCCTTCCAATGAGCACTCAGGGTTGATTTCCTTCAGGATGGACTGATTTGACCTCCTTGCAGTCCAGGGGACTTGTAAGAGTCTTCTCCAGCACCATAGTTCGAAAGCATCAATTCTGCGCTCAGCCTTCCTTATAGTCCAGCTCTCACAGCCATACGTTGCTACTGGGAAAACCATAGCTTTGATTAGACGGACCTTTGTCAGCAAGGTGATGTCTCTGCTTCTTACTATGCTGTCTAGGTGTGCCATAGCTTTCCTCCCCAGGAGCAAGCGTCTTTTAATTTCATGGCTACAGTCACCGTCTGCGGTGACCTTGGAGCCCAAGAAAGTAAAATCTGTCACTGCTTCCATTTCTTCCCCTTCTATATGCCAGGAAGTGATCGGGCCAGATGCCATGATCTTCGTTTTCTTAATGTTGAGTTTCAAACCAGCTTTTGCACTCTCCTCTTTCACCCTCAACAAGAGGCTCTTGAGATCCCCTTCGCTTTCTGCCATTAGGGTGGTATCATCTGCGTATCTGAGGTTGTTGATAATTCTCCCAGCAATCTTAATTCCGACCTGTGATTCATCCAACCCGGCGTTTCTCATGATGATGTTCAGTTGTTCAGTCGTGTCCGACTCTTCGTGACCCCATGGACCATAGCACACCAGGCCTTCCTGTCCTGCGCTCTCTCCCGGAGCGTGCTCAAGTCCATATTCATTGCATCAGTGATGCTATCTAGCCATCTCATCGTCTGCCGTCCCCTTCTCCTTTTGCCTTCAGTCTTTCCAGCATCAGGGTCCTTTCCAGAGAGTTTTCTCTTCGCATTAGGTGGCCAAAATATTGGAGCTTCAGCTTCAGTATCTGTCCTTCCAATGAGCACTCAGGGTTGATTTCCTTTAGGATGGACTGATTTGACCTCCTTGCAGTCCAGGGGACTCGTAAGAGTCTTCTCCAGCACCACAGTTCGAAAGCATCAATTCTTCGGCGCTCAGCCTTCCTTATAGTCCAGCTCTCACAGCCATACCTTACTACTGGGAAAACCATAACTTTGATTATGCGGACCTTTGTCGGCAAGGTGATGTCTCTGCTTCTTACTATGCTGTCTAGGTTTGCCATAGCTTTCCTCCCAAGGAGCAAGCGTCTTTTAATTTCATGGCTACAGTCACCGTCTGCGGTGATCTTGAAGCCCAAGAAAGTAAAATCTGTCACAGCTTCCATTTCTTCCCCTTCTATATGCCAGGAAGTGATGGGGCCAGATGCCATGACTAGAGGAATAAATACCATGAAGTTTGATTCCGCTGCCTTGATGCTAAACTTGGCAAGAAGCTCCCATTTTGTTGTCGAAAAGGATAAGTGACTTCTAAAAATAATAAAATGAGCGTCTGTAACCATGCACGCGCCCAGTCTGCTCCACCCCCCATCTCTACAATGTTTAAAAATAAGAAATCTGCTGCAAAGAATGGCATCAGCCCAGGTGCTGACACTGGACCTGTTTTCCGCTGCCTCCCAGCACCTGCTGTTCTCTGGGTGGTCATTGGGGGTCGGGGGACTTTGGCCATGAGATCTGTGGAAGAAAATTCCTGACAGCCATTAATCAGACTGATGCTTAGGCTGACCCTGCGCTTCACTAATCTTGCATGCAGGGAAGTGAAAGTAAACAAAGTATGCAGACTGAAAGTCTGGGTGAAAAGTAATGTTGGGGTAAATGGGGAAAAATCATGCCCCAGCTTCAATGCCACATAAAACCAGAACAGTAACGAACTGCTTATCAGAATGGCAACTAATATTGCTTTTCTATGTGGCAGTTACAACCAATTAGAAGTATTATACAACTCATCCCACCTCTGTAATGTTCTGCATCTGATCAGTGTTAGCTGAAGTTGCACCTTGTCATTCATTGTATAAAAACTTTGTTTGAAATGTAAATGAGGAGAGCCTTCTCACAAGAATTTTTGTATGAATCTCTGCAGAGGTATACTTAGTCCCAAGTAAATGTTTCTAGCATTGGGGCAGTGGAAGGAAACTTCATGTTATTCCTGTAATCATGATGGAGCTGTGAGTGGGTTTAAAATGCAAAACTGCACATACTCAACAGTATTTCTTCTTTATTGTGGTTGCCAAAAGGTTTTCCCCCCTCTCACATGTCAGGAGCAGTTGAAAAGTGTGAAATAATGGTGAGTGGAGAAATGTTAATTGTGTGCTTCACATCTGAAACAATATACGTGGTTAGCGGGAGGCCCCAGAAGACCATTAAGTCTAGAGTCTAAAATTACCTTGCTGCAGTATTGAGCTTTCCATAGAATTGTCACAGGCTGCACCTTTTGTATTTCATGGCCTTTGGGCCCACTCTTTACAATATTTCTCTTTCTGCTTAGGTGGGTGTGTGTGCGTGTGCATATTATCTATATATCTATATATGCCAGCTCATCTGAAATGAACATTTCATACATCTGACAAAGTGGGCTCAAGTCCACAAAAGCTTCTGCCACTATAAATCTGTTACCCTTTAAGGTCCCATTGGACTCTTAGTTATGTTTGTTTTTAACAGAGTAACTCTGCTACCCCTCTGGAATTTATATCTAAATATTTGTGGTACAGCACCTATGAAGTGGTACAGCACTTAGCACAATGTTTAGTGTTTTTCATAATAATTAAATAACACAGGTGAACTGCTTTTTAACATCCCGTTATGCCTTTCATGCTACCTATAAGGGCCATTAATCAGTGGTACAAGAATGGAATTCCATCTTCCTCTTTCAAAATATTCAGGGAGTCTAACTTGAATTAATTATTAAGATCATAGAGTCAGTGAAAGGAAGATTAGAATGAGGGACTGCTGAGTTACAATTCATCAAGAAGCTAAATTTTATCTCCTATGGTTTGAATTGGGATAAAGGTTTTTTTTAATCACATTCCATGTGTTAATTGGCTTATCCATTGCCAGGAATTTTATGTTATCAGCAATGACTATTTTGTGAATGGCCACTGTAATTACATGATTTGCATAGTCCATACTTTCTATATTTCATTTCCTTCTGACCTCACTGTTTACAATCCCATCACCATGTGTACGTAATTCAGTGTATGCAATACCTGTAACTCAGGTTAGCACGTCACACATCTGATGAAGTGGACTCTAGTCCTCGAAAGCTTATGCCATAATAGATTTGTTAGTTGTTTAGGTGCCACAATAGTTTTTGGTTTTCTGCAACAGACTAACACCCCCACTCCACTGGCAAGTGTAATAAAAGACAGTTATTCTCAATTAATTAACCCTGGATGAAAGGATATGCTATATATGGGGCACTAGATCTTTCTATTCATTTGTGGCTGCTGTTTCCTTTCTTCTTCTCTCCTGTATCAGCCCCTCAGTTTCACAACAGTGCCAACTTATGTCACATAAGTTGGCATAAGTTGGAGAGCACAACGTTCCTAAAACCTGTCATACATTGGCCAGAAGAGGTCACCCAAGGACTATGTGCTCAGTCCTCAAGGGATGTTGCCTCTGCACCTTTTCTTCTAGTTTCCTTTAATCTTGAGATATCATGTATATATACAAAATGTGTTCATCCACAATTTTCAGAACCATGAAAAGTGTTTAGTTTTGTGTTTATGCATAACTGTTGGCCCCCTTCATGGATCACTGCCTTGTTGTGGCGAAGGGGCTTGCGTAACTCAGTGAAGCCATAAGCTATGCCATGCAGGGCCACCCAAGACGGACAGGTCATGGCAGAGAGTTCTGACAAAATGTGGTCCACTGGAGAAGGAAATGGCAACCCACTCCAGTATTCTTGCCAAGAAAACCCCATGGAACGTATCACAAGGCTAAAAGAGATGACGCCGGAAGATGAGCCCCTCAGGTCGGAAGGTGTCCAATATGCTACTGGGGAAGAGCAGAGGGTATTTCCAAGTAGCGCCAGAAAGAGTGAAGCGGCTGGGCCAAACCCGAAAGGACACTCAGCTGTGGATGTGTCTGGTGGTGAAAAGAAAATCCGATGCTGTAAAGAACAATATTGTTTAGGAACCTGGAATGTAAAATCAATGAATCAAGGTAAGCTGGAGGTGGTCAAACATGAGATGGCAAGATTGAACATGGACATCTTGGGAATCAGCGAACTAAAATGGACAGGCATGGGCGAATTTAATTCAGGTGACCATCATATCTACTGTTGTGGGCAAGAATCCCTTAGAAGAAATGGAGTAGCACTCATAGTCAACAAAAGGGTGGGAAAAGCAGTACTGGGGTACAATCTTAAAAATGATAGAATGATCTCAGTACGAATCCAAGGCAAACCATTCAACATCACAGTAATTCAAGTCTATGCCCCAACCACTGAGGCCGAAGAAGCTGAGGTTGATCGGTTCTATGAAGACCTACAACACCTTCTAGAACTAAAACCAAAAAAAGATGTCCTCTTCATCATAGGGGATTGGAATGCTAAAGTAGGAAGTCAAGAAATCACCGGGATAACAGGCAGGCATGGCCTTGGTGTACAAAATGAAGCAGGACAAAAGCTAATAGAGTTTTGCCAAGAGAACATGCTGATCATAGCAAACACTCTTTTCCAACAGCACAAGAGGCGACTCTACACATGGACGTCACCAGATGGTCAATATCGAAATCAGAATGATTATGTCCTTTGCAGCCAAAGATGGAGAAGCTCCATACAGTCAGTAAAAACAAGACCTGGAGCTGACTGTGGCTCAGATCATGAGCTGCTTCTTGCAAAATTTTGGCTTAAATTGAAGAACGTCGGGAAAACCACTAAACCGTTCAGGTATGACCTAAATCATATCCCTGATGAATATACAGTGGAGGTGAGGAATAGATTTCAGGGATTAGACCTGATAGACAGAGTGCCTGAGGAACTATGGACGGAGGTCCGTAACATTGTTCAGGAGGCAGCAACGAAATCCATCCCAAAGAAAAAGAAATGCAAGAAAGCAAAGTGGCTGTCTGATGAGGCTTTACAAGTAGCTCACGAAACAAGGGAAGCGAAAAGCAAGGGAGAAAGGGGAAGATATACCCAACTGAATGCAGAGTTCCAGAGAATAGCAAGGAGAGACAAGAAGGCCTTCTTAAATGAACAATGCAAAGAAATCGAGGAAAACAACAGAATGGGAAAGACTAGAGATCTCTTCAAGAAAATTGGAGATCTCAAGGGAACGTTTTGTGCAAAGACGGGCATGATAAAGGACAAAGAAGGCAGGGACCTAAGAGAAGCAGATGAGATTAAGAAGAGGTGGCAAGAATACACAGAAGAACTATACAGGAAAGATCTGAATGTCCCTGATAGCCATGATAGTGCGGTCACTGAACTTGAGCCGGACATCCTCGAGAGTGAAGTCAAGTGGGCCTTAGGAAGCATTAGTAACAACAAAGCTAGCAGAGATGACAGTATTCCAGCCGAGCTATTTAAAATCCTAAAAGATGATGCTGTTAAAGTGCTACATTCAATATGCCAACAAATCCGGAACACTCAACAGTGGCCACAAGACTGGAAAAGGTCAGTTTACATTCCAATTCCAAAGAAGGGCAACGCCAAAGAGTGTTCAAACTACCGCACCATTGCGCTCATTTCACATGCCAGCAAGGTGATGCTCAAAATCCTACAAGCTAGGCTTCAGCAGTATGCGAACCGAGAACTACCGGAAGTACAAGCTGGGTTTCGAAGAGGCAGAGGAACTAGAGATCAAATCGCCAACATTCGCTGCATCATGGAGAAGGCATGAGAATTCCAGAAAAACGTCTATTTCTGCTTCATTGACTACGCTAAAGCCTTTGATTGTGTGGATCACAAACTCTGGCAAATTCTTAAAGTGATGGGAGTACCAGACCACCTTACCTGTCTCCTGAGAAACCTGTACGAGGGTCAAGAAGCAACAGGAAGAACCAGACATGGAACAACCGATTGGTTCAAAATTGGGAAAGGAGTACGACAAGGCTGCATATTGTCACCCTGCTTATTTAACTTATATGCAGAGTACATCATGAGAAATGCCGGGTTGGATGAATCAGAGGTCGGAATTAAGATTGCTGGGAGAATTATCAATAACCTCCGATATGCAGACGATACCACCCTAATGGCAGAAAGCGAAGAGGATCTAAAGAGCCTCTTGCTGAGGGTGAAAGAGGAGAGTTTAAAAGCTGGTTTGAAACTCAACATTAAAAAAACTAAGATCATGGCATCTGGCCCCATCACTTCCTGGCATATAGAAGGGGAAGAAATGGAAGCAGTGACAGATTTTACTTTCTTGGGCTCCAAGATCACCGCAGACGGTGACTGTAGCCATGAAATTAAAAGACGCTTGCTCCTGGGGAGGAAAGCTATGGCCAACCTAGACAGCATAGTAAGAAGCAGAGACATCACCTTGCCGACAAAGGTCCGTCTAATCAAAGCTATGGTTTTCCCAGTAGTAATGTATGGCTGTGAGAGCTGGACTATAAGGAAGGCTGAGCGCCGAAGAATTGATGCTTTCGAACTGTGGTGCTGGAGAAGACTCTTACGAGTCCCCTGGACTGCAAGGAGGTCAAATCAGTCCATCCTAAAGGAAATCAACCCTGAGTGCTCATTGGAAGGACAGATACTGAAGCTGAAGCTCCAATATTTTGGCCACCTAATGCGAAGAGAAAACTCCCTGGAAAAGACCCTGATGCTGGGAAAGACTGAAGGCAAAAGGAGAAGGGGACGGCAGAGGATGAGATGGCTAGATAGCATCACGGATGCAATGAATATGAACTTGAGCACGCTCCGGGAGAGAGCGCAGGACAGGAAGGCCTGGCGTGCTATGGTCCATGGGGTCACGAAGAGTCGGACACGACTGAACGACTGAACAACAACAACAACAATAACTGTTGGCATAGGGGATAACAGTATTTTCAAACTTGTGTAAGCCAGATCAACAAGTCCTAAATATGTAAACAAACAGATACTGCAAAAAAAAACACCCCACCAACCCACATCCCTCTGTAGCAACTAGAGTGCAGATAGGTGACTTCAGAATGAAAAGGGCAAATTAGATTTGTAGAGATTCCCTGTAGAAAATCAAATACATGCATTTGTGCATTGGACTTGAAAAGGAAACATTAGAGCTGCTTCACACATGTAATTTTCCTGTATAGGAATATTTTTTTCTTATTAGTATATTACTACTACTACTACTACTATTAAAATAATGCACAGTGGCTGTATTTGCATATAACAGTGAGAATTGCTGGTGAAATCTTGGTTACCATGAACAGGCTGAGTTGCACCCAGCTGATTCACTCCTCCTGCTAGCGTGAATGGGTAAGCAAACCAGAAATTGTTGGCTTTGTGTCAAGTCTGAACCCAGGATCCTATTTTGTTTCTCCCAAACAAGCCAGGAACAAGCCAAGGTTGGTTGTTGGCTTCTTTGGGAGCAATAAACTAGAGTTTTCGGTTCAAACTTCACACAAAACCAACCATTTCTGGTTTGTTTAGCTGCTCACACTAGCAGGTGGAACAGAGTAGAAGTAAACAGGCTAAGTGTACCACCACCTGGATCACCATTATGTGCAAATGTAGTCACTGGAGAGTTACATAGTGTTGATAGTGTGCTAAAAGGCCAAGGAGACCTAGATTCAAATTCCTGCTTAGCCATGAAGCTCACTGGATTATCTTCGGCCAGTCACCCTCTCTTAGCCTAACCTACCTCACAGGGTTCTTCTGAGGATAAAGTCGGAGAAGGCATTCCAGGTACACTGCTCTGAAGAATATCCTTTGGGGAAGGATAGGATAAAAATGTAATACACATTATTAATTTATTATCGATACCAGGGATGAACAACCAGGGATCTACACAGTACCATCAGTGCACACAGTAATTTACACATTATGTGCCACTTTTCCATGGTGGACTAAGTCTAAAGTGGCTCAATCAAAACACAATATCACAATTCACTTTAAAAAACATGTCAAACAAATCCAAATACAACACAAAGTATTGTCTTCCTATCCCTTTATCTCCATGCCAGGAACATTTTCATTTTGCTTAGTTTCTATGTGTTGGGCTGCTTTTCAGGGCACAGGAGTAGCGCTAGTTAAATGTTGACAACAGCAAAAGGAAAGATCTTATCTGTTAATTCACTCATCCAATTTGTCTCCTTAACTAGGCAATGTGTACATGTTTTTGCCTGACCTTTGGAACAGGGTTCTGCATTGGTCACTAGTACAACCCACACATAAATCCTTTTTAAACTGATAACATTCACCCCACCTTGAATTTTATAATAGTTAAGGTAAACAAACTGGGATTGATTAAACGTATCGCATTTGCAATATACATTAATCCTGCCTAGACTGAGGTGTGTCAAACTAGAACACTTAAGAAGGATAACTAGTCAAGCCTTGGTCAAAAACCTAGTTGAGGCTTTCTTCATTAATCTTCTGATTTGGGCTCATTGTGGCTATTCAGTTGTAAAGGAAAGATACTTTGCATATGCTCAGAGGGGCTCTCTCATTTATTAGTACAACACATGGCCAAGTTAAATCCTGACACTGAAAACAGATTTGGCTGATGATAGGCAGGTTACTTTGCTCATAATTGCCATTACTGGATAAAGTCATAGCATGTTGGGTCTTTCATGTTCTGATGCTCAAATTTGGACTCTTAAATGTTGTGAAATATCCCAGTATGACATTACAATCCAAGATGGCCAACATGAAGGGTATATATCTCAGCTGCTCTTTGAACATTTTTATCAAAATGGTGCCTGCAGGTCGACATTTGCTTGTCATTCTCCCCGGAGCAGCTGCACTTTGCAGGCTGTGCTCTGTTCCTTAGCAAAGTTGCCCAGAGGCAAACCTCCTTTGGGATGCACCGTTGTTCCTTCCTCATGGTCCTTCTGTAGTAAGAATTATGCATTTCAGAAGGTATATGGCTACTGATTTGTTGCATTAATGTTTATGTTGCTTGAGAGTGTTCGTTGACCCTACATTGTCCCTGGATCTTCAGGTATAAATGGTGGCAAGGAGTGTGTTTGCACAATTATGTTTGGTGTGCCAGTTGCAACCCTTCCTGAGTCAGCAACAGTGGAGACTTGGTAACAATTATACATGCCTTTGTTACATCACAATATTGCAATGCACTCTACATGGGGCTACCCATGAAGAGCGCCCAGAAGCTACAATTGTTGCAAAATGCAGCAGCTAGGCTGCTAACAGGTGCATATATCAGGTCACCTGTCTTGAAAGACCTGCACTGTTTGCCAATTGCTTTCCGGGCTCAATTCAGGCTGTTGACTATAACTTTTAAAGCCCTAAACAGCTTAGGACCTGGCTATCTAAGTGACTGCCTGTCCAGTTACAAACCTGTCCAGTTATTAAGATATGCAGCAGAGGCCATCTTGATGGCACCATTACCCAAAGAGGCCAGTTTGTCGGGCGCATGTGAAAGGTCTTTCTCCTTTGTCACTCCCAAACTGTGAATGCACTCCCCCAAAAACTACAATCGGCCCCATTCTCTTGGCCAGAGTGTGAAGATGCATCTTTTCAATGTAGTCTTTTCGATTATGTCGTTTTAATATTATAACACTTTCCTGTTTTTACAAATTTTAAGGTTTTATTGTTTCAAATTGTTGTACACCGTCTTGCTGACTTTTTAGCAAAGTAAATAACAACAAATATAACTGCTTGCGCTGCTTTAATGAATTCATTGTTGCTTGATTTTGCTGATTTATTGTGGCAGTCTGTATTTTCCGTTTTTGATTTTGTTAGCTGCCTCAGTCCTTGGAAAGGCAGGATGAAACAAAGATACACCTTCCTCTCTGAGTTCACTCATAGGGACATAGGACGCTGCCTTACACTGCATCAGACCACTGGTCTATCTAGCCCAGTATTGTCAACACTGACTGGCAGCGGCTCTCCAGGGTTTCAGGCAGGAGTTTTTCTAGCCCTACCTGGAGGAGGTAGGCATTGAAGCTGGGGTCTTCTGCATGCAAAACAGGTGCTCTATCACACTGAGCTATGGCCACTTCCTCGTATTTCTCTTCTATAATAAATCTACTAAGGGCACAATCCTATTGGGATAGGCAGCCGCCTCTGAACTCAGGAAGTCGGAGCGGGGTAGGGTGGACTCTGGACAGCGCATAGGAAGCGTCAGAAAGGCACTTCCACCCTTTCCGCCCTGCCCCCAGGAATGCCCCATTTTCGCTGCTCCGCGCTGCTCTTACGAGGCAGCGTGGGAAGGGGGTGGAGGTCGGTTCTCAGGGAACAGACCTCGGAGCACAGGCTCCAAGGCCGGTTCCCAGGAACTGACCTATCCTATGGCCATTTAGCCACTGACTAGCGGCCATAGGATTGCACCTTAAATTAGCCATGGTTAAGAATGACTTGGATGCTATAAACGGAAGTCACTGAATTTCTCAGAGCCATATAAATCCCAGTAACTACTGTGGGTTAATCTCTGTTTGCCATAGCAGTTTCTACAGTGGACATGATCAGATACTCATGGCAATTTTTTGTAGGTGCTTATGCTTGCACACCATGACAGCCCTATAGAAGGCACAAGGTGACATCTCAGAAGGATCTGTCTGGACAACAGACTCCACAGCCCCAGTTTGCATGACACAACAGCCCATCATGGGTTAACTTACCCTCGAGGAGCTGTGGCACATGCCAGCCGCCATTATGAATATGCACCCACTCCCCATCAGGGTTGTCATGTTGTGTGATCCAAGCCGGCAGGGATTTGAGTGTTAAACAACCCTCACATAACCCACAGTCTGTTGTAGGGTTATGCAAGGGTTGTTTAACCCTCAAATAACCCTCCACTGGCTGGGTTTGGATGATACTGCAACCCTCGACAACCCCCAGTCAGGGGTTTCATATTCATAATGGTGGTCGGCACATTCCGCAACTCCTTAAGGGTAAATTAACGTATGATGGGTTGTTGTGTTGTGTGAACCAGGTCACAGAGTCAGTGGTGATATGCCCTGGACTTGTAAACTTACTCCAAAAGATAGCTCACTCGACATTTCCACCCAGTCACTTTCCTCTCCCTTTCAGCCCCCTGTAGAACATTTTCCTGCTTTCTATCTTCTAATGGAGACCTGGAGGCGTTACATGCAGCAAGACTCACATTTTCATGTTGTGGAATCTTGCTGTATGCTATGAAAATCCACCTTTTGATCTTCATCAGAGCACACACAGAAAAAAGCTCCCTGCAGTATACTGAAGTCTCCGAGGCGCTGTCATCTCTCTCTCTCTCTCTCTCTCTCTCTCTCTTTGCCTTGGACCATGTTCATTATGCAAGGTCGGTATCAAATACATAGAGATATTGTCATTACCGAATCAAATCAAGAAGTAGTCTGCATATGTCCTATAGATATAATCAATAACTGTTGTGCACAGTAGCAACTAATGTAGGCTGAAATCCTAAATCCTATGCACACTTACTGTTCCCATGTGCAGTCCTATGTACACTTATTGTTTGATTTCTATCTTTTGAGCCCCAACATGGATTACATAACATTAAAAATGAATACAATACAAAAATGAATATACACTTACTTCTGAGTAACTCCCATTCAACTCAATAGGCCTTACTTCTCAATTAATATGTCTAGGATCGGTTGCATATGTTCAAGGCCTGGATTTTATTCTGGTGCAAATCTTGTCATCAACATTAGTAGATTAAAGATGTAGTTTTCTGGGAAATACCCATAAATTACAGGAAGAGGTCTTCACCTTTGCTTGTATTTCAACATAAATGAGAAATTAATTTCACAACCTTTAAAACTAGCAAGTTTGGGTTATTCAGTCATACCATTTAAAAATTGGCCCTAGTGGTTGTAAAAACACTCCTACATACTTTTGGACTTACACAGATTCTATCAATGTCCACTGCCTACTAATCAGAATATCACCAGCTGCCCAAGAATGCTGGGTGGAACTAAATCTGTAGTAATTCGTCCTCTTTTTCTTGAATGAATGGCATTTTGGAAAGGCTCCCCCACTTTCCGAAGAATGACTCAGTCATGAAGGAGAAAAGATTAACGAACCATTGTGACCACATTTTCTCTTCTGTTGCAGAAGATAAAGAGAAACCATAGAAAGAAAATTCCTCTCCAGAAATAGAGACAAAGTGCTGACAAAAGAAGCTGCTCTGAAACACCAGGGAGAGGAAAGCTTCCAGCAGGGAAAAGTATCTTGGCAACTAATTGTCTCCCTCTGATGCGTACAGCTGCCAGTTGCAATTGTCTGGACTATGCCACATGGGCAATGAAAAGCTTTGAACTGAGAATTACATTCTTCAAAGATGGTCACTATCTACTCATAAAATGATTCAGTCTACAAAAAACTGGCCAAACAACAACGGAAGTGTACATGGAGAATTTTTCCTGCAGGAGCCTATTAGTGCTAGAGCTTAGCAACAGGTAGGGTGGTGGGATTTGAATGTTCATAGGAGTTTCTAAATCAGCACCAGCCTAAAATCCCGCATTTAAAACAGGGCTTTCTGCTTCCATTTTAAATGCAGCATCACAACGGACTCCCTTTACACACGCTTCCTCCCCCCCCTTATCTGAGTCTTCCACATGTTTCATTTTACAGCCATAGATGTCACTGTGGTCTAGCTCCTCTTATTGCAGACTTTACTCTTTTCAGGAGGGAACTCAAGTGCTGTAATTTGATAGCTCATTATCTCTAATCTTTAAAAAAAAATGGAATAAAGGTCATTTAGTGCAGGAAACGTCCTGGAGGTTGACCACGTCATCTAAAGGACCTACAAACATCCGTGAGAACCAATCTTAATAGCAGGACAAAAGCTCCATGTAAAGAAGCTCACTGTCTCTTGCAGCCCAGATGGCAAAGACTCACTAAGGTGAATGGGGCTAATTGATAGTAAGTTGTTATAATTGCATCTGTATGTTGCCATACAGATGGTAACAAGCTGTCAAAATTAGGATATTCAATAAATATACCATTCCAAAAAACCTTTCTGCATTGGCTAGACAAACCCCATTACTGATGGTATTATTTTCAGGGTGTAAGATTTTTATGATCTGAAGTGAAATCAGAGTATTGTATAATATAATATAGGACAGGAGAGCATAATGAATTGGCATTACTTGCTTATGTTGGTTTGGCCCAGGATCCAGGACCACTGGATCCTGCAGGTTCTAGAGCAGCCATGATGGATTAAGATGGATGCCCACTGTGGGGAAAATCTCACGCTGTGTAAGCTGCATGGGAGTTTTGCTGGGTCTTAAGCATCTGCCGAAATTAGACGTTGGCACTGAATTTGATAGTGAGGTCCTGATAGACTATTACTGGTTGAAGTGAACTAAGAGGCACAACAATAGGTTCACAAAGAATGCAGGATCATAAACATTATTGGAATAGTATATGTGCGGATGTCAAACTGGCATATACAAAACTGCAGAAAAACAGGGTCCTCCTAGTTATGCTTCCCCCAGGTATGTCTTGCATAGGTTCATACAAGTGAGGAAACTGATGTCAAAGATGGGGGCTGGGATCTGCTCTTGTCTCTGATTAATATAAAAAGATGTTTCGAACGCACTCAATGGCTACTTCTGCTGCTGCTTCTCCCTTCTTCTTTGGGATACCTTTGGGATATTTTCCATTCCCCACCCCTCCCTTGTGGGTATGGCTTGACTAGATACAACTGGAACCTTTTCCTTGAGGCACTGACTGGCTCTGGCTGAGATGGAAGTATCCATGACTCACTGTGTTAGAGTGATAGAAATGAGTTTTGCTTTTCATAGTGGAATAGTCTAAAGTAGCCAGGAAACCCATATCATGGGCTGGACAGAGTCTTAGAAGGAGATGCAGGTCCAAGATTCCTATTCAAATTGCTTTGATTGCTTTGTCAATGAATTTCTAATGCCATTCTTAAACCATTTATATTGTATTATTATTTTGATTGCTCTCTCATTCCACTTTCTGACCAGCCATAATCAATGATCATCAACATCATATCTTCTATAGGAAGATCATATTGTTTTCAGGCATTGTGTATCAATAAACTAATTGATTTATTTCAATTCAGATCTTGAGTCTATGGTCTTTTACATTGGTCAAGCTTTACCCTCTGACGCACTAGGTTGCAAAGGTGCAAAAGGTTTCGACCACAGAATTAACCACTTACTTTTAACTACAATAAAAAATGAACTTACAAAAAAAACCCTTTAAAGAAACCCTGAAGGCATTATTTTCACAGGCATCCTGTATGGCATTGTGGACATCCCTTTCAAATGGAAGTACATCTTGTCTAGCCTTATTCACATGAAGACTCAGGATGAACATGGGAAATTGTTCTTTCACACTGGTTCTTTTCATATTGTGGTCTCTAAATCCATGTTCTGTGACTCTTTGATATTAAACAGGGCTGTAGCCCTATTAAATAAATTTTAATCAGTTAAGGATAGTACCATCACATGGTTTCGTCACGAAGTGGCACTGGACTTAGTTATATCTGGGTGGAGTCGGGTGTCTCCTGTGTCTGTTCTGTTCCTTGTCTGCGAGAGACAATAAAGTTCTTGTTTAGCTTCTTGACTGGTGAGTCCTCTAAGCTTTCTAAAGCCAAGGTTTAAACTCACAGGTTCCTGAAACAAGGAGAATCGCAGAATTGTCTGCACCAGGAACCTTCAGCTCTAATAATCCTGCAGCATGCCCTGAATGGAAAGAAAGATTTGCTTGCTTCCACCTTGCCACAGAGTCTCACAAGGAGGAAGGAATAGTACAAATATGTTCACCCTTTTATACTATGGGGAAACAAGCACAACTATGAGAATGTTTTGGCCAAATCTGATGCCCATTTTATCCCCAAAAGGAACGTGGTTTGTGAAAAGTACTGCTTCCATCAAAGAGCTGAGAAACTGCTGACTTATTTGTTAGCGCCTTGTATGAACAGGCTGAATACTGTGAATGTCCTGATTAAAAAGAGAAACACCTTACAGCAGGGGTGGACGGAACGTAAATTTCCATATGTTTTGGACTAAGGGTAAATTCACTGCTCATGTCTCTGCAAAAGCAGCACAAAAGAAAGTTCAGAAAAAGCAGCCTAACTCACTGCAGCAAAAAAAGGTCAACCCTTTCAGATGGCATGCACAAGATATGGAAAAAATCTTAATATTAGTAGGCTTTGTCTAGCTAGAGGACCCAAGCAGACAGTATGGTGGCCTAGTATTGGAAATGACATAAAGAACAACATTTTATCCAGTGATTACTGCAGGAAAAATATATCAGCACAACGGAAGGAACCTTTAATCATTACACCCTTACTTGATGGACCTGGGGAAAGGCTGACAGCTATCCTGTGTGAATTGGGAGGTGAGATACTCATTACCTACTACAATGTTGTTGCACAACCGAAGAACCATTTTGTTCACTTTGGCATACCATCTGAATTTGTGACGGGCAATGCAACCCAATTTACAGCAGCAGAATTCCAGTCATTTTGGACATCTAGAGAGCCAGTGTACTGTAGTGGTGAGAGTGACAGACTGGGAGCCAGAAGATCCGGGTTCTAGTCCCCACTTGGCCATGGAAGCTCACTGGGTGACTTTGGGCCAGTCACAGACTCTCAGCCCAACCTACCTCACAAGGTTGTTGTTGTGAGGATAAAATGGAGAGGAGGAGGATAATGTAAGCCGCCTTGGGTTCCTTGCAAGAGGAAAAAAGGCGGGATATAAATGCAATAAATAAATAAAAATAAATTTCATCATATCACAACTCGCCCTCTCTAGCCACAAGCAAATGGCGAGACAGAGGCACAGTACATATTGCAAAGAAAAGCTTGAGAAAAAATGGCCCATATAATGCTTTTAAAAGCTACAGGTCAACACCGATTATGACTGGATACAGCCCATTAGAATTGCTAATAGGAAAACAAATCATTACATCCATTCTAGCTCTAGAAATAAACTCATTCTAAAGTGGCCCGCCTTGGAAAAAGTTGCTTCTGCCTCTTCAGCTTACCAAGCTTAAAGAAGTTATGAATGTTTCTATAGCCAGCACAATTGAGTGCAACAACAACCACATCTAGAGGAAGGATTGAGAGATTATATCAAACTTGAAGGAGAAGAGACATGGCAGACTCCAGCTATTGTACAAGAGAAAAATGAAAGCTGGCCTGATCCATACCTTCAGAGGTATCCTTGCTCAGGTAGAAGCTGGCCCAGAGGTGGGCAGCCTCTCATCCGAGGAGGGGCACCCAAGAGCACTTGAAGGCATGCAGCAGGTTGGCTCTCAGGAGGCCCAGTCTGTGCCTTCAAAACTCCCCTTTCTCCTGCAGGGAGTCTTTGCCATCTGCAGTTCTTACAAGCACACACACAAAACATTTCATTCATATATCGACAGATCCCAAGCTGGTGCCCTCTAGATGTTTTGGACCACAACTGAGGATTAGCCATGTTGGCTGGGGCTCATGGGAGTTGTAGTCCAAAGCATCTGAAGGCCACCAGCTTGGGGAAGGCTGAGACAGATATATTCAAATCTGCAGCCACATTAATCAGAGGCATGGTTTTAGTTCATTAAAAGCTTTTAAATCAATTAATCTAAAAATCAATTAATCTAACCAATTACTAGTTGCACCCCTACTATGTGTAGAGCTAATACAGGAGGCCGGCAGCCACACCCACCCTTGTGCACTTTGTGCCGATTCACCATCTACCCATTTCATTCCTTACATTTCTATACCGCCCAATAGCCAAAGCTCTCTGGGTAGTTTACAAAGATTAAACCCCTAAAAATACACAATATAAAACAAATGTACAAAAATATAACGATTTTAAAACAATCAACAGTAAATCCCAGGACTCATTACAAAACCTTATCAAATGCCATCAAATGCCTGGGAGTAGACAGCAGTCTTAACCTGGTGTTGAAAAGATGACAATGTTGGTGCCAGGCCGGCCTCAACAGGGAGAGCATTCCATACTTGGGGGACCACCACAAAGAGGCCATCTCCCTTGTTGCCATCCTCTAAGTCTCCCTTGGAGGAGGGCCTCAGATGATGAGCATAGTATATGGGTAGGTTCATACCCGGTAGTGCAGCCAGGTAATTTTAGACCCTGGACCTAAAGGTCTTATGGTAGGGGCGAGGGGCTTTAGATGGCCATGGGGAAATGGTGACAGTTCCTGAAACAGTTTGTGCTTATATCTGGATTTTCATGAAATTGCTTTGGTGGCACACGAAGCAAGAAAAACATATACATAATGTATACAAAAGCGTATACATTATCTAAAAACCCACTTTGATGGGTCACATAGCACTTGAGACTGCCACACTTCGGGGTTGGGTGGGTGGAGTCCAGCAAGTAGAACTGAACGTCATCAACTGCATAGGTGCTACTCAGCCAATGAGACAGGCTTGTCCCCACCCACGTCCACGCTCCCCTGCTCAGGGAAGTCTGTTGGAAGCACTGAAGTAAGCCCCTGTAGTTTACCCGCACCTCTCCCCTCTCATCCACCATTGGGATATTGTGAAAGGTTAAAAGTGCTACTGCGCTATTGTGAATGGTTAAAACTGCACAGCTGCGATATTGTGAATGGTTAAAACAGTGCTCCTGTGATATTGTGAATGCTTAAAATAGTGCTACTGCAAAGTAGTAGGGAAAGGAAGCCTGTGTCTACTGCTAATGGGGGAAAACAGGGAATGGGGGGAAAAGGGGGCCAACCCCACCCCTTGACCATCACTGCCAGGTCATGGAAACACCCCTAGGCATGCCCAGGGTTTAATGCCAGGGGGACAGGGAACACTGCAGTGGAACTATGCAGGAGCCACATTTAAGGAAAATGGCTTTGTGAAAATGCAGTTTCCAGAGGGAAGCAGCAGGGTTGTTGCTGGGTGGCAACAGCATCATCTGTCACAAACAACCTTGATATGTTCTCACTCCGCACTAAATCAGCAGTCTAGATTGGGCCCAGGTGTCTCATTTCAACTGTGAAGCTCACAATTAACTGCTTCTACAGTCCTGATATGTTAGAACAGAGCACCAAACAACAACAAAAACTACCAACCCTGATTTAAAAAATAAAATACCCTGGGGTTGTACCGTTTTGCATTTGAAACTCATGTTAAATTTACCATCATGACTCCAAAAACAAAACGGAATTTTCTTCTGTTGCTCTGGTGCTAAACACGTTTACTTGGGAATAAGCAAGATTTTGCTGTAGAAAAGGATAACAGATTTTTAAAGTAACAGGATAAACAAACAAACAAACGGATAAGAGGGTCTGTAACTATGCAGGCAGTCTTGGTGGGGCGGGGGATGGCCGTTGGCCCCAAGGCGGAGCCCCACCTGCGCCACTCCGCCCTTCGCCGGAGCGTGGAGCAAAGCTTCGTTCTTCTCCTGCACACTCCTAAATCTTTCATTCGTCCTCCTGGGAACCCCCACTGAAGGGCTGGGCTGGCGCAGAGAAGGCAGCTTGTTGCTGCTAGGCGCGGGCTCCACGAAGCGAAGGAAGCCTGCCCTCCCGCTGCGGGCTTCCCCCAGGTGTAGGAGGAGCGAGGGGCGGGCTCCCCAGGGCAGCCGGCGTCGAGGCTGGTCCAGCCCTTCCTCGCCTGGGTGGGGAGGCGCGCGGCGGCGACAGTTGCCTGAGCGGCGCGTGGCGCACTACGGAGTTGAGCTCGGAGCAGGAGCGACGACAGGAGCGCCGCGTTCCTCTCGCCGCCGCGCCAGGCGCAGGCTCCTCGCCGCTGCTTGCGGCTGAGCCTGGATAATATGACGGACGCGTTGCTGCCCGCGGGCTGCCCAGCGCCGGGCCGGCGGGGAGACTGCTACTTCCGAAAGGTGAGGCGAGGCCGAAGCGTCGCGGAGATCCGCTTGTGACCGGGGGCGGGGAGGCGGCGTGTCGTAGCAGCCGCCGGCAGGGTGGGCGTGAATAGATTGGACCCCCCCCCCCGGGACCCCCGCCGCCGCATACACGCTGAACTGGGGCAGTAAGCCGCATTGAATTCAGTGGGACTCTAACTTCTGAGTAGAGAGCATTACTTCGCTCCGCTGGGAATTTGGAAGCGGAGGAGCGGCTTCCTTGTTGCTTTTCTTGTCCGTTTCTGAAGCCTGTATTATTTCTGAAAACGCTGGTCTCGATTTGACTTTTAGGAAGCCTCCCCTCCGCCCTCTCTCTCTCGCGCGCGCACCTTTTCTTCTGCTTTTAAACAATATTAGGCACACCGGCTCTTTGGAAGGCGGTTTGTGAATATCGTCAGCGCGCAACCCTATGCATGTTTAGACAGAAGGAAGTCCTACAACTCCCAGCATTCTGGGAATGCTGGGAGTTGTAGGACTTCCTTCTGTCTAAACATGCATAGGGTTGCGCCCTTAATAACTTCGTAATAATGGAGGGAGAGGGCTGGCAAGGACTTTGCTATGTATTCTGAGATATCTGTTTACCCATGAGGGAGGTGGTTCATACTTATCTTCTGGAAATTGTATATTGGGGCGTGAGTATGAGGGGGCAGTTAGAAGCTGCTGGAAATGGTGGGTGAGATTGTTGTCTTCTGTTACCTCTAACCATTTATTTATTTATTTGGAGGTATTTCTATAATGCTGAATATAATAAAATGTCTAAGTAGTTCACAATATTATCACCACCACCAAGAAGGATGTGCATAATATTTAGAGTTGCCACTTTTTTATCAGGCTATTGTGCTCTTAACAGTGACTAGACAGGCAGAAATCCAACAGGGGCAGCTTTCCCCAATGGGAACAGCTCTTGGCTTTCCTCCTGTTACTCAGTTGCTGAAGGCAGAAAGAATACATGCATGTTTACTCAGAAGTAAGGCCCACGCTGTGTTCAGTGGGGACTTGCTTCCAGATAAGTGTACATTAGATTGTATCCACAGGTAAGCATACATAGGGCTGCATCCTGATATAACTGCTAACAGTTGCCATATGAAAATAAGATGAACTGCACTCTACATTTATGTTAGAGCTTATGCAATGCCAGCCTGTGTGTGTTTATTTGGAAGTGACTCTCACTGAGTCTAGTGGTACTTACTCCCAGCTTTACGTGTGCATAAGATGGCCACTTAAAAGAAATAATTTCACCCTAGTACCTCCAAAACCCAGTTTTAAATGTTGCACATGTGTGTGAGTGAGAGAGAGAGAGAGACCAGCATAAAATCCTGCATTTAAAACGGAGCTTTCTGCTTCCATTTTAAATGCAGGATTACAACGACTCCCTTTTTCACCTGCTTCCTTTTCCTGCACCCCCTCCTTCTCCCAGTATCTGAGTCTCCCATTATCTTTCATTGATCTCGCTCCTCTTCTTGCTGCTCTTACTCTTTTCACAGAGGAAACTGAAGCTGAACTCAGTGGGGTAATTTGATAGCTCACTATCTGCTATCTATTTAAAAACGGAACAAAGGGCATTTAGTGCAGGAGATGGCTGGGATGATCACTGTGTCATGTAAAGATCCTCAAACTTCCGTGAAGGAGCAATATCAATTACAGGATAAAAGCTCAGTGTGAAGGAGCCCAGTTACAAACAAACTTTGTGCCCTCAAATTTTCAGAATGTAGACAAACAACTCTATTTGTTGTTGTTTATTCAGTCAGTCGCTTCCGACTCTTCGTGATGTCATGGACCAGCCCACGCCAGAGCTTCCTGTCGGCCGTCGCCACCCCCCCAGCTCCCCCAAGGTCGAGTCCGTCACCTCCAGAATATCATCCATAGAAACTCTATATATTAGGATTTATTAAATCCTATTATAAAGCAAGAAGGCTGCTATTATACCAGCCAAATAGGTACAGCTTGATCATGTACTGTAGCATTAGGTACTCATTTGGTGCATGCCAACAACTGGTACACATAAGTAGTGAGGGACCTATTAAATGAAGTGGATGGTATGGTGTATTCTTCCCATTTTGGTGAAACCTTCTTTCCCTCCATGCAGTCTTTAGAACTAGGACAGAAGCACCCTCTGCCTTTCACCTCTCTTATACTTCTACATGAGAATTTCATTCTCAGCCTGGCTGAGGAAGCTGGGAATTGTAGGCCTTTTCTCTGTCTAAACATGCACAGGATTGCACCCTTACAAACTTGTCACAGTGAGAGTATCTCCATCCCCTCCCCCCCCCTCCAAAAAAACATTCTTCAAATTCTGATGGGTTATCAAAGCTGGTCTGAAGCCAGAGTTAACTTTAGCTAAAAGCAGATAATAAAGGAAGTTGCCGGCCCTGGAATTGCAAACGGAACCAGTTCAAAAGGAAATGTGATAAGGCATTTTAGATTAAGGTGCACCATTTTCAGCCTGCTAGGAACATGACAATAGAGCAGCTAGCCCCAGGTGAGTACTTAAAAGGTTTGCCAACCTCTCCCTGCCTATTAGATTACACAGGTTAAATTTAGGGCACTTCTAAAACCTTGGCAGCCTATTTGTGAACTCCTGACATCAACAGGTTTCAACAGGTGCCTCATCAGAAAGTTATGCAAGTGCTGCCATATATACATAGAAAATATTCTTGACTGAGCTATCTGTCTGTTTAGAAGACAGCATGAAATGTAACATCAGACCTAAATAATATGCAGATAACAGTCTGTTTCCACTTTACAGCTGAGCAGACAGCACAGATTTTCTACACTGAAAGCATTTCTCTGTAAGGAAAGGTATTCAGCTTCAGCCCTGGGCAGATGTTCCTCTCTACTAATGGAAGCTGGGGACCAGATTGTCTTCATACTCAGGGCACAATCCTATGCACGTTCAGACAGAAAAAAAGTCCTATTCCCAGCATTCCCCAGCCAGCCATGCCTGCTGGTAAATGCTGGAAGTTGTACGACTTTCTTCTGTCTAAACATGCATAGGATTGTACCTTCAATCCATGTTATTTCTGCATGAGAGCTGTGGAATCTGGGGACATTCTAGCCCAGCCTGGCCATGCTGATTGGGGTTGATGGGAATTTCAGTCCAGCCAGTGGAGGCTGGTGGCTCCGAGTTCGGTGGAGCTATGAATCCGTTCCAGGTTTCAGTCAGAACCAGCCAGAACTATAAAGGAGTGATCCAAGGGGCTGAACTGAATGGTTCTGACTGAACCTGGAAGGGATGCACAGCCCCACTAAAATCAGAGCCACCAGCCTCCACTGAATCCAGCACATCTGGAATGCATCACATTGGGGAAGGCTGCACTAGCTGGTGTGGTGCTGTGGCTGGAGCATTGGATATTGGGCCAGGAAGGACCCAAGCTCAAATTCGTGCTCAGCTGCTAAGCTTATTTTGGGCCAGTTGCTATCTATCGAACTAACCTACCTTGCAGGGTTGCTGTGAGGATAACAGCAGGGATGCCATGCATGCTGCCCTAAGTTGCTTGGAGGAAGGATGGGATAAAAATGTAACTGCGGGGGATTGTGGCTCAGCCGTAGAGCACATGCTTTGCTTGCAGAAGGCCCCTGGAACATCTAAAGCTGCCCTCTGTTGAGTCACACCACTGAGTTCTACAGCCTCTGAGCTAATGTCCTTTGCCCCAGGAAAAAGGGTGGAAGGATGAGGCCCTCACCCAACTTTGCCAGTGTGTGGCTCCAACCCATGGCCTTGGGGGTTATTAGCACCAGTGGAGGCTGGTGGCTCCAATTTCAGTGGAGCAGTGAATCTGCTCTGGTTTCAGTCAGGACTCTAAAGGCGCTATTCAAAGTGCTGAACCCTATCCCCAAAATGAGTTCAGAACCTTGGATAGCTCCTTTGGAGTTCTGACTGGTTCTGATTGAAACCCAGAGTGGATTCACCGCCCTACTGAAATAGGAGCCACCAGCCTCCACTGATCAGCACCGTGCTCTGACCAACTGAGCTAGCCAGCCCGCAATCCCTGGCATCTCCAATTAAAATGACTTTGGGGCAATAGGTGAGGGGGAGACCATTTACTGCCCAAGACCCCGGAGAGCCAGTGCCAGTCAA